>NC_086450.1:104186252-104489530 GCF_028390025.1 Pseudophryne corroboree | reverse complement strand
TTCAGTGGCCTGAAATCATCCAGATAAGTGATCCTATCTTCTCAATGATCTGGCTGGACTTCATTGTGTCATGTCCAGCGGTATTTTGCTAAACTCACCTGTAAAACACTGCCCGACAATACAAAATTAACATTGGTGAACTCGAATTGAAAAAAAACTGTAGTTTAGTAAATTACTGTGTTTTTGTCAAAAAGTTGCAGTCTCAAATGGCTGATGTCAGCCAAGATTGATCTCTGCTGAAATTGGCTGCAATACCAATCTTAGTAATTTTACCCCACAGAGTCAAAATGAGCTGTTCAAGCAAATCCGTTTACGGGCGACATTCTTTTTGGCCCAGAATTGGATAAATGGATCTCCCAGGCCACAGGAGGGAAGGCTTCCTTCATACCATGTTTTGCTCATGCTCCAAGACGAGCCTACACAGGACCTTCTTTTCATCCTTTTCACTCCTTTTGCACTTGCATGCCTTTCGTGGCAGAGCCGAAGGTTCTGTATCGCAGGCTAGAGGCGGTAGAGGAAGAGGTCGTCAACAGACCGCCGTAAGTCGACAGGAACCGAACCCTGTGTACAAGCATGTGGCATGACGGTCTCCAAAGGTTGGAGCTCACCTCCTCTCTTTTCAGGAAATGTGGCTCCAGACCTCCACAGATGAGTGGATCCAAAATTTGGTGTCCATGGGGTATATGCAATTGCGGTCAAATTCCCGAAATTGTCGAAAAACTGGACTTTTTCGCCAAAAAAAAAAATTCGACAATGCAATTCAGTACTTTCCGTCAAAAAACCGGACTTTCAAAATTCAACTTTTTGAAATTCGACATTTGTCAAATTCGACATTTCTGCAATGGTACAAATGCGGCAATTCGACAAAAGTATATTCAATTGAAGTTTGGAAATTCGACAACAGTGCTTTTAGACAGTAAATTCGTCATTTTCAATCCGCCACACTTTGGTGGGTGAATCTAATAAAAAAAATTTAAAACATGTTTTTTTTGGTGTTTTTTTTATTGGTAATAGCATATCTATTTATATTAGAAGGGATTAGGTACTTGGTTTGTCTTTTTGGGAGGCACAAGTATTATTTATATATTTTAAAAAATATTTGTTTTTTGTTTTTTTTTTAGATGGAATGGTAAAATCCCGGAAAAAAATGGCGTGGGGTCCCCCCTCCAAAGCATAACCAGCCTCGGGCTCTTCGAGCCGGTCCTGGTTCTAAAAATCCGGGGGGGAAATGGACAGGGGATCCCCCGTATTTTTAAAACCAGCACCGGGCTCTGCGCCTGGTGCTGGTTCAAAAAATATGGGGGACTAAAAGAGTAGGGGTCCCCCGTATTTTTAACACCAGCATCGGGCTCCACTAGCTGGACAGATAATGCCACAGCCGGGGGTCACTTTTATACAGCGCCCTGCGGCGGTGGCATTAAATATCCAACTAGTCACCCCTGGCTGGGGTACCCTGGGGGAGTGGGGACCCCTTCAATCAAGGGGTCCCCCCCCCCAGCCACCCAAGGGCCAGGGGTGAAGCCCGAGGCTGTCCCCCCCCCCCCCATCCAAGGGCTGCGGATGGGAGGCTGATAGCCTTGAGAAAATGACAAGAATATTGTTTTTTCCTGTAGTACTAAAAGTCCCAGCAAGCCTCCCCGCAAGCTGGTACTTGGAGAACCACAAGTACCAGCATGCGGGAGAAAAACGGGCCCGCTGGTACCTGTAGTACTACTGGAAAAAAAATACCCAAATAAAAACAGGAGACACACACCTTGAGAGTAAAACTTTATTGCACACCTGCCGACACACACATACTTACCTATGTTGACCCGCCGACTGCCACGTCTCCTGATCCGACGATCCGGGGTACCTGTGAATAAAATTAGACACACCTCAATCCAGTGTCCAGATATAAATCCTCGTACTTGGCAAAAAAAATAAACGAACACCCGACAAAGCCGGACTGAAAGGGGTCCCATGTTTACACATGGGACCCCTTTCCCCGAATGCAGAGACCCCCCCCGTGACTGCTGTCACAGAAAGGTCTCTTAAGTCAATCAGAGAGCGCAACGTCCTGGCACTCTGCTGATTGGCTGCGCGTCTGAGCTGTCAGACAGCGCATCGCAAAGCCTCTCCATTATACTCAATGGTGGGAACTTTGCGGTTAGCGGTGAGGTCACCCACGGTCAGCGGCTAACCGCGGGTAACCCCACCGCTGACGGCAAAGTTCCCACCATTGAAAGTAATGGAGGGAGCTGTGCGATGCGCTGTCTGAGCTCACACGCGCATACAGCCAATCAGGTGAGTGCAACGAAGTAGCACTTCCTGATAGGCTGAAGAGACAGGAGTCACGTGGGGTCCCGGCATTCGGGGGAAAGGGGTCCCATGTGTAAACATGGGACCCCTTTCAGTCCGCTGGTCCGGGTGTTCGTTTATTTTTTTTGCCAAGTACGAGGATTTATATCTGGACACTGGATTGAGGTGAGTATAATTTTATTCACAGGTACCCCGGATCGTCGGATCAGGAGACGTGGCAGTCGGCGGGTCAACATAGGTAAGTATGTGTGTGTCGGCAGGTGTGCAATAAAGTTTTACTCTCAAGGTGTGTGTCTCCTGTTTTTATTTGGGTATTTTTTTTCCAGTAGTACTACAGGTACCAGCGGGCCCATTTTTCTCCCGCATGCTGGTACTTGTGGTTCTCCAAGTACCAGCTTGCGGTGAGGCTTGCTGGGACTTGTAGTACTACAGGAAAAAACAATATTCTTGTCATATTCTCAAGGCTATCAGCCCCCCATCCGCAGCCCTTGGATGGGGGGGGACAGCCTCGGGCTTCACCCCTGGCCCTTGGGTGGCTAAGGGGGGGACACCCCTTGATTGAAGGGGTCCCCACTCCCCCAGGGTACCCCGGCCAGGGGTGACTAGTTGGATATTTAATGCCACGGCCGCAGGGCGCTGTGTAAAAGTGACCCCCGGCTGTGGCATTATCTGTCCAGCTAGTGGAGCCCGATGCTGGTGTTAAAAATACGGGGGACCCCTACTCTTTTTGTCCCCCGTATTTTTTGCACCAGGCGCAGAGCCCGGTGCTGGTTTTAAAAATACGGGGGATCCCCTGTCCATTTTCCCCCCGGATTTTTAGAACCAGGACCAGCTCGAAGAGCACGAGGCTGGTTATGCTTTGGAGGGGGGACCCCACGCCATTTTTTTCCGTGTTTTTTCCTGTTTTCCCCCGTTTTTTAAAAATCGGAACAAAATCCGTCAAATCGGCCGTTTTTCGTCAGCGGGACTGTCGAATCCGTTTTTTATTGAATATGGTCAATTTCGGCACCCACTTGCCGAAATTAGACGGTCGAATTGTGTCGAATTAAAAAACGGCCGAAAAATTGCCGCGATTCGCCGCTAATTGCATATACCCCTATAGGTTACAAAATAGATTTCAGTTTTACATCTGAATCAGTTTTTTACAACGGGTCTACCGGTTTCAGCAGACAAATCTGCAGTCCTTCAGTAGGCAGTTCAGCAGTTTTGATCCCTGTTCCTGTACATCAGAGGGGACAGGGATTCTACTCCAAACTGCTTGTCGTTCTGTCAGGCCCATCCTGAACCTGAAGTAATTAAATCAGTACCTGACCGTTTATCGTTTCAATTTTCGATTTTAAGTCAGTCATTGTGGGATTAGAAATGGCAAAGTTCCTTGTATCCCTGGACGTAAAAGATGCACATCTACACATCCCGATTTGGGAACTGCATCAGACATTCCTGCGCTTTGCAATCTTAAAGGACTGCTGTCTGTTTTGGGCACTGCCATCTGGTGTAAACACGGGGCGCCGAGGATAAACTGAAGTCATGTTGGTCATGATTGCACTCCTCAGATATCTGGGAGTAACCATAATTCCATACCTGGACGACCCATTGATCAAACACCTTCGGAAATAACTCTTTTGGAACATGCCGCCCTGACATACAGGATTCTCATACAGAAAGGTTGGATAGTCAATTTTAAGAAATCCAGCCTCGTACCATCCTAGCAACTACTGTTTCTGGGGATGATCCTTTACAGGCTCACGTATTTCTCCTGGATGACAAAGTCAACAACATCTGACAAATGGTCCAGATGGTACTCAGAACGAAGACAGTGTCGCTACATCTCTGCATTCACCTGCTAGGGAAGATGGTAGCTGACTTTGAGGCACTACAATTCGGTCAATTCCACTCGTGACCCTTTCAGCTGGATGTTCTGTCACGATAGTCAGGCTCTCATCTGCACCTGCATCAGACGATCCACTTATCCCCTCAGATAAGGGTCTCTTTCCTTTGGTGGCTTCAGACAAATAACATCACAGCAGGAAGACTATTCAGAGTTTGGAAATGGATTATCTTGATGACCGATGCAAGCCTCAGAGTTTGGGGCGCGGTGGTCCTTGATTGTCCGTTCCAGGGTCGTTGGGCAGATTAAGTGAGCATACTTCCCATAAATGTGTTGGAATTCAGGGTGATTTACAATGCAGTGCAAGTACAGTTGGGCAATGCAACTCTGTTGTATCAACAGACAAGGCGGGACTCTAAGTCGCATGGCGATGTGTGAGGTCTCTCAGATGGACAGTCAGAAGGTGATCTTTTCAGCGGTGTTCATCCATGGAGTAGACAACCGGGAAGTGGATTATCTTAGTCGCCAGGATCTTCAGCCCGGAGAATGGACTCTCCATCCAGATGTGTTCCGGGCTCTAGTTCGACTGTGGGGATGTCCTCAAATAGACCTCATGGCCTCCCGGTTGAACTCTCAGTTACCAAGATGCATGTCAAGGATACTGGATCCAGCAGCAATGGCGCATTAACAGTCCCCTGGCATTACGACCTGGTCTACCTGTTTCCTCCAATTCCACTTCTTCCCCGCGTGTTCAAACGCATCAAACACGAGTCAGTCATGGTAATCTTGGTGGCATCAGATTGGCCTCAGCGGGCCTGGTTCTCTGTCTTCAAATACGGCTTACAGACTATTTGTGGCCCCTACCGCTTTGTTCCGATCTCTTGCAGCAGAGCCCATTCGTATGCCACAGCTTAATGCGGCTGCATTTAACGTGGTGGCTGAGACGCAAAGGAAATTTGGGACTTTGTTATTCCCACTCGCCTGGAAACCTGCTACAGCTGCCCATTATTACCGCATTTGGTGCTCTTATGTGTCATGGTGTGCGCGTCAGAGTTTTCAGTCAACAGTTTTTCGTTTTTCGTTTGTCTTTACTGTTTACTCTCTCTGCAGACAGATCTCAATGCTGTGCTTCCATTGGGTTCCTTAAAAGTTCTGGTCTCTCTTGTTCCACCTAAAGTTTGCAGACCGCATTTCAGCCCCGGCAATAGCTTCCCCTATGAGTGTGCAGCACCAGTTACCACAACAGGTGTACCAGGCTATACTTGTCAATCCTGTCCCTCCCCCATGGATGGACATGTTCTCTGCCTCAGTGCAGAGTCTGGATGCCTTTCACCATATGTTGCAGGGCCAGGGACCCTTGCCTAGTAACACTGCTAAGCATGCT
Source organism: Pseudophryne corroboree (assembly GCF_028390025.1). Taxonomy (NCBI): domain Eukaryota; kingdom Metazoa; phylum Chordata; class Amphibia; order Anura; family Myobatrachidae; genus Pseudophryne; species Pseudophryne corroboree. The sequence goes on along the minus strand of NC_086450.1, from coordinate 104,484,020 downwards.
GTGCCATCCTCACAGTCTGCGCTGCTTTACAATTCTGAAGAATCCTCTGATAATGCAGGAACATGGAACTTTTTGTTGCATGTTCCTAAAAGGCTGAGTTCATTTTACCCCCTTCCAGCAGCGGATTGTACTAAGTGGAAAAATCCCCTAGCTGTTGACTCCTCCTATGTGACACGTTTAGTAAAAAGCTCTACCTTAACCTATCCCTACTGCATCCTCCCAGAAGGAGACGATGCCGGTCTTAAATCTATATATTCTCTCACAGGAGATATTTCTTGCACTGCCACAGCAACTGCCTGGGTGGCTAAGGCTATTGAGAGCTGGGTAGATGTCCTAGAGAACAGTTTCTCCTCAGATGCTACATTGGAGCAACTGTCATTCACTGCAAATATCAGAAATGCAACATTTTATATTGAAGTGGCTCTGGATACTACCCTCCTAACCTCCAAAGCTTCAGCATTGGTGGCCCATTGCATTATTTGACTTCTCTCATGGAAAGCTGACACAGATTCCAGGAAAGCGCTTAAAGCACTCCCTTATACGGATGAGATTATTTTTGGACCTGAGCTGGACAAAATTATCACTACTCTCGTGGCCTCTAAAACAGCTTTCCTGCCTTCAGCCTCCTCTTTCCAGCCTTGGACTTCCTCCTTTCGCCCCCAAGGCAAGGCCAGAGGGCAAGCCTTTCCTTGGCTGTCACATTCCACAAAGGCCTCTAAGCCCAAAACCAAGCAGGACTGGGCTAACAGACACCCAGCTAATAAACCCTCCGTCTAACCAAACGGGCCTCCTCCTGGGAGATCCCAGGGTGGGAGGCCGATTTAATTAAATTCGCATACTATTGGCAGCCGATCACAACAGACGCCTGGTTACAGAAAGTGGTCTCTCATGGGTACCCCCTCTCTTTCATAAGACAACCTCCCCGACAGTACTTTCACAAAAGCCCTCGCGCAGAACTCAGGCTCTCCGTTCGGCTTTTCACTCCTTTACTACAGTCAAAAATGATCATTCCTGTCACAAAGGTGCCAGGGCTTTTACTCGACTGGTTCAGAAACCCAATGGGTCTCATCGGCCCATCCTCATCCTCAATTACTAAACAGATATCTGCGTGCCCATGTTTCGTATGGAAATCCTCCGTTCCATTGTCCTGGCTATGCAGCCTGGGGACGGTATGGTCTCTCTGGACATCCAGGACGCTTACCTACATATGCCTATAGCACCCTCTTTTCAGCAGTACCTTTTTGTTTTGCTGTCCTACACCAGCATTTCCAATTTCAGGCACTGCCTTTTGGATCTTCTATGGCACAGAGTATTTACCAAACTCATGGCTCTCATGGTGGCTCAGCTTCGACAGGGGATCAGAATACTTCCTTATCTGGAATAACTGCTGATGCTGGCACACTCTCCAGATGTCCTCAGCCGCCATCTTCAAGTAACCATAGCCTTCCTGCAGAGTCACAGTTGGCTAATCAACTGGAAAAGGTCTTCCCTGATCCCCTCTTAGTATGGTACATCTGGGAGCTCTTCTGTATATTCATATGCAGAGAATCTTCCTACCTATGGGTGCGTAGGCTCCTACAGTCACAGAGTGTCCATTCACTCCACAATGCAGACCTTGGAATCCATGGTATCCACCTTCGACATGGTGGAAAATCGCCTGCCCATCAACATCCTGGAGCTCCTGGCAGTGTACAGAGCGATCAGTCTGACGCTAGACCTTCTCCAGGGTTGACCTGTTCAAGTCCAATCTGACAACGTGACTATGGTAGCTTACCTCAACCATCAGGGAGGCATGCAAAGTCTGGCTGCCATGAGGGAAGTGGTGTGCATTCTCACTTGGGCGGAACGTCATTTTCCGGCTATCTCTGCAGTGTTCATCCCAGGAGTCCTCAACTGGGAAGCGGACTTCCAAAGCTCAGGCGAGTGGATTCTACATCCGATGGTCTCTCAGGTTCTAGTGGACAAGTGGAGCCTACCAGATGTGGATCTCATGGCCTCACGCCACAGCCACAAATTGCCTGTATGCAGGTCCAGGACCAGGGAAACCCGTAGCTTCTTTCGTGGTGGTGCGGTACATTCAATCTGGCATACATGTTCTCTCCTCCAGTCTCACTTCTTCCGAGAGTTCTTCTTAAGTTGAGTCGGGAAGGAGGCACCGTGTTTCTCATAGCTCCAGACTGGCCAAGGCGCCATTGGTTTGCAGACTTGCAGGTGGTCTCAATAGACACTCACTTCAGGCTTCCTCTACGGCCAGATCTGCTGACTTGGGTTCCATGTCTACACCTAGACCTACCTTGTCTGTCTTTGACGGCATGGCTCTTGAGTCATCCCTCTTAAGATCTTTTCTAAGGGCTTCTCACGTTCTGTTGTTCAGGCGATGCTTAAGGTTCGTAAACCTGCCTTCGCTTGGATTTACTACAGGATTTGACACTTCTTTTCATTGGTGTTCCCCCAGGGGCTATTCTAATCCTACTGTCTTCAGAGTTGCGAGAGTTCTTGCCTTTCTCCAGGCAGGGTTGGACTTAGACCTCCATCTGGCTTCTGATTGGTTCCAGTGGATGATCACTTCCCTACCTGATATCAGGACCTTCTTTCAGGGAGTTCCATTTGGCCCTCCTGTGGCTCCGTGGGATTTGTCTTTAGTTCTCCGGGCTTTACAAGCATTTCCATTTGGACTCCGTGGACCTCAAGTGGCTCACGGGGAAAACTCTCTTCCTCCTTGCTTCTGGCCGCAGAGTGTATGACTTGGGAACACTGTCGCTCCCCCTTTTTGATTTTCCATCCTGACATATCTGTCCTCAGATTAGATCTGGCTACCTTCCTAAAGTTATTTCCAGATTTCATATTAATGAAGTGATTGTAGTTCCAGCTTTTCATTTTCCAATTCTTTCCACAAGCAAAGCTTTGCTTGACACTGTACATGCACTTCACATTATGTGGATCGAACCAAATCTTTCCGTAAATCTGATGCTCTCTCTGTGTCATATGGTTTTCACAAAAGGGCCTCGCCTGCTAACAAACAGACCTTGGCTCGATGGTTTAGAATTACTATTTCTCAGGCATACATGGAGGCGGACCTCTATCTGAATGTGGTCACAGCTCATTCCACTCGATCTGTGGGGCGCTCATGGGCGGCTAGTCGCGGAGCGCCTGCTGAACAGTTGTGCAAAGCGGACACGTGGTTTTCCGTCCACACTTTCCTTCGTTTCTACTCATTTGATACCTTTGCCTCCCAGGATGCTGCCTTTGGGTGACTGGTTCTCTGAACAGCTCAGGAATGTCCTTTTTCCTATGGGAACTGCTTTGGGAGATCCCCATGGTATCCCTGTGGATCCCTATTGACCCTGAAGAAAATAAGGGTTATGGTAGACATAACTTTTTTTTTTTCTTTTTTACTCTTTCTTAGAAGTCCTTAGGGTCCACAGGGCACCCACCCTGACACACCTGACTTCTATGGGTGTTACTAGATCTCCTTTTCTACTGTAAGTGTGTTTCTTGTGTGTACCGTTCTTCTCTGTCCTACTCCTGCCTTGGGATTAACTGGCTGGCCTCTGGCTGAGGGTGGGTTATAGGGGGAAAGGGACCAGCACATCCTGGGAACTAACGCTTTAACTGTTTGGTCACCATTCTTCTCCAATAACCTATACCCCCTATGGTATCCCTGTTGTCCCTATAGAACAATAAGAGTTATGGTAGACTTACTTTTGGCGCTAAGGCATCTAGCTCTCTGGCTGGATCAGAGATGTGGAATAACTGAACACTGCTGCCATCATATCTGTGCCCTGATCACATTGCTTATTCCCTTTATCTGCTTGCTACTGCATTTTTCCCTGTCTCGTGGCCAGCTTTTTCTCTCTGAAGTGGCTATGCATACACTCCTTCTACACTTGCACAAGTTTCTCCAGGTACTTTGAGGTGCATAGTAGGTGGCATGTCAGGTGTTCAAATGGACATAAGGTTGCATGTGGGGATGACTGAAAGGGTATTGAAAAGCATGTGTCTTGTTGAAGTGGGAAGATTTTAATATTAAACTACTGTATGTCACACATTAATGCCTCCAAATTAGGATATCCCACACAGCTGCAACCTTGTGCCCATATATTTGCTCTTCAGAAACTAGATTTGCCCCCCTCCGTGAGGAACACATTGCTTGAAGACCACTGGGACAGAGGACATATGTTGAAACTAAGCTTCCCTGTTTGTTATGGGTGTGGCTTGTGCTGCTCATGAAATATTTTGTCTTGAGACTTAGTAATGATTTCTTTTTTTTTTTTTTGTTAGTTCTGAGAGTGAAAATGAAGATCAAGAAGTTCAAGTAACATCTACTGTCCGTCCAGAGGAAATCCCCACCGTGCCAGAAAACAAGTTTTTGATGAGAAAAAGCCCACAAAGAGCAGATGAGAGAGAAAGCAGAGCAACTGAGCGGGAACGTGAGAGAGAAAGGTATGCTGTGTTTACTGGAGGTTGTGTTTTCCAGATCTATACACAAAACTATGCTTATGCAGCTGACTAGTCTGCAGTAAAAAGGCAGACAACAAAACAGGATTAGAAAGTCAATGTGACATAGACTTGACACAGTTAAATGTTCACAACCAAACTAGACACGAGGAATGTCAACACATCAAGTCTACACAAGAAAGGTTAACTAAACCTAAATTTAGTTGTAAACATCGGCCAAAGACAAAATTATCGGTAATGATGTCGACAGCAGGTAATTCAGACACAGGTCAACAGTGTAAAAGTCTACAAAATACCACCCAACCAAATGAGGTTAACAACCTGGAATATCGACAGATGTAAAAACTGGTAAAGTCGCTGTAGGCTAATAAGTACATGTAGACACATAAAAAATGTATCCAGCAGAACACACTGTTTAAGATACATAAATATGATACACCGAGTCTGTTCCGATAACAAGATGCATACCCTTATCCATTGGCCAATGATTGTTCATCTAGTTTAGGGGTAGCCAACTTCGGAGCTACCAACAGTTTTCTAGACCACCTAGCTTGTGCACAGGTGTGTTCATTACTCACTGACGCATTTTAAAAGATCCTGAGGTGGAGCTAATTACTTCACGTGATTCTGTGAGGAGACCTGGAAAATGCATATTTCTCTAACGTCCTAGTGGATGCTGGGAACTCCGTAAGGACCATGGGGATTAGCGGGCTCCGAAGGAGGCTGGGCACTCTAGAAAGATCTTAGACTACCTGGTGTGCACTGGCTCCTCCCACTATGACCCTCCTCCAAGCCTCAGTTAGATTTCGTGCCCGGCCGAGGTTGGATGCACACTAGGGGCTCTCCTGAGCTCTTAGAAAGTTATAGTCTTAGAATTTGTTATTTTCAGTGAGACCTGCTGGCAACAGGCTCACTGCAGCGAGGGACTAAGGGGAGAAGAAGCGAACTCGCCTGCTTGCAGCCGGATTGGGCTTCTTAGGCTACTGGACACCATTAGCTCCAGAGGGATCGACCGCAGGCCCAGCCTTGATGTTCGGTCCCGGAGCCGCGCCGCCGTCCCCCTTACAGAGCCAGAAGCAAGAAGATGGTCCGGAAAATCGGCGGCATGAAGACTCTGTCTTCACCAAGGTAGCGCACAGCACTGCAGCTGTGCGCCATTGCTCCTCTCACACACTTCACACTCCGGTCACTGAGGGTGCAGGGCGCTGGGGGGGGCGCCCTGAGGCAGCAATAAAAACACCTTGGCTGGCTAAAATACCTCAATATATGGCCCCAGGGGCTATATATGAGGTAAATACCCCTGCCAGAATTCCATAAAAAACGGGAGAATAGGCCGCGAAAAAGGGGCGGAGCCTATCTCCTCAGCACACTGGCGCCATTTTTCCCTCACAGCTCGGCTGGAGGGAAGCTCCCTGGCTCTTCCCTGCAATTCTACAGTACAGTAAGAGGGAAAAGAGAGGGGGGGCATTAAAATTGGCACTGTATACAGTATATTATATAAAAGCTATTAGGGACATAACTCAGTTAGTCCCTGTATATATATAGCGCTCTGGTGTGTGCTGGCATACTCTTACTCTGTCCCCCCAAAGGGCTTTTGTGGGTCCTGTCCTCGTTTAGAGCATTCCCTGTGTGTCTGCGGTGTGTCGGTACGGCTGTGTCGACATGTTGAATGAGGAGGCTTATATGGTGACAGAACAGAGGCCGATATATGTGATGTCGCCCCCTGTGGGGCCGACACCAGAGTGGATGGATAGGTGAAAGGTATTAACCGACAGTGTCAACTCCTTACATAAAAGGGTGGATGACGTAACAGCTGTGGGACAGCCGGCTTCGCAGCCCGCGCTTGCCCAGGCGTCTCAAAGGCCATCAGGGGCTCAAAAACGCCCGCTCTCTCAGATGGCAGACACAGATGTCGACACGGAGTCTGACTCCAGTGTCGACAAGGTGGAGACATATACACAATCCACTAGGAACATCCGTGACGTGATCCCGACAATAAAAAATGTGTTATACATTTCTGACTTTAACCCAAGCACCTCTAAAAATGGGTTTTAGGTTTGGGGAGAAAAAACAGGCAGTGTTTTGTTCCCCCATCAGATGAATAAATGAAGTGTGTGTGAAAGCGTGGGTTCCCCCGTTAAGAAACTGGTAATTTATAAAAAGTTACTGATGGCGTACCCTTTCCCGCCAGGTGGATAAGTTACGCTGGGAGATATCCCCTAGGGTGGATAAGGCGCTCACACGTTTGTCAAAAAAGGTGGCACTGCCGTCTTAGGATACGGCCACTTTAATAGGTACCTGTTGATAAAAAACAGGAGGCTATCCTGAAGTCTGTATTTACACACTCAGGTACTAGACTGAGACCTGCAGATAGTGCTGCTGCAGCGTGGTCGGTGACCCTGTCAAACAGGGATACTAGTTGGAAAACATAAAAACATATTAAAGACGTAGTCTTATATATGGGGGATGCACAGAGGGATATTTTGCCGGCTGGCATCCAAAATAAATGTAATGTCCATTCTGTCAGGAGGGTATTAGAGACCTGTCACTGGACAGGTGATGCTGACTTAAAAAGCGCATAGAGAGCCTTATAAGGGTGAGGAATTATTTGGGGATGGTCTCTGGGACCTCGTATCCACAGCAACTGCTGGGAAGAAATAATTTTACCTCAGGTTTCCTCACAGACAAAGGTACAGTCCTTTCGGCTTCAGAAAAGCAAGCTGGTCAAATGGCGCTTCCTTTCTGTACAGAGACAAGGGTAGAGGGAAAAAAGCTGCACCAGTCAGCCTGTTCCCAGAATCAAGATTCTTCCCCCGCCTCCTGTGAGGCCACACCATGACGCGGGTGCTCCACAGGTGTAGCCAGGTACGGTGGGGGGCCGTCTCAAAAATTTCAGCAATTAGTGGGCTCGCTCACAGGTGGATCCCTGTTTCTTTCAAGTAGTATTTCAGGGGTACAAGCTGGAATTCGAGATGTCTCCCCCCAGCCGTTTCCTAAAATATGCCTTGCTGACAACTCCCTCAGGCAGGGAGGCTGTGCTAGAGGCAATTAATAAGCGGTATTCCCAACAGGTAATACTCAAGGTGCCCCTACTTCAACAAGGACGGGGTTACTATTCCACACGGGTTAGGGTACCGAAACCGCATGGTTCGGTGTGACCCATTTTATATTTAAAATCCTTGAACACAAAAATTCAAGTTCAAGATGGAATCGCTCAGGGCGGTTATTCCAAGCCTGGACGAGGGGGATTACATGGTATCCTGGGACATCAAGGATGCTTACCTGCATGTCCCCATTTACCATCCTCGCCAGGAGTACCTCAGATTTGTGGTACAGGATTACCATTACCAAGTCCAGACACTGCCGTTTGGACTGTACATGGCACCGAGGGTGTTTTATCAGGGTAATGGCCGAAATGTTGATACTCCTTCAAAAAAAAAAGGGAGTTGTAATTATCCCGTACTTGGACAATCTCGTTATAAGGGCGAGGTCCAAGGAGCAGTTGGTAGTCGGGGTAGCACTATTTTGGAAAGTGCTACAACAGCATGGTTGGATTCTAAACAGTCCAAAGTCACAGCTGGTTCCTATGACACGTCTACTGTTCCTGGGGATGGTTCTGGACATAAACCAGAAATAGTGTTTCTCCCGGAGGAGAAAGCCAAGGAGTTGTCATCTCTAGTCAGAGACCTCCTGAAGCCAAAATAGGTAGCGGTGCATCATTGCACGCGAGTCCTGGGAAAAATGGTAGCTTCCTACGAAGCAATCCCATTAGGCAGGTTCCATACAAGAACTTTTCAGAGGGACCTGTTGGACAAGTGGTCCGGATCGCATTTTCCGATGCATAGGCTGATAACCCTGTCTCCAAGGACCAGGGTATCTCTACGGTGGTGGCTGCAGAGTGCCCATCTTCAAGAGGGCCGCAGGTTCGGCATACAGGACTAGGTCCTAGTGACCATGGATTCCAGCCTTTGAGGCTGGGAGGCAGTCACACAGGGAAGAAATTTCCAGGGACTTTGGTCAAGTCAGGTTATTTCCCTACACATAAATATTCTGGACCTGAGGGCCATTTACAATGCCCTGAGGCCGGCAAGGCCTCTGCTTCAAAACCAGCCGGTACTGATCCAATCAGACAACATCACGGCAGTCGCCCATGTAAACCAACAGGGCGGCACAAGAAGCAGGATGGCGATGGCAGAAGCCACAAGGATTCTCCGATAGGCGGAAAATCATGTGTTAGCACTGTCAGCAGTGTTCATTCCCGGAGTGGACAACTGGGAAGCAGATCTTCTCAACAGACACGACCTCCACCCGGGAGAATGGGGACTTCCTCCAGAAGTCTTCCAATAGGATTGTACACCATTGGGAAAGGCCACAGGTGGACATGATGGCGTCCCGCCTCAACAAAAAGCTATAAAAGATATTGCACCGGGTCAAGGGACCCTCAGGCGATAGCTATGGACGCTCTGGTAACACCGTGGGTGTACCAGTCGGTTTATGTGTTCTCCCCTCTGCCTCTCATACCAAAGGTACTGAGAATAATAAGAAGGCGAGGAGTAAGAACGATACTCGTGGATGGCCAAGAAGAGCTTGGTACCCAGAACTTCAAGAATTTATATCAGAGGACCCATGGCCTCTGCCACTCAGACAGGACCTGCGGCAGCAGGGGCCCTGTCTGTTCCAAGACTTACCGCGGCTGCGTTTGTCGGCATGGCGGTTGAACGACGGATCCTGAAGGAAAAGGGCATTCCGGAGGAAGTCATTCCTACGCTTACTAAAGCCAGGAAAGAGGTTACAGCAACTCATTATCACCGCATATGGCGAAAATATGTTGCATGGTGTGAGGCCGAAAGGGCCCCAACAGAGGAATTTCAACTAGGTCGATTTCTGCATTTCCTGCAAGCAGGAGTGACTATGGGCCTTAAATTGGGTTCCATTAAGGTACAGATCTCGGCTCTGTCGATTTTCTTTCAAAAAGAACTAGCTTCAGTACCTGAAGTTCAGACATTTATAAAAGGAGTGCTGCAGAGTCAGCCCCCGTTTGTGCCTCCTGTGGCACCTTGGGATCTCAACGTGGTGTTGAGTTTCTTAAAATCACATTGGTTTGAACCACTAAAAACCGTGGATCTGAAATATCTCACGTGGAAGGTGGTTATGTTATTGGCCTTGGCTTCTGCCAGGCGAGTATCAAAGTTGTCGGCTTTGTCTTGTAAAAGCCCTTATTTGATTTTCCATATGGATAGGGCAGAATTGAGGACTCGTCCCCAGTTTCTCCCAAAGGTGGTGTCAGCGTTTCACCTGAACCAGCCTATTGTGGTGCCTAGGCTACTAGGGACTTGGAGGACTCCAAGTTGCTAGACGTTGTCAGGGCACTGAAAATATATGTTTCCAGAACGGCTAGAGTCAGAAAATCTGACTCGCTGTTTATCCTATATGCACCTAACAAGCTGGGTGCTCCTGCTTCTAAGCAGACTATTGCTCGTTGGATTTGTAGTACAATTCAGCTTGCACATACTGTGGCAGGCCTGCCACAGCCAAAATCTGTCAATGCCCATTCCACAAGGAAGGTGGGCTCATCTTGGGCGGCTGCCCGAGAGGTCTCGGCTTTACAATTTTGCCGAGCAGCTACTTGGTCAGGGGCAAACACGTTTGCAAAAATTCTACAAATTTGATACCCTGGCTGAGGAGGACCTGGAGTTCTCTCATTCAGTGCTGCAGAGTCATCCGCACTCTCCCGCCCGTTTGGGAGCTTTGGTATAATCCCCATGGTCCTTACGGAGTTCCCAGCATCCACTAGGACGTTAGAGAAAATAAGAATTTACTCACCGGTAATTCTATTTCTCGTAGTCCGTAGTGGATGCTGGGCGCCCATCCCAAGTGCGGTTTATCTGCAATACTTGTACATAGTTATGGTTAACTAAATCGGGTTATTGTTGAGCCATCTGTTGAGAGGCTCTATTGTTTCATACTGTTAACTGTGTTTCATATCACGAGTTGTACGGTGTGATTGGTGTGGCTGGTATGAGTCTTACCCGGGATTCAAAATCCTTCCTTATTGTGTACGCTCGTCCGGGCACAGTACCTAACTGAGGCTTGGAGGAGGGTCATAGTGGGAGGAGCCAGTGCACACCAGGTAGTCTAAGATCTTTCTAGAGTGCCCAGCCTCCTTCGGAGCCCGCTAATCCCCATGGTCCTTACGGAGTTCCCAGCATCCACTACGGACTACGAGAAATAGAATTACCGGTGAGTAAATTCTTATTATCTGACCACTTCCTGAATGCTGCATTGATGCGCATGTGCACAGGCTCAGATTGTGTCTGATCTGGATAGCTCAGAAGTGAAAAAGAGGTCTGTAGCAGACAATTTGCAATTACTGTCAGTAATATCTTTATGATACTACTAATCATAGTACTAGTAGAGACCATGTATGTGACTTGGTTCGGGGACATAGGCATCTGCGGCCCAGTGGCTAGGTTTCTGCATCTAGAATTTCTGGTCTGTCCACTAGGGGGCACAGGAGGAAGTACGTTGGGTTTAGCTGAAGAGGGAGCGAGCAGGCACCAAAGGGTTATAATTTTTGTACCCAGCATGCTTCGGTCTCCCTTTCCCCTGTACCCTGGCCCGAACTCGATGGGAAGCGTCGCATCTGCGCCACGGTGCGGTAAGTGCCCAGCTCCCTGTGTTTGTGGTCCCAATTGCCAATCACTTTATATGAACAGCCTGTGGTTGGTGCCTTGCTTAATATAGGGTAGATCACTTATTGATATTTCTGAGTCAGCAACTAGGGGACACTGGAATATGCGGACACTAGGGTATAGACGGGTGGCTATAGGGAGCCTGGCACTTTAAATTTCTTAAGAAGTGTTACAGCTCCTACCCCTCTTTTCCCATCAGCCCTCAGTTTTAGAATTGTGCCGAGGGAGCCGGTCACGCTTGGTTGACCTCCAGCCTGGATATCTTTTTATTTGATTTTTATTTTATATTTTTGTTTCACTTAATTTCTGCAGCGAGGTACACTGGTGTTCCACAGGGAATAACATCGGGATGTAGAGTTGGATCTTGATCCAAGGCACCAACAGGTTAAAGCTTTGACTGTTCCCAGGAAGCACTGCACCGCCTCCTCTATAGCCCCATCTCCAGGCAACGGAGCTCGGTTTGTAATTTGGTGCCTGCAGTGCAGGTCACGAACAGGTGTGGCTGCGCTAGGCAGCCCTGAAGAGAGCTTTTTAGAAGACTTCAAGGTCCGCAGCACTTTCTATGTCTTTATGACATGCTGTGCTGCGGCTCCATCACCTCCCCCAACGGCGCTGCATACTCCCGCGGCCGGGTTCCTGGGTACTTGCAACGGAGACGCACCGGTTTTCAGCCACACCATGCGCTGCCACTGTCCAGGATCGCGTGGCTGCACTGCACGGAGGAGGTAAGAGGGTCCCCCAGGAGGGACCCGCCGGTAAATCGCGGTCTGCGCCGCTGGCATGGACACTGCCGCTCAGGGACCCCACTATATCCACCAGGGCAGGGAGCACAGGTCGGATTTACTAAAATCCATTTACAGAAAGCTCCACAGTACCCTGTGGTGAAGTCCAGCAGAGGGGATAAGGCGCTGACCTGATCCTACTGCTGCTGGTCCTGCCTTGGAGCTGCAATTCTCTCTCCCTCACTCCCGGACAGAGATTTTGGCCCCATTACATAGCTGGGCTGATCTCCGGGACTGCTGGGCACTGTAAATCCGCCTGTATCATCAGCGCTGTGCATTTACAGACACTTAAGTATTCTACATGTCATTTTAGACGGTGTTAGTTAAGAACAAGTGTACTGCTACCTGAATATTTAGTACAAGTGTTCTGTGATATACATCCAGTGTTTACTGTGCATTGTTATATCTGTCTGCATAAATATCTATATTGAATTTACTAGTCCAGTGCAGTTTTATTATTTATCTGTAATTCCTATATTGTACCTGTGACTGTGCCTGTAGCTGCTGTGTGGATTCCATTCTTGTGTATCGCACGTATTGCTATCACTATATTCTGTACCCTGGGGGCTAGGTGCGTCAGGGTCTCGTATAATATATAGTGCTACACAGGGTATACTGTTTGGTATTTCTCATTGTGTTTTTCAGTCACCCCATACCGCTTAAATCCTCTGTGCTCGGTGTTTACTGTCACATAACTACCGCTTAAATCCTCTGTGCTCGGTGTTTACTGTCACATAACGGGATTATTTGCTGGTATTGTTTGTCTGGCTATAATATACTGTTACGCCCTAAGGCTACATCCAATATAATGTCTGCTACACAGGGCGGGACATCCACGGACGCTCCTGCATCATGCAGTGCTGTCGCCACGGATTTACCAGTAGGGGAAGTGTTAGCTGCTGGTTCAGGCGCTGGGTGCCATACGTCTCCCAGTCCACCTGTGGCCAATCAGGACCCACCTTGGGCAGCGTTTTCAAATATGCTGACTACGCTTGGAACACGTCTTACGCCCCCTGTGGGACCTCCTGTGCCATTACAGCCACATATTGTCCCTGTAGTTATTTCGCCATGGGCGGATACTCTGTTACAACAATTAAATCAATCTTTGGTTAGACAAAAGTCTACCCCATGCCCTTCTGGAGCCAAGGGGTCATCTAAGCGGGCCATTTCTTTCTCACAATCCACTAATATTTCGAATAATTTTTCCGTCGAGGATGGGGAATTTACTGATCTGTCAGGCACTGATACAGTTGCTTCTGATGAGGAATCTACAACCAGGTTGATGTTCCTGACCTAGTGGAGGCTATCAAGCTGATTCTCCAAATTGATGATGACATTGATCCCCCTGCTACGTCTAAGAAACCTTATAAGTTTAAACGTCAGAAGGTTGCTAAAGTAGTTTTACCACATTCTGACATTTTTAATTGACATACGTCAGGAATCCTGGTCTTCTCCAGGAAATAAATTTTCCATGTCTAAGAAGATGCTAGCTCGTTATCCTATCCCTGCGGAGTTGAGTAACAAGTGAGAAACTCCACGGTCAGTGGACTCTCATGTCGTCCATCTGGTGGTGTCATCTACTCTGCCTGTCACCATGATCACCTCCCTGAAAGTACCGACGGATAAGCGTGTGGAGGGATGCCTGAAGTCTATTTTCTCTCGTACTGGTGCGGTACATAGACCCACTATGGCTGCCTCTTGGGCGGCAAAAGGAATTGAAGCATGGGTTCAAGCAATTGAGGATGAGCTGCCTCAGGATTTTTCTGACATTGCCATACAATATCTGTCGTATATTACCACAGCCTCTCACTATATTTAGGAGGCGGCCTCTAATGCGGGATTCATGGCATCCAAGGCGTCTACTACGTGTATCCTGGCTCGCCGGTTTCTGTGGTTGAGGTATGGAAAGTGGATCTGGACTTCAAAAAGACCTTGGAGGTGCTTTTAAGGGAGACATACTGTTTTGGGAGGATCTGAACAAGATTGTGACTGACTTGGCGACAGGCAAGACTGCGTTTCTCCCAAGTACTAATCCTTCTGCTCTGAAGGCTAAGAGTTCAACTTTTCGTTCCTTTCGACCTCCAGGTAAAGCAAAAGGTCAAGTGTACCCGAGACAGCCTCGTACTTCCAAAACCACTAAGCCCAAATCTAAACAATCCTGGGTCGCCCATCAGCCTGCTTCCAAACAAGACAAGCCTGCTGCATGACTGTGCAGGCCTCCCCCTGGGGGACCCCGGCTTCTGCAGTTCGCCCAGGCCCTGTTAAATACCACTTTGGACGCCTGGGTGCGGGAAGTTATCTCTCACGGGTACGCAATCTTTCAAGAGATGTCCCCCTCGCCAGTTCTGTCCAACGGTTATCCCCTCGGATCCATTGAAAGCGCAAGCTCTACACCTGGTTGTACAATCCCTTCTGGAAACAGGAGTGGTATTGCCGGTACCGCTGTCCCAGAGAGGCAGGGGCTACTATCCGACCCTGTTTCTAGTTTCGAAACCAAATGTGTCTTTCCGGCCTATACTCAACCTCTAATCATTACACAAGTTTGTGAGAGTGTCCAAATTCCGTATGGAAACCCTGCGCTCTATTGTGCTGGCCATGGAACCCGAGGACTATATGGTATCTCTGGACATACAGGGTGCTCACCTGCACATAAAGAGCAAGGAGCAACTAACAACTGCTGGATAGCGCCTGAAATATTGATAATAAAATGATTGTTATATTGTGAGATTGCTCTATCACCTGCGCTACCGTAAAACAATGTGTGTGTGTGTGTGTGTGTGTTTAGTAGAAAAACAAATATAATAGAAGAAGAAACGGCTGCGCAATGTGTAAGAGCAATTTGAAATAAGAGCTGACGTGTAACAAAAGTAATTTATTATGTTAATAACATTAATTGTAACACTTTAAAAATGGTTTTTATATTCCAACTAAAAGAAATATTCATGCAGAAATTAAAATGCAAAACACCTTGATCATATGCGTATGAGAGCTGAAGAATTGTATCCTTTGTTAAGGTTAGACAGAGGGTCCAATTACTGTCTTTAAATGAGTGTCCACAGTTCCAGTGAGCAACCGAACAGTATAGGACTGTTATAAAGTGCCGTGATTAGCAGTTTCAAAAGCAAGTAGATGCTGTAATTTTACACGTGATTAAGTACCTCTCCTAGGGCTGGTCCATACCGAGCTTCCTCGGTCATGCAGTCCTGCAGTGCCCAATGTTCGTCTGTGCGGCGGAGAAGCAAGCGTGCTGTCACCATGCAGCGGAAGATTGAACGTGCTGTATCAGGCAGTATATGGAGGTGTCAGCGGCGTGCTGGTACAAGTTGCCGGCGGCAATGAAAGAAGCCGAAGTATGGAGCCGGGATGTCGGTGGCTCAATAGGCAGCTTTACTACCTGTGCAATTAGCAAGATCAAGGTCAGAATAGACGGGCTCCGCAGGAGACTGGGCACTCTAAAAGAAAGATTAGGTACTATATCTGGTGTGCACTGGCTCCTCCCTCTATGCCCCTCCTCCAGACCTCAGTTAAGGAAACTGTGCCCGGAAGAGCTGACACAACAAGGAAAGGATTTGGAATCCAGGGTAAGACTCATAACAGCCACACCAATCACACCGTATAACTTGTGATAACCATACCCAGTTAACAGTATGAACAACTGAGCCTCAGTAACAGATGGCTCATAACAATAACCCTTTAGTTAAGCAATAACTATATACATGTATTGCAGAGAGTCCGCACTTGGGACGGGCGCCCAGCATCCACTACGGACTATGAGAAATAGAATTACCGGTGAGTAAATTCTTATTTTCTCTAACGTCCTAGTGGATGCTGGGGACTCCGTAAGGACCATGGGGATTATACCAAAGCTCCCAAACGGGCGGGAGAGTGCGGATGACTCTGCAGCACCGAATGAGCAAACACAATGTCCTCCTCAGCCAGGGTATCAAACTTGTAGAACTTTGCAAGAGTGTTTGAACCCGACCAAGTAGCTGCTCTGCAAAGCTGTAATGCCGAGACCCCTCGGGCAGCCGCCCAAGAAGAGCCCACCTTCCTTGTGGAATGGGCTTTTACTGATTTTGGAGGCAGCAAGCCAGCCGCAGAATGAGCCTGCTGAATCGTGTTACAGATCCAGCGAGCAATAGTTTGCTTTGAAGCAGGAGCACCCAGCTTGTTGGATGCATACAGGATAAACAGCGAGTCAGTTTTCTTGACTCCAGCCGTTCTGGCTACATAAATCTTCAAAGCCCTGACTACATCTAGTAACTTGGAATCCTCCAAGTCACGAGTAGCCGCAGGCACCACAATAGGTTGGTTCAAATGAAAAGATGACACCACCTTTGGCAGAAATTGCGGACGAGTCCGTAATTCTGCCCTGTCCATATGGAAAACCAGATAGGGGCTTTTACATGACAAAGCCGCCAATTCTGACACACGCCTAGCCGAAGCTAAGGCCAATAGCATGACCACTTTCCACGTGAGATATTTTAACTCCACGGTCTTAAGCGGCTCAAACCAGTGAGATTTCAGGAAACTCAACACCACGTTAAGATCCCAAGGTGCCACTGGTGGCACAAAAGGGGGCTGAATATGCAGCCCTCCCTTTACAAACGTCTGAACTTCAGGTAGAGAAGCTAGTTTTTTATGAAAGAAAATGGATAGGGCCGAAATCTGGACCTTAATGGACCCCAATTCTAGGCCCAAAGTCACTCCCGACTGTAGGAAGTGAAGGAAACGGCCCAGCTGGAATTCCTCTGTAGAGGCATTCCTGGCCTCACACCCAGCAACATATTTTCGCCGTATACGGTGATGATGTTTAGCCGTCACGTCCTTCCTAGACTTTATCAGCGTAGGAATAACCTCATCCGGAATCCCTTTTTTCTACTAGGATCCGGCGTTCAACCGCCATGCCGTCAAACGCAGCTGCGGTAAGTATTGGAACATACAAGGTCCCTGCTGCAACAGATCCTGCCCTAGAGGCAGAGGCCATGGGTCCTCTGTGAGCATTTCTTGCAGCTCTGAATACCAAGTCCTTCTTGGCCAATCCGGAAGAGGAGGAAACACATAAACCGACTGGAACATCCACGGTGTCACCAGTGCGTCTACAGCTATCGCCTGAGAGTCTCTTGACCTGGCGCAATACCTCTGTAGCTTTTTGTTGAGGCAGGATGCCATCGTGTCCACCTGTGGCAGTTCCCACCGACCTACAATCTGCGCGAAGACTTCTTGATGAAGTCCCCCCTCTCCCGGGTGGAGGTCGTGCCTGCTGAGGAAGTCTGCTTCCCAGTTGTCCACTCCCGGAATGAACACTGCTGACAGTGCTCGTACGTGATTCTCCGCCCATCGAAGAATTCTGGTGGCTTCCGCCATCGCCACCCTGCTCCTTGTGCCGCCTTGGCAGTTTACATGAGCCACTGCGGTGATGTTGTCTTATTGGATCAGCACCGATTGGTTGCGAAGCAGGGTCTCCGCTTGACTTAGGGCGTTGTATATGGCCCTTGGTTCCAGGATATTGATGTGAAGGCAAGTCTCCTGACTTGACCACAGCCCTTGGAAACTTCTTCCCTGAGTGACTGCCCCCACCCTCGGAGGCTTGCATCCGTGGTCACCAGGACCCAGTCCTGAATGCCGAACCTGCGGCCCTCGAGAAGGTGAGTACTCTGCAGCCACCACCGGAGAGACACCCTGGCCCCGGGGGATAGGGTGATTAACCGATGCATCTAAAGATGTGATCCGGACCACTTTGTCCAGTAAGTCCCATTAGAAGGTCCTCTCGTGGAACCTGCCGAAAGGAATGGCCTCGCATGATGCCACCATCCTTCCCAGGACTCGAGTGCAGTGATGCACTGACACCTGTTTTGGTTTTAATAGATTCCTGACCAGTGTCACGAGCTCCTGAGCTCTCTCTATCGGGAGATAAACCCTTTTCTTTTTCATCCACTAGGGGTCACTGGAGTACTCTTGGGATATGGACGGTGTTAGCAAGGACTGGGCACTGAATATTCAAATTTCAGTAACTCTCCTCCCCTCCATACTCCCCGAATACCTCAGTGTTTTTTCGGTGCTCACATGGACAGGAAGCACAAGTGTGGACCTCCAGAGGGGGACATACATTTTTTACTTTTAAACATTTTTGTTTTTCTTTTTTATACATTACAATCCCTTCCCAGCTTACACAAAAGCTCTGGGTACGGGATTATACAAGCTGCTGCGTGCAGCTCTTGGCGTGTCGGGCCTCACAAAGGAGCCCCCTCACAGCCACAAGCAGCTCAGCTAACAACAGCTGAGACTGCAGAAAGGACTGGACGGCGCTTGCTGGAAGAAGCCCCGTCAGAGCCCAAGTACATCAGCTACCTTCAGCTGAGGCTGCCGAACGGAGCTTGCTGTAGAAGCCCCGTCAGAGCACAGGAACCCAGGTATTTATGACGGGCGGTCAGCTGCCGCCCCGCCGTGTGGGGGGACTGCTATGTGCGTCGCCCGAGGCATCCCGCTGCTCCGTCCCCGCCACCGCTGTTATCAGGCCCCACCGCCGCTCCCCTATTCCCGGCCGCCGCTCAGAGGGACGCGCTGGACGGCCGCTGCAAGCGCCGTTCTCTGCGCTCCCTGCCTGTAATGCAATCAGACCGCGGACGGCGTTCAGGGCTGCCGCGGTCTGTCCCTGTAACGGCCGGAGGCTCCGTCGCTTAGGGGAAGGTAACTGCTCCCTTAGACCGCGGACAGCGTTCACTGCTGCCGCGGTCTGTCTCAATAACGGCCGGCAGCTCAGCACTGCCAGCGCTCCCTGCACACACTAAGGGTAGCAGGGGGGGGGGGGGGATGCCGGCGCCTCTGATCACTCAGACCGCGGACAGTGCACACTGCTGCCGCGGTCTGTCCCTGTAAAACAGCCCTCTAGTAACTAGTGGGCTCATGCTGGGCAGTCAGGAGTTTCCCTGTCCCTATTACTTGTAGCGCAGCTGCAGGGGGGAGAGATTATGCCACAGCAGCAGCAATAGACAGCCTATGCTAAAGAAGGGGCTGCATTGTGTTTTCTCTAACGTCCTAAGTGGATGCTGGGGACTCCGTAAGGACCATGGGGAATAGCGGCTCCGCAGGAGACTGGGCACATCTAAAGAAAGCTTTAGGACTATCTGGTGTGCACTGGCTCCTCCCCCTATGACCCTCCTCCAAGCCTCAGTTAGATCTCTGTGCCCGAACGAGAAGGGTGCACACTAGGGGCTCTCCTGAGCTTCTTAGTGAAAGTTTTAGTTTTAGGTTTTTTATTTTCAGTGAGACCTGCTGGCAACAGGCTCACTGCATCGAGGGACTAAGGGGAGAAGAAGCGAACTCACCAGCGTGCAGAGTGGATTGGGCTTCTTAGGCTACTGGACATTAGCTCCAGAGGGACGATCACAGGCCCAGCCATGGATGGGTCCCAGAGCCGCGCCGCCGGCCCCCTTACAGAGCCAGAAGACAGAAGAGGTCCGGAAAATCGTCGGCAGAAGACATCCTGTCTTCACCAAGGTAGCGCACAGCACTGCAGCTGTGCGCCATTGCTCCTCAGCACACTTCACACTTCGGTCACTGAGGGTGCAGGGCGCTAGGGGGGGGCGCCCTGAGCAGCAATAAAAACACCTTGGCTGGCGAAAATACATCACATATAGCCCCCAGGGCTATATGGATGAATTTTAACCCCTGCCAGAATTCATAAAAAAGCAGGAGAAAAGTCAGCGAAAAAGGGGCGGAGCCTATCTCCTCAGCACACTGGCGCCATTTTCCCTCACAGCTCAGTTGGAGGGAAGCTCCCCTGGCTCTCCCCTGCAGTCACTACACTACAGAAAGGGTTAAAAAAGAGAGGGGGGCACTAATTAGGCGCAGTATTAACAATACAGCAGCTATAAGGGGAAAAACACTTATATAAGGTTATCCCTGTGTGTATATATATATATAGCGCTTTGGTGTGTGCTGGCAAACTCTCCCTCTGTCTCCCCAAAGGGCTAGTGGGGTCCTGTCCTCTATCAGAGCATTCCCTGTGTGTGTGCTGTATGTCGGTACGTTTGTGTCGACATGTATGAGGAGAAAAATGATGTGGAGACGGAGCAGATTGCCTGTAATAGTGATGTCACCCCCTAGGGGGTCGACACCTGAGTGGATGAACTGTTGGAAGGAATTACGTGACAGTGTAAGCTCTGTATAAAAGACAGTGGTTGACATGAGACAGCCGGCTACTCAGCTTGTGCCTGTCCAGACGTCTCATAGGCCGTCAGGGGCTCTAAAGCGCCCGTTACCTCAGATGGCAGATATAGACGCCGACACGGATACTGACTCCAGTGTCGACGGTGAAGAGACAAATGTGACTTCCAGTAGGGCCACACGTTACATGATTGAGGCAATGAAAAATGTTTTACACATTTCTGATAATACAAGTACCACCAAAAAGGGGTATTATGTTCGGTGAGGAAAAACTACCTGTAGTTTTCCTGAATCTGAGAAATTAAATGAGGTGTGTGATGATGCGTGGTTTTCCCCCGATGATAACTGATAATTTCTAAAATGTTATTGGCATTATATCCTTTCCCGCCAGAGGTTAGGGTGCGTTGGGAAACACCCCCTAGGGTGGATAAAGCGCTCACACGCTTGTAAGGGCTCTACCCTCTCCTGAGATGGCCGCCCTTAAGGATCCTGCTGATAGAAAGCAGGAGGGTATCCTAAAATGTATTTACATACATACTGGTGTTATACTGCGACCAGCAATCGCCTCAGCCTGGATGTGCAGTGCTGGGTTGGCGTGGTCGGATTCCCTGACTGAAAATATTGATACCCTAGATAGGGACAGTATATTTTTGCCTATAGAGCATTTAAAAGATGCATTTCTATATATGCGTGATGCACAGCGGAATATTTGCCGACTGGCATCAAGTCTAAGTGCGTTGTCCATTTCTACCAGTAGAGGGTTATGGACACGTCAGTGGTCAGGTGATGCGTATTCCAAACGGCATTTGGAAGTATTGCCTTAACAAGGGGAGGAGTTATTTGGGGTCGGTCTTTCAGACCTGGTGGCCACGGCAACAGCTGGGAAATCCACGTTTGTACCCCAGGTCGCCTCTCAACATGAGAAGACGCCGTATTATCAGGCGCAGTCTTTTCGTGGACAAGCGGGCAAAATGTTCCTCATTTCTGCCCCGTGACAGAGGGAGAGGAAAAAGGCTGCAGAAATCAGCCAGTTCCCAGGAACAGAAACCCTCTCCCGCCTCTGCCAAGCCCTCAGTATGACGCTGGGGCTTTACAAGCAGAATCAGGCACGGTGGGGGGCCCGTCTCAATGAATTTCAGCGCGCAGTGGGCTCACTCGCAAGTAGACCCCTGGATCCTTCAGGTGATATCTCAGGGGTACAAATTAGAATTCGAGACGTCTCCCACTCGCCGTTTTCCTAAAGTCGGCTTTACCGATGTCTCCTTCTGACAGGGAGACAGTTTTGGAAGCCATTCACAAGCTGTATTCCCAGCAGGTGATAGTCAAGGTACCCCTCTTGCAACAGGGAACGGGGTATTATTCCACACTGTTGTGGTACCGAAGCCGGACGGCTCGGTGAGACCGATTCTAAATCTAAAATCTTTGAACACTTACATACAGAGGTTCAAATTCAAGATTGAGTCACTCAGAGCAGTGATTGCGAACCTGGACGAAGGGGACTACATGATGTCTCGGGACTTCAAGGATGCTTACCTTCATGTCAAAATTTACCCTTCTCACCAAGGGTACCTCAGGTTTATGGTACAGAACTGTCACTATCAGTTCAGACGCTGCCGTATGGATGGTCCACGGCACCCCGGGTCTTTACCAAGGTAATGGCCGAAATGATGATATTCCTTCGAAGGAAGGGAATTTTAGTTATCCCTTACTTGGACGATTCCCTGATAAGGGTAAGATCCAGGGAACAGTTGGAGGTCGGTGTAGCACTATCTCAGGTAGTGTTGCGGCAGCATGATTGGATTCTCAATATTCCAAAATCGCAGCTGGTTCCGACGACTTGTCTTCTGTTCCTAGGGATGATCCTGGACACAGTCCAGAAAAAGGTGTTTCTCCCGGAGTAGAAAGACAGGGAGTTATCCGAGCTAGTCAGGAACCTCCTAAAACCGAGCCAAGTATCGGTGCATCAATGCACAAGGGTTCTGGGTAAAATGGTGGCTTCCTACGAAGCAATCCCATTCGGCAGATTCCACGCAAGAACTTTCCAGTGGGACCTGCTGGACAAATGGTCCGGGTCGCATCTTCAGATGCATCAGCGGATAACCCTGTCACCAAGGACAAGGGTGTCCCTCCTGTGGGGGTTGCAGAGTGCTCATCTTCTAGAGGGCCGCAGATTCGGCATTCAGGACTGGGTCCTGGTGACCACGGATGCCAGCCTGCGAGGCTGGGGAGCAGTCACACAGGGAAGGAATATCCAGGGCTTATGGTCAAGCCTGGAGACATCACTTCACATAAATATCCTGAAGCTAAGGGCCATTTACAATGCTCTAAGCTTAGCAAGACCTCTGCTTCAAGGTCAGCCGGTGTTGATCCAGTCGGACAACATCACGGCAGTCACCCACGTAAACAGACAGGGTGGCACAAGAAGCAGGAGGGCAATGGCAGAAGCTGCAAGGATTCTTCGCTGGGCGGAAAATCATGTGATAGCACTGTCAGCAGTATTCATTCCGGGAGTGGACAACTGGGAAACCGACTTCCTCAGCACGACCTCCACCCGGGAGAGTGGGGACTTCACCTAGAAGTCTTCCACATGATTATAAACCGTTGGGAAAAACTCGACAGGTATTGCGCCAGGTCAAGGGACCCTCAGGCAATAGCTGTAGACGCTCTGGTAACACCGTGGGTGTACCAGTCAGTGTATGTGTTCCCTCCTCTGCCTCTCATACCCAAGGTACTGAGATTGATAAGATGGAGAGGAGTAAGCACTATATTCGTGGCTCCGGATTGGCCAAGAAGGACTTGGTAACCGGAACTTCAAGAGATGCTCACGGAGGATCCTTGGCCTCTACCTCTAAGAAGGGACCTGCTCCAACAAGGACCCTGTCTGTTCCAAGACTTACCGCGGCTGCGTTTGACGGCATGGCGGTTGAACGCCGGATCCTGAAGGAAAAAAGGCATTCCGGATGAAGTCATCCCTATCCTGATCAAAGCCAGGAAGGATGTAACCGCAAAACATTATCACCGCATTTGGCGAAAATATGTTGCGTGGTGCGAGGCCAGTAAGGCCCGACGGAGGAAATTCAACTGGGTCGATTCCTGCATTTCCTGCAAACAGGAGTGTCTATGGGCCTGAAATTGGGGTCCATTAAGGTTCAAATTTCGGCCCTGTCAAATTTCTTCCAAAAAGAACTAGCTTCAGTCCCTGAAGTTCAGACGTTTGTAAAAGGGGTACTGCATATACAGCCTCCTTTTGTGCCTCCAGTGGCACTTTGGGATCTCAATGTAGTTTTTTGGGTTCCAAAAGTCACATTGGTTTGAACCACTTAAATCTGTGGAGTTAAAATATCTCACATGGAAAGTGGTCATGCTGTTGGCCCTGGCCTGGGCCAGGCGCGTGTCAGAATTGGCGGCTTTATCCTGTAAAAGCCCTTATCTGATTTTCCATTCGGACAGGGCGGAATTGAGGACTCGTCCTCAGTTTCTCCCTAAGGTGGTTTCAGCGTTTCACCTGAACCAACCTATTGTGGTGCCTGCGGCTACTAGGGACTTGGAGGACTCCAAGTTGCTAGACGTTGTCAGGGCCCTGAAAATATGTTTCCAGGACGGCTGGAGTCAGAAAATCTGACTCGCTGTTTATCCTGTATGCACCCAACAAGCTGGGTGCTCCTGCTTCTAAGCAGACTATTGCTCGTTGGATTTGTAGTACAATTCAGCTTGCACATTCTGTGGCAGGCCTGCCACAGCCAAAAATCTGTAAATGCCCACTCCACAAGGAAGGTGGGCTCATCTTGGTCGGCTGCCCGAGGGGTCTCGGCTTTACAACTTTGCCGAGCAGCTACTTGGTCAGGAGCAAATACGTTTGTAAAATTCTACAAAATTGATACCCTGGCTGAGGAGGACCTGGAGTTCTCTCAATTGGTGCTGCAGAGTCATCCGCACTCTCCCGCCCGTTTGGGAGCTTTGGTATAATCCCCATGGTCCTTACGGAGTCCCCAGCATCCACTTAGGACGTTAGAGAAAATAAGAATTTACTTACCGATAATTCTATTTCTCGTAGTCCGTAGTGGATGCTGGGCGCCCATCCCAAGTGCGGATTGTCTGCAATACTGGTACATAGTTATTGTTACCAAAAAATCGGGTTATTGCTGTAGTGAGCCATCTTTTCTAGAGGCTCCTCTGTTATCATGCTGTTAACTGGGTTCAGATCACAAGTTGTACAGTGTGATTGGTGTGGCTGGTATGAGTCATACCCGGGATTCAAAATCCTTCCTTATTGTGTACGCTCGTCCGGGCACAGTATCCTAACTGAGGCTTGGAGGAGGGTCATAGGGGGAGGAGCCAGTGCACACCAGATAGTCCTAAAGCTTTCTTTAGATGTGCCCAGTCTCCTGCGGAGCCGCTATTCCCCATGGTCCTTACGGAGTCCCCAGCATCCACTACGGACTACGAGAAATAGAATTATCGGTAAGTAAATTCTTATTATATATGCATTCGTGTAGCACTTGTTATACCATAGACAATGTTATCCATAGAAAATGTATATAAACTACTGTATGTATGTATATATGGTCATGTAACAAAATATGCTCTATGTTCTTTGACTAAGCACATGGCTGGAGGCCATTTTAATCATACTTTCTGTTTCTTTTCCAGAACGTTCCTGTCCTACAACACTGCTCCACCGGATGGCGCAGGGGTGTTGGTAGGAATTTTTGGGTCAGGTTTCTTATGGTCTGGCCACGTGCACTGCACTTTGACCATATACACATTTTCGCAATTTTACTGAGATGGAATTGGTTTGTCTTTGTCTATTTATTTATTTGTCTGGTCACATAATAAGTCAGTCACCAGCCAAGACGGAAAAGTTGTTTCACTGCAATGTCTGTACCAGTGGGTTCCCGGTGAGTTCTACCACATGCACAGTATATTTTATACTCCCATTTCATCTCCTATTTTGCAAAGAGTTTCTGCTATGTTGCAATCCTGACGATTCTATGCCAGGCCTAACTGCGCAAGATGAATGTGAGAAGGGTGAATAGACCAGCAGTCAGATAGTGTGGGTGCGTCAGACTCTGAAGTTTACAGGGACTGAAGAGGCTCTGACAATTTATAAAGTGGTCTTTACTAGGCCACAGATCTCCAGCGTGGAATCTCTAAATAAGATGTTAATAGGATCCTGATACACAGGTTTCGAAACCTCGCCGATTTCGGTCTAGTTACCCGTTTCCAAAGTCAGTGTCATCTCCATGGGAGCTATGCTAGAGTCGCTGTATACAGCAGCAGGGGTGTTGCTTCGACCGTGTTTGGTTGGCATTTGGGTAACTACGGCGTTGCTTGTCTGGATAACAGGACTCAGGTCCGCCCTACAAAACGTCCACCTTATGCTTCTCGCTGATCAAATCTGCGAAGCTGCTGATTATCTATGTACAGCTTCTACGGACGTCTGCCTAGTCAGTTCTCGCCTTTCAGCATCACTCGTTGTGGCACGACAAGCGCTTTGTCTGCGTCCTTAGCAGGCGGAGGCAAAGGTCGAGAGAAGAATAGAAGCATTACCTTATGCGAAGGTTGTTTGGTCCTGATTTGGACAAAGGTATTTTTCACGGGATACTCTGGACCAGCGTTCGAATCCTTTAGACCTCAGCCCTTTCGAGGCCGTGGTAGACAAACAGCCACGCCTGGTAGGCGAGGTCGAGGACGTGGTTTTTCAACAAACCAACGCCAGTCGTCCGGACGCTACGGTCACCGGCAAGCCAGTGGCATGACGGGCTCCCAGCCCATCCCGGTGCTCCAGTTGTGGGAGCACGCCTTCAGACGTTTCATTTGGCATGGTTGCAGATATCCACAGATGGGTGGATCCGCAATTTATTGTTAAAAGCAGTCTACCGCCTCTGCGGTTTTTCAACACAGGACTGCCTGTGTAGGAAGAGGGCGGTTCGGTAAATTTCCATTCACTCTCTGCTGGAGTCAGCAGTTTTGATTCCGGTCCCTGTACACCAACAAGGTCACGGTTATTATTCCTGTCTGTTGTGGTACCAAGGCCGGATGGCTTGGTCAGGCCAATATTGCATACTTACTACAGATTCAAGATGGAATCTCTGCGGACAGTACTTGCAGGTTTAGAGCCACAGGAATTCATGATTGCGCTGGATCTCGAGGATGCGTACTTACACATTCCGATTTGGCCACCTCTTCAGAGGTTCTTGCGTTTGCAATACGGCAGATCCATTATCAGTTTCAGGCTCTACCGTTTGCCATCTCGTCAGCGCTTAGGGTATTCACCAAAGTGATGTATGTTTTGATGGCTCATCTCATATTCCTGTAAGTGATAATAGTTCCGTACTTAGACGATTTGCTCATCAAAGCTCCGTCTCAACTAAATGCGCCTTCAACATGCGTTGCTAAGGTACAATGTGCTGGTTCAGCACAGTTGGTTTGTCATGTTCAAGAACTCACATCGGATTCCGTCTCAACGACTTCATTTCCTAGGAATGATTCTCGATACGGTAGATCGAGGAATTTGTCTACCAGAACAGAAAGTACAGACTATTCGTCATCTGGTACGATTAGTGCTCAAGCCTCGGTATGTTTGTGCATTCGCCTGTTAGGCACAACAGTGGCGGCTTTCAAATCGCTTCTGTTCGGAAGATTTCACTCACTTCCTTTTCAACTGCATGTGCTCGCACAGTGGTAGGCCTCGCATCTGCAGTTTCACTAGAGGGTGAGGTTGTCTCCACGGGCCAGAGTTTCTGTACTCTGGTGGCTCCAAGTACACAATCTAACCGCAGGAACTCGGTTAGGCGTCTGGAATTGGATAGTGCTAATCACAGACGCGAGTCACAGAGGTTGGGGAGCTGTAGTTCAAAATTGTCAGCTCCAGGGTTTCTGGGAGGATCACGACAGATTGCTGCCTATAAATGTCCTAGAACTCCGACCAATTTACAATGTGCTACTACAAGTAGTGCACTTGCTTCGGTCTCAGACGGTCCAAGTGCAGTCAGACAACGCAATGGCGGTCGCGTACATCAATAAACAAAGGGGAAAGAGAAGCCGCATGGCAATGCGGGAAGTAGCTCGAATCCTCAATTGGGCCGAACATCACCAAGTGATATTGGCGGTAGTGTTCATTACGAGAATGGACAACTGGGAGGCGGATGATCTCAGCCATCGTGATTTTCATCCAAGAGAATGGGCATTAAATCCAGAAGTGTTTCACATGTTGGTCCAGAGGTGGGGTTACCCTCAAGTGGACCTGATAACATCTCGCCACAATCACCAAAAGCCAGTATGTGTCCAGAACGCGAGATCCAAAGGCAGTGGCAGTGGATGCTCTCACGATTGCGTGGCCGTACAGCCTCGGGTATCTGTTTCCACCTCTCTCACTGTTTCCGCTGCTCTCTCTGTTGCTTACTTGCAGACGATCCTTGGCCGCTTCCGTTACGTCCGGACCTGTTACGACAGGGTCCATTCCTTTACCCCGATTTAGCGCGGATGCGTTTGAAGGGGTGGCTGTTGAGACCGCCCTCTTAAGAAGAGAGGGCATTCCAGAATCGGTTATAACAACCATGTTACGTGCTAGAAATCCAGTTACGATAGCTCATTATTACAGGATTTGGCGTGCCTATATAGGTTGGTGTGAAGCTCCGAAGTTTCCGACATCATCTTTCAAGTTATCCCGTCTTTTGTTTTTTCTACAAACGGGGTTAGATGGAGGACTGCGTTTATCTGCACTAAAGGTGCAGGTATCTGCTTGGTCATTTTACTTTCAAAGAATATTGGCTCTATTGCCGTCTCACACACCTTTTTGCAAGGTGTTCTCAGAGTACGGCCTCCATTCATTCCACCTACAGCGCCATGGGACTTGAATCTGGTTTTAGATTTTGTACAGCTTCATACTTTGAACCCTTACATCAAGTTGATGTTAAGTTTCTCACTTGGAAAACAATTTTTTCTCCTAGCCTTAGCTTCGGCAAGGCGTGTTTCAGATTTGGGTGCATTGGCATGCAAGCCACTGTTTGTAGTGTTTCATGATGACAGAGCGGAGCTTCGTACGAATCCCGCTTTCTGGCAAAAGGTAGTGTCATATGTTCACATCAATCAACAAATAGTAGTTCCTGTGTTAACAGGACAGTCTGGAACTTTGGATGTGGTACGCGCATTACGCGTTTATGTATCCCGAACGTCTACAGTTTGTAAGACTGATACGTTGTTTGTTCTCTATGATGCTGCCAAAATGGGTTGGCCAGCTTCTAAGCAGACCTTATCCAGATGGATTATACTGACCATACGTCAGGCTTACCTTCATGCTAGGTTACAGCCGCCTACATCAGTAACAGCTCTTTCCACACGTTCTGTGGAAACTTCAGGGGCAGCTGATCGTGGGGTTTCTACGACGCAGAATTGCCGTGCGGCTACATATTCATCAGTGCACACGTTTGTGCGCTTTTACAAGTTAATACGTTTGCGACATCAGCATCTAGCTTTGGCCGCCTAGTGTTACAGGTGCCAAACAGCTCTCCCGCCCACGAGGGAAGCTTTGGTACGTCCCAAGAGTACTCCAGTGACCCCTAGTGGATGAAAAAGAAAATAGGATTTTGGTACTTACCAGGTAAATCCTTTTCTTTGAATCCATAGGGGGCACTGGACGCCCACCCAGAGCAGTTTTACCTGGTTGTGGTAAGTACAGGGGATCTTATGGTAACACATTCTCACCGATTTATCGGTTATGGTGTCAACTGGTTAGTTGTCAGTTACGTTATGTGTTAACTTTATGGTTGTCCGTTATGTTATAATATTATAGGTAATTCTCCATTGTTCATTCTCTCTATCCTGTTCGCCTCAGGAAAACACACTGAGGTATTCGGGGAGTATGGAGGGGAGGAGAGTTACTGAAATTTGAATATTCAGTGCCTAGTCCTTGCTAACACCGTCCATATCCCAAGAGTACTCCAGTGCCCCCTATGGATTCAAAGAAAAGGATTTACCTGGTAAGTACCAAAATCCTATTTTCTGGTCTGTGTCAAGGATCATGCCTTGGAGAGGCAGATGAGCTGTAGGAACCAACTGCGACTTTGGAATATATAGAATCCAGCCGTGTTGCAGTTACACGTCCAGAGAAAGTGATACGCTGTTCAGCCACTGCTCTCTTGATCGCGCTTTTATGAGGAAATCGTCCAAGTACGTGATAATAGTGACACCTTGCTTCCGCAGGAGCACCATTATTTCCGCCATTACCTTGGTGAATATTCTCGGGGCCGTGGAGAGACCAAACGGCAACGTCTGAAATTGGTAATGACAATCCCGTACCGCAATTCTGAGGTACGCCTGATGAGGTGGATAAATGGGGACATGAAGGTATGCCTCCTTTATGTCCCGAGTCACGATAAAATCTCCCCCTTTCAGGCTTGTAACGACCGCTCTTAGCGATTCCATCTTGAACTTGATCCTTTTCAGGTAAATGTTCAGGGATTTTAAATTCAATATGGGTCTGACCGAACCGTCTGGTTTCGGGACTACCACATGGTCGAATAATAACCCCCTCCTTGTCGAAGGAGGAGAACCTTGACCACCACCTGTTGAAGCTACAATTTGTGAATTGCAGTTAACCCTGTTTCCCTCTCGTGGGGGGAAGCCGGCAGGGCCGTCAGCGAGGAGGCATCTTCTCAAAGTCCAGCTTGTATCCCTGAGACACAATATCTATTGCCCAGGGATCTAACGGGCAGTGAACCCACTTGTTGCAGAACTTACGAAAGCGTGCCCCACCGGGCCTAGCTCCGTCTGTGGGCCCCAGCGACATGCGGTGGATTTTCATAGAGGCTGGGGAGGACTGCTGTTCCTGGGAACTAGCTGTGTTGTGCAGCTTCTTTCCTCTGGCCCCGCCTTTGGCAAGAAAGGACGCATCTCGGACTTTCTTGTTTCTTTGTTCGAAAAGCTGCATTTGATAATGACGTGCTTTCCTAGGCTGTGCAGGAATATAAGGCAAAATATCCGAATTACCAGCTATAGCCGTGGAGACCAGGTCCGAGAACCCTTCTCCACACAATCCTCAGCCTTCCATATGCCACTTAAGTTGGCATCATCTGTCCATTGTATATTCTACAGGACACGTCAAGCAGAAATCGACATAGCTTTGACTCTAGGACCCAGTATACTCATGTCTCTTTGGGCATGTTTGATTATATATATCTCTTAAGACAGCATCTTTAAAATATATACATATCTCTCTTTATACATATATATATATATATATATATATATATATACATATATATATACATACTAGGGTCTCAATTTCTGCTGATAAGGTACCTGTCCACGCCGCCCCAGCGCTATAAACCCATGCCGACACAATCGCCGGTCTGAGTAGTGTGCCAGAATGTGCACTCTATCTGCAGGATCCCTGAGAATAGCTAGGGCTACCTTCTGGGCAAACAAAACACCCTAGGGGAAGATTCCCATTACATCCTGGCCCTAGTGGGGAAAGGATACTGCCTGAGAATTCTTTGTGGGAAGCTGTAGTCTCTTGTCTGGAGATTCCCCCCCTTTTCCCTCATGAGAGGAGGGAAATTTACCTCGGCTTTCTTCCCCTTAAACATGTGTACCCTTGTGTCAGGGACAAATGAGTCATCAGTGATATGCAAATCATCTTTTATTACAATAATCATATATTGAATACTTTTCTGCCATTTTGGCTGTAACTTTGCATTATTGTAGTCGACACTGGAGTCGAACTCCGTGTCGATATCAGTGTTTATTATTTTGGATAGTGAGCATTATGAGACTCTGAAGGTCTCTGCGCCATAGGGACAGACATGGGTAGATTTCCTGTCTGTTCTCATCTTTTGTGCAATAAATTCACCTTAGCACTTACACATATCCAAACAGGTGTCTGCGTTGTCGACGGAGACACCCTCTCACACACACATTTGCTCTATCTCCTCCTTAGGGGAGCCTTTTACCTCAGACATGTCGACACACATGTACCGACACACCACACACACAGGGGATGCTCTATTTGAAGACCGTTCCCCCACAAGGCCCTTTGGAGAGACAGAGAGTGTATGCCAGCACACACCCCAGCGCTATATGACCCAGGAATCACACAGTAACTTAGTGTTAGCCCAGTAGCTGCTGTATATATTGTTTTTACGCCAAATTTATGTGCCCCCCCCTCTCTTTTTCACCCTCTTCTATCGTGCTTCTGCAGGGGAGAGCCTGGGGAGCTTCCTCTCAGCTGTGGAGAGAAAATGGCGCTGGTGAGTGCTGAGGAAGAAGCCCCGCCCCCTCAGCGGCGGGCTTCTGTCCCGCGATTTTGTGTAAAAATAATGGCGGGGGCTCATGCATATTACAGTGCCCAGCTGTATATATGCTGCTTTTTGCCAGGAGGTACTCAATTGCTGCCCAGGGCGCCCCCCCCTGCGCCCTGCACCCTACAGTGACCGGAGTGTGTGGGTTAGTGTGGGAGCAATGGCGCACAGCTGCAGAGCTGTGCGCTACCTCATATGAAGACAGGAGTCTTCTGCCGCCGATTTTGACGTCTTCTTGCTTCAACCCGCCGGCTTCTGTATTCTGGCTCTGCGAGGGGGATCGCGGCGCGGCTCCGGGAACGGACGACCAAGGTTAAGTTCCTGTGTTCGATCCCTCTGGAGCTAATGGTGTCCACTAGCCTAAGAAGCGCAACCTAGCCGCAGTTAGTAGGTTTGCTTCTCTCCCCTCAGTCCCACGTAGCAGACAGTCTGTTGCCAGCAGAAGCTCTCTGAAAATAAAAAACCTAACTAAAATACTTTCTTAATAGCAAGCTCAGGAGAGCTCACTAAAATGCACCCAGCTCCTTCCGGGCACAGATTCTAACTGGGGTCTGGAGGAGGGGCATAGAGGGAGGAGCCAGTGCACACCAGTAGTACTAAATCTTTCTTAGAGTGCCCAGTCTCCTGCGGAGCCCGTCTATTCCCCATGGTCCTTACGGAGTCCCCAGCATCCACTAGGACGTTAGAGAAAACACAGCGCGTACAGTTTTTACATCATTATTTCACCATGAAATCAGTTGTATCTGAAAAAAAACCTTTTACGGACAAGCAAGTCCTAATATTTAAAATCCACAGCCAGGTATATTTAAGGTTTTTCACACAATTTTAATACAACATATAAACATATAAAAGACAAATGGTAAAATTGCAAGCGTACAAAGTAAAAGGAAATTCAAGCTTATCAGTCCATATGAGCAATCGGGTACATCTTGTTTCCCATAAATTTCCAAGAAATAGTTAAATTGCAAACGTACAAAAAGTAAATTAAAAAGGCTTATCTGGTATCCTGTGTAATGTATATTGTAGCTAATACGGAATGTGATATTATGCCTGTTTGCTCTGGGGCGGTGCGGGAAGCATGGAGGCTTTAGAAATGACTCCTCATTGTTGTATTGACTATATATGTATGCGATATGTTGCCTGCTACATGTCATATCTTGTTTAACAGATATATACTGTAAATCCAATGTCATTGATATTTTTGATATACTATTTTTGTACCTGACCTGTTTGTTGAGCTAGGTTTAGCTGCTGTATGTTTTTTTTGTTTGTATATGTAAAACACTATTAATAAAAAAAAACTACTGAATTTAAATAAAAAAAAGGCTTATCTGTTCATAAAGAGGCTCAGGTGCAGCAGTCCCAACGCGTTTCGTCAGTAGTATGTATGTGTGTGTGTGTGTATGTATATGTGTATATATATATATATATATATATATATATATATATATATATATATATATATATATCGATTGCCTGTTTATTTTGTAGCTGTCACCTCTGACTAGACATTGATATATAATCGACTACCAAACATATAAACAGTATTTAATATGGGCTTTTTAAATTTTGTCAGTTTAGCATGTTGATATTTAGCGGATGTCTATATATTGACTGTCGACATTTACACGATGCCTAACTTCTAAATTAGGAATTTTAGTTGCCAACATTTTAACCAAGTCCACAACTTGATTGTCGATTTATAGTGTTACTGATGACAATGTGACCCTATCAACCTATTGGTGTTGACCCTTTGGATTTTAGACCATATAACTATAGACATATTATATCACACCCAAACTATTTAACTATATCACTGTCTAAATTGAAATGTAAAAACAGATACAAATCTACATGTTGTTACCGAACACCCCCACGCGGTCACTGCTGCAGTGTTTTTGTTTGTTTATTGTATGAATCATCAATGGTGTAAAATGGTTTTATTTTATTACAGTTCCCTTTACCAGCGGGCACTGCTAGTAACCAGGTCTGGAAGAAAAATCAAAGGAAGAGGTCCCAGGGTGAGTGAGTTTATAAATTTGAATTATGTTTAGTCCAGAGAAATCAAACACAAAACCCTTTGTGACATTTGGGAAACTACTCTTCCAAGGCGGCAGTTTGATAAAATTGATTTAATCTTGATTAATCACTCTCGAAATTAAATTTGCAGCTTATGCTTGTAGTGAAAAAAAAAATTTTCTCCCTTCTAATCCCCCTTCAATTTGCTTTTTGTCCATTTTATGGCCCCTAAAAAGTTAATTAGAGAAATCTTTGTATTGACGAGTATATATTTGTACATATTAATTTGGTCCTCTGATGTTTCTTTCGAAAAGTAGATGACCAGGGGAAGGGCTTGAGTGGTAGCGCTTAACTGTAGGTCACACAATGTTGGCAGGCTTTAAGTGTACATGAATATAACAGGGCTATTTGAAACAGTTGTTAATTGCTATATGGCTCTTAAAAGGGGTGGTCTTCAGGTTGCCGGCGGCCGGGCTCCTGGCGACCACCATACCGGCGCCGGAATCCCGCCCGCCAGCATACCGACATCTTTTCTCCCTCTTGGGTGTCCTCGACCCCCCAGGAGGGAGAATAGATAGCGTGGCGAGCGCAGCGAGCCCGCAAGGGGCTCATTTGCGCTCGCCCAGCTGTCGGTATGCCGGCGGTCGGGATTCCGGCGCCGGTATGCTGGTCGCCGGACCCAAACCATACTACACCCCTTAAGAGCTATTACACATCACTGCAATATATTGATGATATGCACCCTGACGGAATAGACAAAAAATGTGGAATGTAGTGTAGAACCTAATGTTTTACACACTGGCTGAGAGTGTCCGGTTTTATTCACTAATATAACACGTGAAGCGGGTCAGCCTGCATTCTCCATTATGGCAATTTGCATCTTGGGACTCTGTATATCATATATTTCTTTCAGCATTGTTCTTGTGCTACCATACATTCTGTATTTACCTCCACTTTTAATTTTAAGCTGCTCATTACCTCCTTTTTAAATCCAGCCTCATCCATTCGTCTTTACTTTGCCTCGTTCTGTTAACACTGTATTGCAGAATGCTTTTAACGTCATCGCCCATCCAGTTCTGAGATGCTTTTCAACCTTGTTTCTATTGCACATCTTATATTTGTATTGCAAAAATTCACATGAGACTCTAGCTTCATCACATGTAGCTTTATTATGCCCTGCTTTACATTTAAAATACTTGACAATTTAAAATACATTGATGGTCTGCATACAGTTTATCCATGGTTGACCCAAGCCTGTATTCATATCCTATGAATTGAGTCGGCGTCTTTATGTTTAGTCAAGCAGTGCTTCATGGATGTCATTGGGTTATGGTAGGCTTCATATTGGGTTGTTGCAAATAAATATGACTTGACACTGTGTATAGCTCATGTCTAGTCAGTTCGTTAATAATCCAATGGTCTAATAGGCAATGTGGGCACATTGTATGTTGTAGAAAACTAGTCTTTTTACTTTTATTGTTGATCCATTTCTTTTAGCGCTATCGTACTCCCTCAAGATCCAGGTCAAGAGATCGATTTCGGAGAAGTGAGACTCCCCCACACTGGCGGCAGGAAATGCAAAGAACACAGAGAATGAGATATTCTAGTGGAGAACGCTGGATCAAGGGAGACAAGTATGTTCTGTTGCCTTACATGAACATATCGAGTTGCATTTCCAGTGATTTATTGAAGATGGCTCACAGATGCGCCTTTCAGCATGTATGCTGAGATTCTGCTACATTGTCAGTTGATCATGGGCAGCACGGACGGTTGTGGGTTCGATTCCCACCACGGCCCTAACTGTGTGGTGTTTGTATTTCTCTATCGTCCTAGTGGATGCTGGGGTTCCTGAAAGGACCATGGGGAATAGCGGCTCCGCAGGAGACAGGGCACAAAAAGTAAAGCTTTAGGATCAGGTGGTGTGCACTGGCTCCTCCCCCTATGACCCTCCTCCAAGCCTCAGTTAGATTTTTGTGCCCGGCCGAGAAGGGTGCAATCTAGGTGGCTCTCCTAAAGAGCTGCTTAGAAAAGTTTAGCTTAGGTTTTTTATTTTACAGTGAGTCCTGCTGGCAACAGGATCACTGCAACGAGGGACTTAGGGGAGAAGAAGTGAACTCACCTGCGTGCAGGATGGATTGGCTTCTTGGCTACTGGACATTAGCTCCAGAGGGACGATCACAGGTACAGCCTGGATGGTCACCGGAGCCTCGCCGCCGGCCCCCTTGCAGATGCTGAAACGAGAAGAGGTCCAGAATCGGCGGCAGAAGACTCCTCAGTCTTCTTAAGGTAGCGCACAGCACTGCAGCTGTGCGCCATTTTCCTCTCAGCACACTTCACACGGCAGTCACTGAGGGAGGGGGGCGCCCTGGGAGGCAAATGAAAACCTTTTTTGGCTAAAAATACCTCACATATAGCCTCCGGGGGCTATATGGAGATATTTAACCCCTGCCAGAATCCGTTAAGAGCGGGAGACGAGGCCGCCGAAAAAGGGGCGGGGCCTATCTCCTCAGCACACAGCGCCATTTTCCCTCACAGAAAGGCTGGAGGGAAGGCTCCCAGGCTCTCCCCTGCACTGCACTACAGAAACAGGGTTAAAACAGAGAGGGGGGGCACTAATTTGGCGTTAGAAATCTATAAAAAAGATGCTATAAGGGAAAACACTTATATAAGGTTGTCCCTATATAATTATAGCGTTTTTGGTGTGTGCTGGCAAACTCTCCCTCTGTCTCTCCAAAGGGCTAGTGGGTCCTGTCCTCTATCAGAGCATTCCCTGTGTGTGTGCTGTGTGTCGGTACGTGTGTGTCGACATGTATGAGGACGATGTTGGTGAGGAGGCGGAGCAATTGCCTGTAATGGTGATGTCACTCTCTAGGGAGTCGACACCAGAATGGATGGCTTATTTAGGGAATTACGTGATAATGTCAACACGAGCCAAGGTCGGTTGACGACATGAGACGGCCGACAAACAATTAGTACCGGTCCAGACGTCTCAAAAACACCGTCAGGGGTTTTAAAACGCCCGTTTACTTTAGTCGGTCGACACAGACACAGACAGGGACACTGAATCCAGTGTCGACGGTGAATAAACAAACGTATTCCTTATTAGGGCCACACGTTAAGGGCAATGAAGGAGGTGTTACATATTTCTGATACTACAAGTACCACAAAAGAGGGTATTATGTGGGATGTGAAAAAACTACCGTAGTTTTTCCTGAATCAGAAAAATTAAATGAAGTGTGTGATGATGCGTGGGTTCCCCCCGATAGAAAATATGGGCGGTATACCCTTTCCCGCCAGAAGTTAGGGCGCGTTGGGAAACACCCCTTAGGGTGGATAAGGCGCTCACACGCTTATCAGAACAAGTGGCGGTACCGTCTATAGATAGGGCCGTCCTCAAGGAGCCAGCTGACAGGAGGCTGGAAAAATATCATAAAAAGTATATACACACATACTGGTGTTATACTGCGACCAGCGATCGCCTCAACCTGGATGTGCAGAGCTGGGGTGGCTTGGTCGGATTCCCTGACTAAAAATATTGATACCCTTGACAGGGACAGTATTTTATTGACTATAGAGCATTTAAAGGATGTATTTCTATATATGCGAGATGCACAGAGGGATATTTGCACTCTGGCATCAAGAGTAAGTGCGATGTCCATATCTGCCAGAAGATGTTTATGGACACGACAGTGGTCAGGTGATGCAGATTCCAAACGGCACAAAGGTGTATTGCCGTATAAAGGAAGAGGAGTTATTTGGGGTCGGTCCATCGGACCTGGTGGCCACGGCAACTGCTGGAAAATCCACCGTTTTTACCCTAAGTCACATCTGCAGAAAAAGACACCGTCTTTTCAGCTTCAGTCCTTTCGTCCCTATAAGAGTCATATCTGCCCAGGGATAGAGGAAAGGGAAGAAGACTGCAGCAGGCAGCCCATTCCCAGGAACAGAAGCGTTCCACCGCTTCTGACAAGCTCTCAGCATGACGCTGAGACCGTATAGGACCCCTGGATCCTACAAGTAGTATTCCAGGGGTACAGTTTGGAATGTCGAGACGTTTCCCCTGCGCAGGCTCCTGAAGGCTGCTTTACCAAGGTCTCCCTCCGACAAGGAG
This sequence comes from Pseudophryne corroboree, assembly GCF_028390025.1. Classification (NCBI taxonomy): domain Eukaryota; kingdom Metazoa; phylum Chordata; class Amphibia; order Anura; family Myobatrachidae; genus Pseudophryne; species Pseudophryne corroboree. The sequence goes on along the minus strand of NC_086450.1, from coordinate 104,446,489 downwards.
GCAGTATGGGAAAAAATTCACGAGCTGTATTCCCAGCAGGTGATAATTAAAATTACCCCTCCTACAACAAGAAAAGGGGTATTATTCCACACTATATTGTGGTACTGAAGCCAGAAGGCTAGGTGAGACCTATTCTAAATCTAAAAAAATTTTGAACACTTACAAAGGTTCAAATCAAGATGGAGTCACTCAGAGCAGTGATAACGAACCGGGAAGAAGGGGACTATCTGGTGTCCCGAGACATCAGGGATGCTTACCTCCATGTCCCAAATTTGCCCTTATCACTAAGGGTACCTCAGGTTCGTGGTATAAAACTGTCACTATCAGTTTCAGACGCTGCCGTTTGGATTGTCTACGGCACCCCGGGTCTTTACCAAGGTAATGGCCGAAATGATGGTTCTTCTTCGAAGAAAAGGCGTCTTAATTATCCCTTACTTGGACGATCTCCTGATAAGGGCAAAGTCCAGGGAACAGTTGGAGGTCGGAGTAGCACTATCTCGGATACTGTTACAACAGCAGGGGTGGATTCTAAAGATTCCAAAATCGCAGCTGATCCCGACAACAAGTCTCCTGTGCTTTAGGGATGATTCTGGACACAGTCCAGAAAAAGGTGTTTCTCCCGGAAGAGAAAGCCAGGGAGTTATCCGAGCTAGTCAGGAACCTCCTAAAATCAGTGCATCATTGCACAAGGGCCATGGTAAAAAAAATGGTGACTTCCTTCGAAGCAATTCCAGTCGGCAGATTTCATGCAAGAACTTTTCAGTGGGATCTGCTGGACAAATGGTCCGGATCGCATCTTCAGATGCATCAGCGGATAACCCTATATCCAAGGACAAGGGTGTCTCTCCTGTGGTGGTTACAGAGTGCTCATCTTCTAGAGGGCCGCAGATTCGGCATTCAGTTTTGGATGTTGGTGACCACGGAGGCCAGCCCGAGAGGCTGGGGAGCAGTCACACAAGGAAAAAATTTCCAGGGAGTGTGATCAAGTCTGGAGATTTTTCTCCACATAAATATAGCTAAGGGTAAATTTATAATGCTCTAAGCTTAGCAAGACCTCTGCTTCAAGGTCAGCCGGTATTGATCCAGTGGGATAGAACATCACGGCAGTCGCCCACGTAAATAGACAGGGCGGCACAAGAAGCAGGAGGGCAGTGGCAAAAACTGCAAGGACTTTTCGCTGGGCGGAAAATCATGTGATAGCACTGTCAGCAGTTTTTCATTCCGGGAATGGAAACTGGGAAGCAGACTTCCTCAGTAGGCACGTCCTCCACCCGGCAGAGTGGGAACTTCATGGGGAAGTTTTCCACATAATTGTAAACCGTTGGGAATTACCAAAGGTGGACATGATGGCGTCCCGTCTGAACAAAAAACGGGACAGGTATTGCGCCAGGTTAAGAGACCCTCAGGCAATAGCTGTGGACTTTTCTGGTAACACCGTGGGTGTACCAGTCGGTGTATGTGTTCCATCCTCTGCTTTTCATACCTAAGGTACTGAGAATTATAAGACGTAGAGGAGTAAGAACTATACTCATGGCTCCGGATTGGCCAAGAAGGACTTGGTACCCGGAACTTCAAGAGATGCTCACAGAGGACTTATGGCCTCTGCCGCTAAGAAGGGACTTGTTTCAGCAAGTACCTTGTCTGTTCCAAGACTTACCGCAGCTGCGTTTGACGGCATGGCGGTGGAACGCCGGATCCTAAGGGAAAAGGCATTCAGGAAGAGGTCATTCCTACCCTGGTCAAAGCCAGAAAGGAGGTGACCGCACAACATTATCACCACATGTGGCGAAAATATGTTGCGTGGTGTGAGGCCAGGAAGGCTCCACGAAGAAATCTCAACTCGGTCGATTCCTGCATTTCTTGCAAACAGGAGTGTCTATGGGCCTCAAATTGGGGTCCATTAAGGTTCAAATTTCGGCCCTGTCGATTTTTCTTCCAGAAAGAATTGGCTTCAGTTCCTGAAGTCCAGAAGTTTGTCAAGGGAGTATTGCATATACAACCCCCTTTTGTGCCTCCAGTGGCACTGTGGGATCTCAACGTAGTTCTGGGATTCCTCAAAACACATTGGTTTAAAACCAGTCAAATCTGTGGATTTGAAGCATCTCACATGAAAAGTGAACATGCTCTTGGACCTGGCCTGGACCAGGCGAGTGTCAAATTGGTGGTTTTTTTCTCAAAAAAGCCCATATCTGTTTGTCCATTCGGACAGGGCAGAGCTGCGGACTCGTCCCCAGTTCTCTCCCTAAGGTGGTGTCAGTGTTTCACCTGAACCAGCTTATTGTGGTGTCTTGCGCCTACTAGGGACTTGGAGGACTCCAAGTTGCTAGATGTGGTCAGGGCCCTGAAAATATAGGTTCCAGGACGGCTGAAGTCAGGAGAACTGACTTGCTGTTATCCTGTATGCACCCAACAAACTGGGTGCTCTTGCTTTTAAGCAGACTTTGCTAGTTGGATGTGTAATACAATTCAGCTTGCACATTCTGTGGCAGGCCTGCCACAGCCAAAATATGTAAATGCCCATTCCACAAGGAAGGTGGGCTCATCTTGGGCGGCTGCCCGAGGGGTCTCGGCTTTACAACTTTGCCGAGCGGCTATTTAATCAGGGGCAAACACGTTTGTAAAATCCTACAAATTTGATACCCTGGCTAAGGAGGACCTGGAGTTCTCTCATTCGGTGCTGCAGAGTCATCCGCACTCTCCCGCCCGTTTGGGAGCTTTGGTATAATCCCCATGGTCCTTTCAGGAACCCCAGCATCCACTAGGACGATAGAGAAAATAAGAATTTACTTACCGATAATTCTATTTCTCGGAGTCCGTAGTGGATGCTGGGCGCCCATCCCAAGTGCGGATTATCTGCATTACTTGTACATAGTTACAAAAATCGGGTTATTATTGTTGTGAGCCATCTTTTCAGAGGCTCCGCTGTTATCATACTGTTAACTGGGTTCAGATCACAGGTTGTACAGTGTGATTGGTGTGGCTGGTATGAGTCTTACCCGGGATTCATAAATCCTTCCTTATTGTGTACGCTCGTCCGGGCACAGTACCTAACTGAGGCTTGGAGGAGGGTCATAGGGGGAGGAGCCAGTGCACACCACCTGATCCTAAAGCTTTACTTTTTGTGCCCTGTCTCCTGCGGAGCCGCTATTCCCCATGGTCCTTTCAGGAACCCCAGCATCCACTACGGACTCCGAGAAATAGAATTATCGGTAAGTAAATTCTTATTATTCTCCCCGTACTTCCGTGGGTTTCCTCCGGGTACTCTGGTTTCCTCCCAAAAATATACTGGTAGGTTAACTGACTCCCGTGTGTGGTAGGGACCATAGATTTTAAGCTCCGTTGGGGCAGGGAATGATGTGAATGGGCAGATATTCTCTGTAAAGTGATGCAGTGTATTTGTGTGCCATATAAATAATTGGTAATATATTTATAATCATTGGGCTGGCCCGAAATGGTAAGGTGAGTGAGACAAACAAGCAGGCAGAGAAGTGTGGGCTTTAAGAGCTTCCATTGCATTTCATCATGCTGTAGAAGTGAAAAGCCCCCATTTCTAAGAAGTGGTGTTCTTGTTAAAGTAGAAAGGTGGATCTATCAGTGCGCTCCATTTAATTGAAATAATGGGGTATATGCAATTGCGGTCGAATTCCGTCTGGAATTCGACCGTTTTTGGATTCGACACAATTCGACAGTCGAATCCCGGCCGCCGGGACTCGACTGCTGTCAAAGAGGGTCCCTTCAGCCAATCAGGGAGCGCCATGTCGTGGCACCCTCCTGATTGGCTGTGCGTGTCTGAGCTGTCAGGCAGCGCATAGGCTCTCCATTATATTCAATGGTGGGAACTATGCGGTCAGCGGTTGACCTCGAGGTTACTCGCGGTCAACCGCTGACCGCAAAGTTCCCACTATTGAATATAATGAAGCGCCTATGCGCTCCATTGTATCCGGAGTGCGCCGTCTGACAGCTCAGACGCGCACAGACAATCAGGAGAGTGCCACGACGTAGCGCTCCCTGATTGGCTGAAGGGACCCTCGACAGCCGTCACGGGAGGTCCTGGCAGTCGGGGTTGGGACCCCTTCCAGTGCGTGGTCCGTGGTTTGCGTTTTTTTATTTTGCCAAGTACGTGGATTACTAACTCTGAAGAGGACAGATCTACACAGGATTGTTGTGAGTATAATTTTATTTACAGGTACCCCGTGGATTCTACGTGGAGAAGGGGACCGATCCTCGTGTCAACATAGGTAAGTATGTGTGTATGTCGGTGTGCATGTATGTAATAAAGTTGTACTGTCACGGTGTGTGTGTGTACTGTTTTTATTTGGGTATTTTTTTTGTAGTAGAACTACAGGTACCAGCGGGCCCGTTTCCCCCCCGCATGCTGGTACTTGTGGTTCTCAAAGTACCAGCTTGCGTGGGAGGCTTGCTGGGACTTATAGTTCTGCTACAAAAAACTATTTTATTTTATTTTTTTGACACTTGGCTATCAGCCTCCCATCCGCCGGCCTTGGATGGGGGGGACAGCCTCGGGCTTCACCCCTGGCCCTTGGGTGGCTGGAGGGGGGAAACCCCTTGATTTAAGGGGTCCACACTCCTCCAGGGTACCCCGGCCATGGGTGACTAGTTGGGGATTTAATGCCACGGCCGCAGGGACCAATATAAAAGTGTCCCCCAGCTGTGGCATTATCTCTCTAGCTAGTGGAGCCCGGTGCTGGTGTTAAAAAATACGGGGGACCCCTACGTCTTTTGTACCCCGTATTTTTGGCACCAGGACCGGACGCAGAGCCCGAGGCTGGTTATGCTTAGGAGGGGGATTTTTTTTCCGGGATTTTTAACCCATTCCCACCCTTTCCCACTGAAAAACATGCACTGATCTCTCCATATTATTTTAGTCCGTAAAAAAAATATATATATTCTTTTAAAAAATATATTAAATAATACTTGTGGCTCCTAAATAGACAAACCAAGTAGATAATCCCTTCTAATATAAATAGATATGCTATTAGCAATCAAAAAAACACAAAAAAAAAACATGCTTTTAAAAAAAAGTATTAGATCACGACAGCAAAATGAGGCGGACTTAAATTGACGAAAATGACTGTCGAAAATCACTGTTGTCGAATCGACATTCTTCAACTGAATATACTTTTGTCGAAAAGCAGCATTTTGACCATTGCAGACATGTCGAATTTTGAAAATGTCGAATTGCAAAAAGTCGAATCTGAAACGGCAGGTTTTTTGTTGAAAAGTACTGTATTGCATTGTCGAATCCAATTCGACAGGTTTTTTTTGTCGAAAATGCCCCATTTTTCGACATTTTCATGAATTCGACCGCAATTGCATATGGCCCTATATGGTAAAAAAATAATTTTAATGCAAACATTGCAGACTAAAAAGTGATTTAGTAGTTACCTGGTCTGTTTTCAACATTTACCTTTTGTGCAAAAAGTGTGCATCTGTCTGTATCTCTATGGGCATACTTAATTGGTTGTCGTGGAATGTTAGAAATAATACAATTGTTTTGTCGTAATAAAAGAACAAAATATATAATAAAAAGAAAATGGAGGATTAATTGGCTGCCCAGATCCTCAATGCTGCTAGATGTCTCTTAGCCTACCACTGGAAATATCTTGCTCCTCCCGCTTTCCACTGTTTTTGCTAAAATATAGCACTTGGCTGCGATGGAAAAAAACTACAGCTATCATGAGACTTGTAGTTCCATACAGAAAAAAGTAAATGCAGATGCACACTCTATAGTACTATGCACTGCTAATCAGAATAATTATAATAAACTCTGCAGTCTAACAGCAAAATTGAGGTGTTCAGTGTAATATTTGGGCAAACATATATGGGCCCACCAACCACGACCAGGTGATTTCATTTGGTGGGTCCCTAACACTAAGGTTCAATTCCAGGGCACGGGATGCCCCAAACCAGCACAGGCAAACCACCCAAGGCATCATTCTAGTGAGAGGTTAAAGTGTTTGGCGGTATCCAATTACCCGCGGTCAATGATGCACGATCGCAGGTTTTCGTCTGATGAAATCGGCCTGTAATAGGTTACTGCGAAAATGACAATAGGTAATTAATCGCGATAGCCAGCTATTTTCTCTTACATCCTAGAGGATGCTGGGGTCCACATTAGTACCATGGGGTATAGACGGGTCCACCAGGAGCCATTGGCACTTTAAGAGTTTAATAGTGTGGGCTGGCTCCTCTCTCTATACCCCTCCTACCAGACTCTGTTTAGAAAATGTGCCCGGAGGAGCCGGTCACAGCTTGGGGAGCTCCATAGGAGCTTTTCTAGTTTTTTTTTTTTTTTTTTTTTTTTAGAGTTTAGGAACAGGCGGGCTGCTGGCAACAGCCTCCCTGCTTCGATGGATTTAGAGGGCGGGTGGAGTAGTGTCCGCCCTGAGGGGTCCGAGCCACTATCTCCGCTGACAAGACACTGAGCTCCTGAGGGTGCTGATCATTAGCTGCCCGAGGTGACCGCTCACTCCCGCAGCATGCCGCCACCCCCCAACAGAGCCAGAAGACAGAAGGTGGTGAGAAATGGCGGCACAAGGGTAGGAGCGCAGCTCTGAATGGCTGCGCTACGTGGAATGCTCAGCGGCACACAGTGTTGGCGCTATGAGGGGCGTCCTGAGCCAGCGTCTAAATACCGGGAAGACGCGCCATCTTCAGGGAGCGGAGCTTCTCCTCAACAGACCCAGTAGCTTTCAGCGCCATTTTCCTGCCTGCACTTCCTGTACACAGACGCTGACAGGGGAAACGGTCCCTCCACACAACTCCAGCTATCCTGTGCAGTACCAGGGGGTTGTAGAAAGGGTGGGAGGCTGCGTAAATACTGAGTAGTCTATTAAGGTACACAGTAAGCGCTAGGTATTTGTTTTATATCTACCTCTGGAAATGCTGTGCGTGGGTAGGCTCCAATCTCTGTGTGTCTCTGTGGCAGACTTGGGGGGGGAAACTGTGTCTACAATTCCCTGTGTGTGTGTGTGTGTGTGTGTGTGTGTGTGTGTGTGTGTGTTTATCACCCATAGCCATGTCTAGGGACTCTGTGTCATATGCTGCAGAGGATGTTTTTTCTCAGGAAGAATCCATTCCGTGTACACAGGAATGTACTGTTTTGTCTCAGATCCCTATGATTGAGCATAAGTGGTTGACCTCCATTAAAGGAATGATCTCTCAGTTTCCGCTAGGGTAGCTAATACTGCGACTGAAACTCAGGTGTTGAAGTCTATGGCAGTTTGGTCAGGCTCTGTTCCTAGTCCGGCAAGACCCCCTATCATGTTCCCACAGAAACGTGCACTTGCCCAGATTATGCAAGATGACACGGATACCGACTCTGATACAGCAGACGGTGATGGGGACATGCTAAGGGGGGCAGCATCCCTTGCAAAGGTGGTGCAACTCATGATTGAGGCCATTAGAGATGTATTAAATATTACTGACACGCCACCTGAGCAGGTTGAGGAGGCTTACTTTACTGACCATAAGACAGCCTCGCTAACCTTCCCTGCGTCTAAAGAATGAAATGCTATATTTGAAAAATCCTGGGAAAACCTGGAGAAAAAATTCAAGATCCCTAAAAGGGTTCTGGTTGCCTTTCCCTTCCCTGAGGAGGTTTGAAAAAAAGTGGGAAATCCCACCCATAGTTGACGCTTCTGTCTCCATACTGTCTAAAACGGTGGTTTTACCTGTCCCTGGATCTACCGCGTTAAAAGAACCGGCTGATCGTAAGATTGACACTACACTCAAATCATATACACTGCTTCGGGAGTGGCGTTAAGGCCCACTATTGCCTGTGAATGGATTTCTAAAGCCATAGTAAAGTGGTCAGGCACATTACTAGAGGATTTAGATACAATGGATAGAAGTGACATTGAATTGTTTTTACGGAACATAAAGGATTCTGCGGGGTTCATGGTGGAATCCATGAAGGACCTGCGTACGCTGACTGCACGGATATCTGCCATGTCGGTCTCTGCTCGCAGGGGACTCTGGCTACGCCAATGGTCTGCAGACGCGGAATCCAGGAGAAGTGTGGAGACCCTACCCTACACAGGTCAGGCTCTATTTTCCTTCCCTCTGCTACACCTTCTACGAGAACCTTGTACCCCAACTGCATCGCAGTCCTTTCAGACCGCTAGAACTAAAAGGTCCAAGCCTCATACCACCACCTTTAGGGGTGGTCGTGCAAAATCCAAGAAGCCTACACCCGCAGGCTCCCAGGACCAGAAATCTGCTTTTGGTTCCTCAAAGTCCTCAGCATGATGGTGGACCGCACAGCCTGGAGAACGGGCTGGTGGGTGAGAGGCTCAGATGTTTCAGCAACGTTGGGGTGTCGGTCGGTCTGGATCCCTTGGTACAGGATTTTGTGTCCCAGGGGTACAGACTGGAGTTTCAAGAACTCCCACCTCACCGATTCTTCAAATCAGACTTGCCAGCGTTGCTGACAGACAGGGCGATCCTACAGGACACCATCCAAAAATTGGAAATGTCACAGGTCATTGTCCCAGTTCCACCGCATATGCAAAACAAGGGTTACTATTCGAACCTTTTCGTGGTACCGAAAAAGGATGGTTCGGTCAGACCTATTTTGAACTTGAAGTCGCTAAACACTTACCTGAGGGAATTCAAATTCAAAATCTAGTCTCTGAGAGCGGTGATCTCAGGTCTGGAGGAGGGAGAGTTTCTGGTATCCCTGGATATCAAGGATGCGTACCTCCACATTCCGATTTGGCCGCCGCACCAGGCTTATCTCAGATTTGCACTGTTACAGTCACTATCAGTTTCAGGCACTTCCGTTCGGCCTCTCCACAGCACTGAGGGTGTTCACCAAGGTGACGGCAGAGATGATGGTTCTCCGCAGACAGGGGGTGAACATAATCTCATATCTGGACGATCTACTGATAAAGGCGCCGTCCAGGGAGACAACGTTACAGTCCATTGCTCTCACGACTCATCTGCTCAGGAAACACGGTTGGATCCTGAACATTCCAAAGTCACATTTGGAACCGACAAGGAGATTGTCTTTTCTGGGGATGATCCTCGACACGGAAGTGCAGAGGGTTTTTCTGCCGGAGGAGAAAGCGTTGGTGATTCAAGTAATGGTCCAGGATGTCCTGAAGCCAGCTCGGGTATCTGTTCATTAGTGCATTCGTCTTCTGGGGAAGATGGTTGCCTCCTACGAGGCTCTACAGTACGGAAGGTTTCATGCTCGGTCCTTCCAGCTAGATCTCACACATGCACCTGAGGATACGGCTATCGCTGAAAGCCAGAATTTCACTCCTCTGGGGGCTGCAAATGTCTCACCTTCTGGAGGGCCGCAGGTTCGGCATTCAATACTGGATCCTTCTAACCACGGATGCAAGCCTCCGGGGCTGGGGCGCAGTCACTCAGGGAGAAGCCTTCCAAGGAAGATGGGCAAATCTGGAATCAAGTCTTTCGATAAACATTCTGGAACTAAGAGCCGTCTACAACGGTCTTCTCAAAGCTGCTCATCTTCTGTGAGATCGAGCCATTCAAGTGCAGTCGGACAATGTAACGACGGTAGCCTACGTAAACCAACAGGGCGGAACGAAGAGCAGAGCTGCAATGTCAGAGATAACGAGAATTATCCTCTGGGCAGAAAAACATGCGTTGGCGCTGTCAGCATTCCGGGAGTAGACAACTGGGAAGCGGACTTCCTCAGCAGACACTATCTCCATCCCGGAGAGTGGGGCCTCCATCCGGAGGTGTTCACGGAGGTGACAAATCTTTGCGGTGTACCTCAAATAGACATGATGGCTTCCCGGCTCAACAAGAAGCTGTTCCAGGTCGAGAGACCCACAAGCAGTGGTGGTGGACGCCCTGGTGACTCCGTGGGTGTTCCATTCAGTGTACGTGTTTCCGCCACTTCTACTCATTCCAAGGATTCTAAAACTCATAAAGAGAACAAGAGTTCAGGCGATCCTCATTGCTCCGGACTGGCCAAGAAGGGCTTGGTGCGCAGATCTTCTGGGTCTACTGCTGGAGGACCTGTTACAACCACGGCTGTTCGCTTATCAAGACTTATTGCGGCTACGTTTGACGGCATGGAAGGTGAACGCCAGATATTGGCTCAGAAGGGCATTCTGAACAAGGTTATCCCTACTCTGATACAGCCTAGGAAAGGAGTAACGTCTAAACATTACCATTGCATTTGGAAGAAGTATATAGCTTGGTGTGAATCCAAGAAGTTTCCTGCGGTGGAGTTTCAACTGGGACGGTTTCTCCTATTCCTGCAAGCAGGTGTTGATATGGATCTAAGAATGGGATCCGGAAAGGTCCAGATTTCGGCCCTATCCACTTTCTTTCAGAAACCGCTGGCTTCCTTTTCTGAGGTTCAGACTTTTTTTTTAAATTGGTTCTGCACATCCAGCCTCCCTTTGTGCCACCTACGGCACCCTGGGATCTTAACGTGGTTTTTGCAGTCCCTCCAATCGGATTGGTTCGAGCCTCTACCGGAGGTTGAGGTCAAGTTTCTCACGTGGAAGGCTGTCACTCTGTTGGCCTTAGCTTCTGCTAGACGTGTGTCGGAGTTGGGGGCTTTGTCTTGTAAGAGCCCCTACTTGATCTTCCATGAAGATAGAGCTGAGCTCCAGACACATCGGCAGTTTCTTCCTAAGGTCGTATCGGCTTTTCATATTAATCAAACTATTGTGGTGCCAGTGGCTACTGACTCCTCAATTACTTTGAAGTCCTTGGATGTGGTAAGGGCTTTAAAAATCCATGTGAAGAGGACTGCTCGTCACAGAAAATCTGACTGTTTGTCCTGTATGAGCCAAAGAAAATTGGGTGTCCTGCTTCTAAGCAGACGATCTCTCGCTGGATCAGGTTCACTATCCAGCATGCGTATTCTACGGCAGGATTGCCGTGTCCAAAATCTGTTAAGGCCCACTCTACTCGTAAGGTGGGTTCTTCCTGGGCGGCTGCCCGGGGTGTCTTGGCTTCACAGCTTTGCCGAGCGGCTACTTGGTCGGGGTCGAACATGTTTGCTAAGTTCTACAAGTTCGATACTTTGGCCTCTGAGGACCTAATGTTTGGTCAATCAGTTGTGCAGGAGCCTCCGGGCTCTCCCTCTCATTCTGGGAGCTTTGGTACATTCCCATGATAATGATGTGGACCACAGCATCCTCTAGGACGTAAGAGAAAATACGATTTTGGTTACCTACCGGTAAATCCTTTTTTCGTAGTCCGTAGAGGATGCTGGGCGCCCGTCCAGAGCTTCGTTATCCTGCAGTAGTTACTTGTTCAGTACGACTTTGTTCTTAGTTCAGTACTGCGTTGTTACTTGGTGAAGTAATGTTTTCAGCTATTGCTGAGTTTCAAGCTAGTTAGCTTGGTTTGTCTTGTTTGTGTAAGCTGGTATGAATCTCGCCACTATCTGTGTATTTCCTTCTCTCGAAGTAGGTCAGTCTCCTCGGGCACAGTTTCTAGACTGATTCTGATAGGAGGGGCATAGAGGGAGGAACCAGCTCACACTATTAAACTCTTTAATTGCCAATGGCTCCTGGTGGACCCGTCTATACCCCATGGTACTAATGTGGACCCCAGCATCCCCTGCGGACTACAAGAAAAGGATTTACCGGCAGGTAACCAAAATACTATTTTACCCGCCAAAACAGATCTGCTTTAAATGAATACCCCTCTTAGTGTTTGTGGTTTTATTCCAGGGATTCATTACTGCACTTAGACTTGGTGGACAGTGGCGGCCTGTGTTGGTGATGCCGTGCAAGACGGGGCTCCAGTACCATACAGTCTCTCTGCCGCAGAGTCTCAGAGCGCCCTTTGGCTTTGTGCTTGAATCACGAATTACGTTGCCATGCATTCCTTAGAAGCACCTTCCTTTGCTGGGCTTGTTCTTTTTGGGCTTAAAAGTTGGATGATACCAATGGGAACAGCACCTTTCTCTTTCATCCACTAGGGGACACTGGAGTCCTATACAGTAGGGGTGTGAAGCCTTGAACCGGAGGTGTGGCACAATCTTAAATTAGCATAGACTGCACAGCCGGCTCCTCCCCCTTCACATCCCTCCTCCCTCAGTTTGAAAAATTGTGCTGGAGGCACAACACGTGGAGCTCCTGACTAAGAATCTAAAAGGGGCTGCGTTACCCTAATAAAGGGGGGGGGACAAGGCTACCTAATTTCAGAGAGACAAAGATCCCTATTGAAGGGACCTGCATCTCTCCACAGGAGATCCTCCATAATCAACAAATAGTGAGTACTGGTCGTACAAGCTTAGGCTAGGGACCTCCAGTTAGTAAATTTTTTTTTTTTTCTCTCTCTTTTATAGCTTTGCTGTAAATACTGTTTTTAAAACTCCCCTTTATACAAACTAATCAGGGAAGGGCAGAGCGACGGTGGCCGGCGTGTGGGAGCCTTAGTGCGGCCCGGGACTCAGCCTGTCTTCCCTGTGAGCAGGGGGGGGGACGGCAGAAGCAGCGCGCTGCACAGTACAGAGACCCACGGGCGGGGCGGAGCACAGGCGCCGCTACGGGAGACGGACCCGTCGCGCGCGCGCCAGACTGCGGGTCCGGGGCGCGCTGCACAGTACAGAGACCCACGGGCGGAGCACAGGCGCCGCTACGGGGGACGGACCCGTCGTGCGCGCCAGCCGGCGGGTCCGGAGCGCGCTGCATAGCGGCCAGAGGGGGAAATCAGTTAAAGCACTTAAATGTTAATAACAGTGCGGCAGGCCCCTTTTTCTATGAACTTACATTTAGTGGGGGCCATGTTTCTTCATTTTGGCGCCAGGCTGAGGTGAGGGATGGGTCCTCCCCCTCCCCCCCCAGTAGTGTACATAGGGGAAGGTTTATTAATAAAGGAATTAACTCCCCCTGTTGCACGGCCTGGATAGTGCATGCATTAAGATAGTAGAGAGAGAGTTAGGCAACAGCTCCCTCTGCTGGTGTAATGTATATATACAATATACGAGGATCTCCTGAAAAGTAATCAAACTTTACAAATTATATTTTCAAGGGACGTCTGTTTCAAAGATCCCGGAGAAAATACACAGAAGCAAGCCAACTCTAACATCGTAGCTGATTTACAGTTGGGGTGTGAGGGTTGCGAGTCGGCTGGTGTTTTATTTTTTATTTTTTTGGCCTGTTCCTTTTATAGAGAAAAGGGGACAGGTAATTCCAGCCGGATCCAATACCTTCGCTTCCGTCATCTCCCAGTCTTTCTCTTCCTAGTTTAAAGGGTGAAAGCTCTGCGTAATACCCTGGTAAGGGGTTTTAAAAAAGAAAAACAACATGTCTAAGGCTACCAAGACCTCAAAGACCTGCTATGTTTGTACGAAATGTAACAAGAAGAGCACGCGGGTTTGCAGCTCCGGGGTGTGCGACTCCTGCTTTAGACAAGGACGCTCCACCTGGGAGCAGTGCTCTGGCTAAGGCATGGGAAGACAACCTTGCTAATAGAATATCCAAGGAGATGGCAGAATCCCGCAAGCAGCAATCGGAATGGGCTGCGGCATTCTCAAAGACGATGGAGGAATTTCTCATCAGGTTAACGCCGCCCGCACACGCAGAGACGAGAGTGCGCAGGACTGTTAAAAGAACTCTTCCTATTATACCAGAATCTGAGGAGGAAGAGGGTTTTCTTCTGGATACGGAAGAAGGTGAGTTAATTGAACCTAACCTAGACGCAAATTTTCCTGAAGAAGACTCGGCGATCTCTGGTCTGGATTCCTTAATTGACGCGGTAAAGGACATCCTAAGCTTTAAGGAAGAGGAAGTCCGGGAGCCGGAAGATTTCGATTTGTTCAAATCCCAGAAGCCGCGTTCAGCAGCGTTCCCCATTCCTAAATCCCTCCAATCTCAGATGGAGGAGGCTTGGAAACAACCTGACAAACGTTTTCAATTTCCGAAACTTTTTCAGGTAACTTACCCCCTACCTAAGGGTGTAATGGACAAGTGGGAGTCTCCGCCGGTAGTGGATGCTTCACTAGGAAGATTGTCAAAGAAGACAATCTTGCCAATTCCTAGCGTAACTACTTTAAAGGATGCGTCCGACCGTAAAGTTGACACTGCGTTAAAATCAATGTTTGTAGCAGCAGGTGCAGCGCAGAGACCTGCGATCATCTGTGCTTGGGTCAACAAGTCCATAGGTGCATGGTCCGGCCGTATTGTACAAGCTATTGAGGAGGAAAATAGTTTAGAAGAGATTACACAGCTGGCAGAACACATTCGAGAATCTGCTTCATACTTGTGTCATGCTTCTAAGGATATTAGCAGAATAGCATCGCGCATATCTGCATCGGCCATATCGGCTAGAAGGATTTTATGGCTCAGAGAATGGCAAGGTGACTCTGACACCAAGAAGGCGGCAGAATCCATTCCCTTTGGGGGTGAAATGCTGTTCGGACCAGAGTTGGACAAGTGGATTTCGCAGGCTACAGCGGGGAAGTCCACTTTTCTGCCTACTCCTTATACGAGAACCGCTCCACAAACTAGGAGAGGTTATTCGGGACCAGCGTTTACTTCATTTAGATCACAGTCCTTTCGAACCCGAGGTAGGGGTTTCGGTACACAAGCACGCAGGGGCAGAGGTAGAGGCCGCTCGCAGGCAGCAACCAGAAAGCAGGATAAACCTGCTGACAAGACCGTGGCATGACGGCCTCCCAGCTCACCTGGGGTCCCCCTTGGTGGGCGGCCGACTGGAAGGTTTTCAGGACATCTGTGCCAAAACCTCACCAGAACTTTGGGTGAACAACTTAATCTCTCTGGGTTACAGACTGGAATTTCAACAGAGACCTCACAGTCAGTTTTTTACAACAGGATTGCCTCAGTGCCCTCAAAAAGCAAGGGCATTACGGGCAGCAATTCTCAAATTGCTACAAGCAGAGGTCATTATTCCGGTTCCCGCTTCTCAGAGAGGAACGGGGTTCTATTCCAATCTTTTTGTCGTGCCAAATCCAGACGGGACGGTCAGACCAATACTCAATTTAAAGGTTTTCAACCAGTTTTTTAGAGTCTACAGATTCAAGATGGAATCAATCCAATCAGTCATTGCAGGCTTAGACAAGGCGAGTTCATGGTATCCATGGACATAAAGGATGCATATCTGCATATTCCAATCTGGACTCCTCACCAGGCTTACTTAAGGTTCGCACTGGTGGCGGAGCACTACCAATTCCGGGCCTTGCCGTTCGGTCTATCGTCAACCCCAAGAATTTTCACAAAGATCATGGCGATCATGGTGGCAGGACTGAGACTGTTGGGGGTCACGATTATACCTTATCTGGACGATTTACTGATCAAAGCTCCATCTCAGAATCGACTGCTCAAGGATGTTCAGACATCACATCAATTTCTAATTCAACATGGATGGATTGTCAATTTCCAAAAGTCCATCCTCATACCGACTCAACGGATTCAATTCCTCTGCCTCAAATTGGACACGGTCCTATTACGTGTGTTCCTACCAGAGAACAAGGTCCAGGACCTACAGAGATTAGTGGCTCAGGTACTGAGGACGCAAACCGTTTCTCTGCACCTCTGTGTACAACTTCTCGGGAAGATGGTGGCGTCGTTCGAAGCTCTCCAGTACGGCAGACTTAATTCCCGACCATTCCAAATAAACTTCATTGCTCAGGGAGCAGGCTCGCACTGGCTTCTCCATCGGAGAATCCGACTTCAACCACAAGTACGGGTCTCCTTGATATGGTGGACGTTACACAAGAACCTTACAGCCGGCAAGAAATGCGGCATTTGGGATTGGAGGATACTGACGACGGACGCCAGTCTCAGAGGTTGGGGAGCCGTCCTAGAGGACCATCAGTTTCAAGGACTGTGGACGCTACAGGAAAGCAAACTACCCATAAATATCCTCGAACTAAGAGCAGTCTACAATGCACTTTTCTTAGCAGAAGACCTAGTCATGAATCAACACATCAGGATTCAGTCAGACAATGTCACGACGACGGTTTACATAAACCGTCAAGGAGGAACAAAGAGCAGGATGGCGTTAAAGGAGGCCACAAAGATCTTGTTGTGGGCAGAAAGAAGAGACATCATTCTCTCTGCAGTGTTCATTCCAGGTGTGGAGAACTGGGAAGCAGATTACCTCAGTCGCCAGGACATGCATTCGGGGGAGTGGTGCCTTCATCCACGGATTTTCAACATGATTGTGAGAAGATGGGGTCTGCCTCAGGTGGACCTAATGGCGTCTCGACAAAACCATCAGCTGCCCAGATATGTGTCAAGAACTCGAGATCCAGCAGCAGAAGGAGTGGACGCATTAACACTTCCGTGGTGTTACAGGAGGGTTTACATATTTCCACCATTCCCACTCATACCCAGGGTTCTGAAAAGGGTAAAGCAGGAACGAGTGTGGGTCATTCTTATCGCACCAGATTGGCCCCGCAGGAGTTGGTACACCGACCTGCGAGGGTTACTTGCGGAAGATCCTTGGAGGTTACCTCAGAGAGAGGACCTGCTATCTCAGGGACCGTTCCTACACCCCGACCTGAACAGGCTGCGTTTGACGGCGTGGCTATTGAAACCCGGATCTTAAGAAACAGAGGGATCCCACGAACGGCCATTCCTACAATGATTGCCGCTAGGAAGCCGGTCACAGCCAGGCACTACTACAGGATTTGGAGACGGTACATGGCTTGGTGTCAGGAACGGGGATGGAATTCATCTAACTTCCGTTTATCGCGACTTCTACTTTTCCTTCAGGCCGGTCTAGATGGAGGGCTTAGACTGGGCTCTCTGAAGGTTCAGATTTCGTCTCTCTCCATCCTTTTTCAACAGCGGCTAGCATCCTTGCCAGAGATTCAAACTTTTTTACAGGGGGTGCTGAGGATTCAACCCCCTTTTCGTCCTCCCACGGCACCATGGGACTTAGGTTTGGTGTTCGAATATTTGAAGTCACCGACTTTTGAGCCGTTGACAAGAACAGACCTGAAATATCTCTCTTTGAAGGTCACGTTATTACTTGCCTTGGCTTCGGCTAGGTGGGTTTCTGAGTTGGGAGCCTTATCCTGTAAGAGTCCTTTCTTAGTTTTTCATGAGGATAGGGCGGAACTCCGTACAAGAGCAGACTTCCTTCCGAAGGTGGTTTCGGGGTTTCATGTAAACCAGCCAATAGTGGTCCCATCTTTCCAGGGTCTCACAGATGAGGACGTGTCATTGGATGTTGTCCGAGCTTTACGGGTATACGTACAGGTTACGTCGTCTTTCAGAAAGTCGGACCATTTGTTTGTACTTCATGATGGGCCAAAGAAGGGTTGGCCGGCATCTAAGCAGACTTTGTCCAGATGGATTAGACTTGCCATTCGGCAAGCTTATATTTCCTGTGGCAAACAGGTTCCGGTTCAGACGGGTGCTCATACTACCCGATCAGTGGGTGCCTCGTGGGCGGCTGCCAGGGGTGCTTCCACTACTCAACTGTGCAGAGCGGAGACGTGGTCTTCAGCCCACACGTTCGCGAAATTTTACAAGTTTGATACTTTTGCGTCCGGAGAATCTAAGTTCGGACGTTTAGTTTTGCAGGCCACCGACAGCACTCCCTCCCTGGGGGAAAACTTTGGGACGTCCCCTACTGTATAGGACTCCAGTGTCCCCTAGTGGATGAAAGAGAAAAGAGGATTTTGGTACTTACCGATAAATCCATTTCTCTGAATCCTCTAGGGGACACTGGACGCCCGCCTCGGTGCTGTCAACCTGCTGTGTTCAAAGTTCTTGTTTTAATCAGTTCGTGCAAACAGCGTTAGTTATTCGGTTAAGAGTTCTTGGCCGCTGTTTGATATGTTGTACGGTTCGGTTCCTCGCCATGGGCTATAGTGTCATGTCCTATTCTCTCAGTCACATTTTTCAAACTGAGGGAGGAGGGATGTGAAGGGGGAGGAGCCGGCTGTGCAGACAATGCTAATTTAAGATTGTGCCACACCTCCGGTTCAAGGCTTCACACCCCTACTGTGTAGGACTCCAGTGTCCCCTAGAGGATTCAGAGAAATGGATTTATCGGTAAGTACCAAAATCCTCTTTTCTCTGGCTGCCTCAAGGCAGCGGGGTCTGTGTTTCTGGGTTTTTCGCTCTTCCTTTTGTTGGGATGGGTGTCCAAAAGCAGTCAATAGCAGTCTGCAATACCCCGTCAGGGGATAGACTGCAAAGGCTCCAGTTTCTGGTGCCAATAGATGCTTAAGACCCAGGACTCCAAATTTGCCTGGCACCTGTCTGGGTATATCCCCACCCAGTTCAGTTGACCGTCGCATGCTCCAATTCAGAGGCTGGTTAGTGGAATCGTATTTAGACATCTGGGTGCATTATTTCCGGAGGTTATTTCGTTGACCTCCCATGGTCTTCCACAAAGACGTTTCTTCGGCTCTGTTCTTCTCCGAATCTGGAGAAGGGAGTGGGATTGGTCCGGGCTTTTATTTCCTGGTTTCAGAAGAGGTGGTTGCTCCAGTTCTGGCGCTGCAGCAGACCTTCAGGTTTTCCTACACACCTGTTAATATGTATTTTATCTCTGCGCCGTGAATTTTTGAAAAGCAGCAGCCCATGTAGAGAGCATAATTATGCAAGATGATATAGGTGCTATTTAAAAATAAAAAATAAACATTAAATTTATGTGGCAACTGTAAAAAGAAAACAGTTAGTGAATGTTTACAGTTCTTTTAGGGTTATATTTGGGGAGAGCCACTGGGAATTTATTGCAAGAAACAGTCCAGTTTCACCTGTCCCTATCTTACCTTAACTCCACCGTTTCTCTGTTGCCGGGAAGTGCGTCTAGCCACAATCGGCAGTTGGAAATTACGTTACCGCTGCTCCAGGGTGTGAAGCTCCGTGCAGTGGCTGGTCTCTTCCCACTGTAGCTACCAACGCGTTTCATGATCTGGGGCACTTTGTCAAGAGGCTCTCCCCAAATATAACCCTAAAAGGACTGGAAACATTCACTGTTTTCTTTTTACAGGTGCCACATAAATGTAATTTCTCTGACGTCCTAGTGGATGCTGGGAACTCCGTAAGGACCATGGGGAATAGCGGTTCCGCAGGAGACTGGGCACAAAAAGAAAAGCTTTAGGACTACCTGGTGTGCACTGGCTCCTCCCCCTATGACCCTCCTCCAAGCCTCAGTTAGATTTTTGTGCCCGACCGAGCAGGGTGCAATCTAGGGGGCTCTCCTGAGCTTCTTAAAAAAAAGTTAGTTTTAGGTTTTTTATTTTCAGTGAGACCTGCTGGCAACAGGCTCACTGCATCGAGGGACTAAGGGGAGAAGAAGCGAACCTGCCTGCTTGCAGCCAGCTTTGGGCTTCTTAGGCTACTGGACACCATTAGCTCCAGAGGGATCGAACACAGGCCCAGCCTCGGAGTCCGGTCCCAGAGCCGCGCCGCCGGCCCCCTTACAGAGCCAGAAGCAAGAAGAGGTCCGGAAAATCGGCGGCAGAAGACATCAGTCTTCATCAAGGTAACCCACAGCACTGCAGCTGTGCGCCATTGCTCCTCATGCACACCTCACACTGCGGTCACTGATGGGTGCAGGGCGCTGGGGGGGGGGCGCGGCCTGAGCAGCAATATTAACACCTTGGCTGGCAAAAATACATCACATATAGCCCCCAGGGCTATATGGATGTACATTAACCCCTGCCAGATTTTACAAAAAAGCGGGAGAAAAGTCCACCGAAAAGGGGGCGGAGCTATCTCTCTCAGCACACTGGCGCCATTTTCCCTCACAGCTCCGCTGGAAGGACGTCTCCCTGACTCTCCCCTGCAGTCCTGCACTACAGAAAAGGGTAACAAAGAGAGGGGGGGCACTAATTAGGCGCAGTATTACAGATAGCAGCTATAAGGGAAAACACTCTATATAGTGATATCCCTGTGTATATATAGCGCTCTGGTGTGTGCTGGCATACTCTCCCTCTGTCTCCCCAAAGGGCTAGTGGGGTCCTGTCCTCTATCAGAGCATTCCCGGTGTGTGTGCTGTGTGTCGGTACGGCTGTGTCGACATGTATGAAGAGGAAAGTGATGTGGAGGCGGAGCAATTGCCTGTAGTGGAGATGTCACCCCCTAGGGGGTCGACACCTGAGTGGATGGGCTTATGGAAGGAATTACGTGAAAGTGTCAACTCTTTACATAAGAAGTTTGATGACATGGAACAGCCGGTTTCTCAGCTTGTGCCTGTCCAGGAGTCTCAAAGGCCATCAGGGGCTCTAAAACGCCCGCTACCTCAGATGGCAGATACAGACGTCGACACTGATACTGACTCCAGTGTCGACGACGAGGAGACAAATGTAACTTCCAGTAGGGCCACACGTTACATGATTGAGGCAATGAAAAATGTTTTACACATTTCTGATAATACCACAGGTACCACTAAAAAGGGTATTATGTTTGGTGAGAAAAAACTACCGGTAGTTTTTCCTGCATCTGAGGAATTAAATGAAGTGTGTGATGAAGCGTGGGTTTCGCCTGATAAAAAACACATAATTCCTAGGAAGTTATTGGCAATGTACCCTTTCCCGCCAGAGGATAGGGCGCGTTGGGAAACTCCCCCTAGGGTAGATAAAGCGCTCACACGCTTGTCCAAACAGGTGGCACTACCGTCTCCGGATACGGCCGTCCTTAAGGATCCTGCTGACAGAAAGCAGGAGACTATCCTGAAGTGTATATACACACACACTGGTGTTATACTGCGACCAGCAATCGCCTCAGCCTGGATGTGCAGTGCTGGGGTGGCTTGGTCAGACTCCCTGACAGACAATATTGATACCCTGGATAGGGACAGTATATTACTGACTGTAGAGCATTTAAAAGATGCATTTTTATACATGCGTGATGCACAGAGGGATATTTGCCGACTGGCATCACGAGTAAGTGCTATGTCCATTTCCGCCAGAAGGGGGTTATGGACTCGGCAGTGGTCAGGTGATGCCGATTCTAAAAGGCATATGGAAGTATTGCCTTATAAAGGGGAGGAGTTATTTGGGGTAGGTCTGTCGGACCTGGTTTCCACGGCAACTGCTGGGAAATCCACGTTTTTACCCCAGGTCGCCTCTCAACAAAAGAAGACATCGTATTATCATGCGCAGTCCTTTCGGCCCCATAAGGGCAAGCGGGCAAAAGGCTCCTCTTTTCTGCCCCGTGGCAGAGGGAGAGGAAAAAGGCTGCAGCAAACAGCCAGTTCCCAGGAACAGAAGTCCTCCCCCGCTTCCGCCAAGTCCTCACCATGACGCTGGGGCTCTACAGGCGGACTCCGGTACGGTGGGGGCCCGTCTCAAGAATTTCAGCGCACAGTGGGCTCGCTCACAAGTAGATCCCTGGATCCTTCAGGTAGTATCTCAGGGGTACAAATTGGAATTCGAGACGTCTCCCCCTCGCCGTTTCCTAAAGTCTGCCTTACCGACGACTCCTTCCGACAGGGAGGCGGTATTAGAAGCTTTCCACAAGCTGTATTCCCAGCAGGTGATAATCAAGGTACCCCTCCTGCAACAAGGAAAGGGGTATTATTCCACAATGTTTGTGGTACCGAAGCCGGATGGCTCAGTGAGACCCATTTTAAATCTAAAGTCATTGAACACTTACATAAAGAAGTTCAAATTCAAGATGGAGTCACTCAGAGCGGTTATCTCGAGCCTGGAGGAAGGGGATTATATGGTGTCTCTGGACATCAAGGATGCTTACCTGCATGTCCCAATTTACCCTTCTCACCAAGGGTACCTCAGGTTTGTGGTACAGAACTGCCACTATCGGTTCCAAACGCTGCCGTTTGGATTGTCCACGGCACCGCGGGTCTTTACCAAGGTAATGGCCGAAATGATGATACTCCTTCGAAGGAAGGGAGTTTTAATTATCCTGTACTTGGACGATCTCCTGATAAGGGCGAGATCCAGGGAACAGTTGGTAGTCGGGGTAGCACTATCTCAAGAAGTGTTACGACAGCATGGTTGGATTCTCAATATTCCAAAATCGCAGCTGATCCCGACGACACGTCTTCTGTTCCTAGGGATGATTCTGGACACAGTCCAGAAAAAGGTGTTTCTCCCGGAGGAGAAAGCCAGGGAGTTATCCGATCTAGTCAGAAACCTCCTAAAACCAGGTCAAGTATCGGTGCATCAATGCACAAGGGTCCTGGGAAAAATGGTGGCGGCTTATGAAGCAATTCCATTCGGCAGATTCCACGCAAGAACTTTCCAGTGGGACCTGCTAGACAAATGGTCCGGATCGCATCTTCAGATGCTTCAGAGGATATCCCTGTCACCAAGGACAAGGGTGTCTCTCCTGTGGTGGTTGCAGAGTGCCCATCTTTTAGAGGGCCGCAGATTCGGCATTCAGGACTGGGTCCTGGTGACCACGGATGCCAGCCTTCGAGGCTGGGGAGCAGTCACACAGGGAAGATATTTCCAGGGAGTGTGGTCAAACCTGGAGACCTCACTTCACATAAATATCCTGGAGCGAAGGGCCATTTACAATGCCCTAAGCCAAGCGAGACCTCTGCTTCAGGACCAGCCGGTGTTGATCCAGTCGGACAACATCACGGCGGTCGCCCACGTAAACAGACAGGGCGGCACAAGAAGCAGGAGGGCAATGGCAGAAGCTGCAAGGATTCTCCGATGGGCGGAAAATCATGTGATAGCACTGTCAGCAGTGTTTATTCCGGGAGTGGACAACTGGGAAGCAGACTTCCTCAGCAGACACGACCTCCACCCGGGAGAGTGGGGACTTCACCCGCAGGTTTTCCACATGATTGTAAGCCGTTGGGAAAAACCAAAGGTGGACATGGTGGCGTCCCGCCTCAACAAAAAACTAAAAAGTTATTGCGCCAGGTCAAGGGACCCTCAGGCGATAGCTGTGGACGCCCTGGTAACGCCGTGGGTGTACCAGTCGGTTTATGTGTTCCCTCCTCTGCCGCTCATACCCAAGGTACTGAGAATTATAAGACGGAGAGGAGTAAGAACTATACTCGTGGCTCCGGATTGGCCAAGAAGGACTTGGTACCCGGAACTTCAAGAGATGCTCACAGAGGACCCGTGGCCTCTACCTCTAAGAAGGGACCTGCTCCAGCAGGGACCCTGTCTGTTCCAAGACTTACCGCGGCTGCGTTTGACGGCATGGCGGTTGAACGCCGGATCCTGAAGGAAAAAGGCATTCCAGAAGAAGTCATCCCTACTTTGATAAAAGCCAGAAAGGATGTAACCGCAAAACATTATCACCGCATTTGGCGAAAATATGTTGCGTGGTGCGAGGCCAGGAAGGCCCCGACGGAGGAATTTCAACTGGGTCGATTCCTGCATTTCCTGCAAACAGGAGTGTCTATGGGCCTCAAATTGGGATCCATTAAGGTTCAGATTTCGTCCCTGTCGATTTTCTTCCAGAAAGAACTGGCTTCAGTTCCTGAAGTTCAGACGTTTGTCAAGGGGGTGCTGCATATACAGCCTCCTTTTGTGCCTCCAGTGGCACCTTGGGATCTCAATGTAGTTTTGGGGTTCCTAAAATCACATTGGTTTGAACCACTTAAATCTGTGGATTTAAAATATCTCACGTCGAAAGTGGTCATGCTGTTGGCCCTGGCTTCGGCCAGGCGCGTCGGAATTGGCGGCTTTATCCTGTAAAAGCCCTTATCTGATTTTCCATTCGGACAGGGCGGAATTGAGGACTCGTCCTCAGTTTCTCCCTAAGGTGGTGTCAGCGTTTCACCTGAACCAGCCTATTGTGGTGCCTGCGGCTACTAGGGACTTGGATGACTCCAAGTTGCTAGACGTTGTCAGGGCCCTGAAAATATATATTTCCAGGACGGCTGGAGTCAGAAAATCTGACTCGCTGTTTATCCTGTACACACCCAACAAGCTGGGTGCTCCTGCTTCTAAGCAGACTATTGCTCGCTGGATTTGTAATACAATTCAGCTTGCGCATTCTGTGGCAGGCCTGCCACAGCCAAAATCTGTAAAAGCCCACTCCACAAGGAAGGTGGGCTCATCCTGGGCGGCTGCCCGAGGGGTCTCGGCTTTACAACTTTGCCGAGCTGCTACTTGGTCAGGGTCAAATACCTTTGTAAAATTTTACAAATTTGACACTCTGGCTGAGGAGGACCTTGAGTTTTCTCATTCGGTGCTGCAGAGTCATCCGCACTCTCCCGCCCGTTTGGGAGCTTTGGTATAATCCCCATGGTCCTTACGGAGTTCCCAGCATCCACTAGGACGTCAGAGAAAATAAGAATTTACTTACCGATAATTCTATTTCTCGTAGTCCGTAGTGGATGCTGGGCGCCCATCCCAAGTGCGGATTGTCTGCAATACTTGTACATAGTTATTGTTAACTAATCGGGTTCTTGTTGTGAGCCATCTATTCAGAGGCTCCTCTGTTATCATGCTGTTAACTGGGTTTTGTATCACAAGTTGTACAGTGTGATTGGTGTGGCTGGTATGAGTCTTACCCGGGATTCAAAAATCCTTCCTTATTGTGTACGCTCGTCCGGGCACAGTATCCTAACTGAGGCTTGGAGGAGGGTCATAGGGGGAGGAGCCAGTGCACACCAGGTAGTCCTAAAGCTTTTCTTTTTGTGCCCAGTCTCCTGCGGAGCCGCTATTCCCCATGGTCCTTACGGAGTTCCCAGCATCCACTACGGACTACGAGAAATAGAATTATCGGTAAGTAAATTCTTATTGTTTATTTATTTTTTAAATAGTGCCTATATCATCTTGCATAATTTTCCTACACACCTTTTCCTTGTTCGGATAGTGAGCGGCTACTTCCAGCCGATTCTGAATCTATGCACCTTCAATGTCAGATTTCGGGTAGATCCTTTTTGGATAGGATCCCTTTGATCGTTGGTCCAGGACGTGAAGGTCAATGAATTTTGGCCTCATGTGACGACCTGGAAGCTGTCCTTCAAGTTCCTATTTAGACTGGTCATCATTCTCTCCTCTGGTTCAGGGTCTACTCATTATCAATTCCAGATTCTGATGGTCTGTTTTGCTGTGGCCTTGTGTGGTGGTAGGTACAGCTTTTTATGCACTAATGGCAAGCCTGTGAAGGATAAGGTATTGCAGTGTTATCTTTTCAGTCTGCTAGTGAAGGCTGATTCAGGTGTCCCTGGACCACAAGATACATGTATTTCAGGATCGGGGCTGGATCCTCACTATAGAGATGTATTGCCTGATGACTTGCCAGCGCCTGCTCTTCCTTGAAGTGGTCATAGACACTTGGCTACAGCGGGTGTTCCTACCAATGTCCAAAGCCTAGTCCTCATTTATTTATTTGTTTATTTATTATATATTTTTTGTCACTACTGTATTGTCTGTTCCTCCTCTGTCAATCTTGCAGTGCATGATGTTAGACACAATGGTCTCCTTCTTTAAGAACATTAAGCACATGAAGTTCCACTTGATAATATATACATTTATATATTATCTCAAATGCCACTGACTCATTACAAAAGTTCCTGAACCATAAGGACTAGGAACTTGAAATTTGGACAGTAGATTGCTTTTGAGACGTAGGCACCCACTAAGAACAGTTTTTTCAAAACTCCACCCGCAACGGGGTGAGAATTCCCCCCTCACAGAAGGGAGTTAAGACAGCCCACCCAGTCGGGGCTATAAAGAATGCATGATGCCGGCGATACAAAGTTGTAGTGGGGGGAGGATAGAATGCTTTGTTGAAAATGTAGAAAAAAGCGAAGCGCTGTGAATACTTTACGGATATTTCCAGTCAGGAGAGGATAGTCTCTCAATTATCACAGGTTAACCTGTCACATGAACTAAACATTGCCAAACCTCTTAAAGTGCAATAGGAGGAAAGGAGATATAGATATTTTGACTCTTAACCACTTAACTGACTATTTATTTCGCCGAAAAGCGCTCCGAAATTGTCGAGTTTTTTTATGGGTGAATTAGGTGAAGAACATGACTTCAACCCTATCCCAAATACTGTATATAGTCGAGTATAAGTCGACCCGAATATAAGCCGAGGCACCTAATTTTACCCCAAAAACCTGGGAAAACTTATTGACTCGAGTATAAGCCTAGGGTGGGAAATGCAGCTCTAGCCGTACACAGCCCTCAGTGCCAGATGTGCCCCCACAGTGCCAGATGTGCCCCCACTGTGCCAGATGTGCCCCCACTGTGCCAGATGTGCCCCCACTGTGCCAGATGTGCCCCCACTGTGCCAGATGTGCCCCCACTGTGCCAGATGTGCCCCCACAGTGCCCGATGTGCCCCACAGTGCCAGATGCTTATCGTCTGTCGCTCCCGCGCTGTCTTCTGAAGGAGGGACACGGAGAGCGCAGTGCGCGGCTCTCCTGTGTCCCTCCTGCGTCTCCGGCGGCAGCGGCGTGTGTTAAAGGAAGTGCCGGTTCGTGCACTTCCTTTAACACACACACCGCCGGAGATGCATGAGGGACACAGGAGAGCCGCGCGCTGCGCTCTCCGTGTCCCTCCTAACGCTGACTCGATTATAAGCCGAGGTGGCTTTTTCAGCACAAAAAAACGTGCTGAAAAAGTCGGCTTATAATCGAGTATATACGGTGATTTTAGTTTAAAAAAAATACAAAATATATATATATATACATTTTGATTAAAAAATTTATTTTTTTACAAACATCGAAACATCGATCGGGACCATCGCGGCTTTAATTTTGAAAGCCGGGACAGCCTGCAGGTATACAGGGGGGGGGGGGGGGGGGGTCTGGGGGAGGCTTGGGAGGGTTCATTTACTCTCCCCAGCGGCTGCCATTGTCTGCAACCGCTGGAGGTGGGTGATCCTGCCGTGCTGATCGATCAGCAGTGATCGGCAGCAGGACAGACACTGGAGAGTGCAGGGAGGCAGATGGACCTTCCGGTCCCTCTGATAGCAGCAGCAGAGGGAAGTCTATCTTCCCTGCCGCTGCTGACACTCCCTAACTGACTGGTCGCATCCTGTGTGACCAGGTCAGATAGAGCACTTGCAGGCATGGTCGCATCTGATGCAACCATGCCAGCAAGTGGTTAAGTCATTAAATGAAAACTTGGTAAGCAGTTGCTGACCATCTGCTATGTAAAGGATCTCCCACTGACCTTAAGTGTTGTATGAAAATCTTTACCTTTTTACCTCAATGGAGAAGCTTAGCAAGGAGACCTTGGGCCCTTTGGAATAGTCAGCCTATCCCTGCAAACCTTACATATTTAACATTCAGTGTGTACTGCCTGTCATCCCAGCATTTACAGTTCTGAGCAAGGCAGCATCAGAGGAGGGACAGGGCAGAGAAGGAGGCGGATTATTCTCCTCAGCGCCAGCCTTTTGACAGCATCAATATGGAAAAGGCCCGCACGCAGGTGCGGCCTGACAAAGATTGGCAGTGGCGGGCGGAGCATGTCCTGTTATAAGTCTAATTAGTTTACCAGGAAGTCCTTCAAAATTTAAGATATACGCTTGGAAATGCTTGAAATTCTGTAGCAAAGCACGGGTATTCAGCTAGTATGTATGTATTTGTAAGGTGGTGTTCCTCAGCTGGAATGGATAATTGATAGTCCTAAAACCTTTCCAGTCGGTAACTTTGATAGTGGGATAATACAGGGAAATCATGCAAACCTGGCAAGGCGCTCCCTGCCTTATAAGGATGTTTTGTTAAATGCAATTCAAAATAAGTCAATTCTACCGGTGTTGTTGGTGATGTGTACAGCAGCACTTTTACTCATCCAAATCCAAAATGTTTCCCTTAATGCTGCCGTGCTGGCACTTGTAGGGTCTCCATCGGTCTTGCCACGGGAGGTGAGAGGGATCTTTGAAAGTGCTTGGGGTTCAGCCAGTGAATGCAGTATGGGCGTCCACCGGCAGACTTCTACACGCTGCTATCTAAGCATGTACTTTGGTATACAACGCATTTCACCCGTCGTGGTGGGTTTCGTCAGGCTTGTGAAGGATACTGTAACCTGTAGTATACTGCCTTTTAACAAATTGTCAATCAGGAGTTGTTTATATTTAAATGTGTATATACTGTTGCTGTTTGAGTTTTTGTATTCATTGATGTGCTGAGGGAGATTTCATTTTTATACAGTGAAAAAGTAAAATAATAAAATAAAGATGAAAAAGGAAAGGATGATTAAAAAAAAAACCTTCCTTTGTCCACAACGTTCGCTCATTTTTACTGACTTAAGGTTTTTGCCTCCAGCGACGCCTACTTTGGGCTTATGGTTCTCCAGTCAGGCAGCCTGAGCATTCCCTTCCCTGGAGGCATCTGTTGAATGTCCCATGATCCAGTACCCCAGTCTGAATGAAGGAGAAAAGGGGATTTTCGGTACGTACAGTTGAATCCTCTCCTCTGAATTCGGCTGAGGAACATTGCATTCCCTTCCTCGCGCTCGGTTGGGCAGTGTTTTGTCTTGACCGTCGTTTTCCCTACTGTTTGGTTTTTAAGGCGTTGTACTGTTTCATTGGTTACTGCTTCTCCATTTTTGCTATTTTAAAGTTGCATTGGTCTTCATTGAGGTGAGGAGGAGCTTAAGTTTAAAAATTGCATTGAAGTTTAAGTGCCAGCTCCTGCACCCATCTGCAATCCCGTCTTCTAGTACCCATCCCCCCTCCTCCTAAACTGGATTCAGATAAAGTTATTTATGGCAAGTATCAAAAATGCCACTTTGTTATCTTTCCGGTCTACTCCCCCCACAATGATTGAACATTGCAATGTAATCAAAATCTTATGTACATTAAAGATTTTAAAGCTTGTGCAAATCCTAGTTTGTGAAGAGGTTATTATATTAGGCAGTCTTGAAGATAGCAGCACCAATAATGATGTGGGTGCATAGCTACCCCAATAATTGCTGGTAATTACTGCTGTCTTACATCTACCTCTACCCCACTGATTCTACACAGTAGGATACTGTGCTGGAACCAGGGAAAAATCTTTGCAGTTAGCTTTCAGTATTATTGCTGAAGCATTTACAATTGTAAAAGGCTAAGGGGGGTATGCAATTAGCCATGGTAACTTACCATGGCTAATTGGTTAGCCGGGGGCACTTTGCCTCAGGCAGGCGAAGCCAAATCCACAATAAGTGACACTTTTTTTCTGCGATAAATGCCAAGAAAATTCTTGAAATTACTTTTCACAGACCCAATATATTTTTGCAAGAAAAATATACAATATGGTAAGAACTTACCGTTGATTACCGGTATTTCTCCTAAGTCCACAGGATAACAATGGGATATGATGAAGCGACAGCGGATTTGCACTAATCAGTCAAAGCTTTTCCGGCCTCCCAGCATGCAACGGGCCTGTCCATATATCCCCGCCTCCTTGCTCAGGCAAATCAGTTGTATTCCAAAGCTCAAGGCAGGAGCATCATAGATAGCCCTAATCAGGCGATAAGAACACACATACACACCCTTCCATACAAGAAGGAAGAGGTTAGTGAGTAAAAGGATCCTCAAATCAGGTGCGTCAGGGTGGGATCCCTGTGGATCCTGTGGACTTAGAAGAAATACCGTTATCAACGGTAAGTTCTTACCATAACGTATATTTCTCTAACGTCCTAGTGGATGCTGGGGACTCCGTCAGGACCATGGGGAATAGCGGGCTCCGCAGGAGACAGGGCACATCTAAAAAAGCTTTTAGGTCACATGGTGTGTACTGGCTCCTCCCCCTATGACCCTCCTCCAAGCCTCAGTTAGGTTTTTGTGCCCGTCCGAGAAGGGTGCAATCTAGGTGGCTCTCTTAAAGAGCTGTTTAGAAAAGTTTTTTTTTAGGTTTCATTCAGTGATTCCTGCTGGCAACAGGATCACTGCAACGAGGGACTTAGGGGAGAGATCTCCAACTCACCTGCGTGCAGGATGGATTGGGATCTTAGGCTACTGGACACTGAGCTCCAGAGGGAGTCGGAACACAGGTCAGCCTGGGGTTCGTCCCGGAGCCGCGCCGCCGATCCCCCTTACAGACGCTGAAGAAGACGGCAGAACGGAGGTCCGGAAACAGGCGGCAGAAGACTTCACAGTCTTCATGAAGGTAGCGCACAGCACTGCAGCTGTGCGCCATTGTTGTCACACGGCTCACTGACCTAGTCACGGAGGGTGCAGGGCGCTGCTGGGGGCGCCCTGGGCAGCAATATAAGTACCTTATTGGCAAAATAAATACATCACATATAGCCATTAAGGCTATATGTATGTATTTTAACCCAGGCCAGTTCTTAAAAACCGGGAGAAAAAGCCCGCCGAAAAGGGGGCGGGGCTTATTCTCCTCAGCACACAGCGCCATTTTCCCTCACAGAAAGGCTGAGGGGAAGGCTCCCATGCTCTCCCCTGCACTGCACTACAGAAACAGGGTTAAAACAGAGAGGGGGGGCACTGATTTGGCGATATAAATATATATTAAATGCTATAAGGGAGGAACACTTTTATAAAGGTTGTCCCTGTATAATTATAGCATTTTGGTGTGTGCTGGCAAACTCTCCCTCTGTCTCCCCAAAGGGCTAGTGGGTCCTGTCCTCTATCAGAGCATTCCCTGTGTGGGTGCTGTATGTCGGTACGTGTGTGTCGACATGTATGAGGAAAATGTTGGTGAGGAGGCGGAGCAAATTGCCTGTAATGGTGATGTCACTCTCTAGGGAGTCGACACCGGAATGGATGGCTTACTTGTGGAAGTACGTGATCATGTCAACACGCTGCGAGCCGGTTGACGACATGAGACGACCGGCAAACAAATTAGTACCTGTCCAGGCGTCTCAGACACCGTCAGGGGCTTGTAAAAACGCCCATTTACCTCACGGACACTGACTCCAGTGTCGACGGTGAAGAAACAAACGTATTTTCCTTTAGGGCCACACGTTACATGTTAAGGGCATGAAGGAGGTGTTACATATTTCTGATACTACAAGTACCACAAATAAGGGTATTTTGTAGGGTGTGAATAAACTACTTGTAGTTTTGCCTGAATCAGATAAATTAAATGAAGTGTGTGATGATACGTGGGGTTCCTCCGATAGAAAGTTATGGGCGGTATACCCTTTCCCGCCAGAAGTAAGGGCGAGTTGGGAAACACACCTTAGGGTGGATAAGGCGCTCACACGCTTATAAAAACAAGTGGCGTTACCGTCTCCAGATACGGCCGCACTCAAGGAGTCAGCTGATAGGAAGCTGAAAAATAGCCTAAGAAGTATATACACACATACTGGTGTTATACTACGACCAGCAATCGCCTCAGACTGGATGTGCAGCGCTGAGGGGGCTTGGTCGGATTTCCTGACTGAAAATTTTGATACCCTTGACAGGGACAAGATTTTATTGTCTATAGAGCATTTTAAGGATGCATTTCTATATATGCGTGATGCGCAGAGGGATATTTGCATTCTGGCATCAAGAGTAAATGTGATGTCCATATCTGCCAGACGAAGACACGACAGTGGTCAGGTGAGGCAGATTCCAGACGGCACATGGAAGTATTGCCGTATAAAGGGGCGGTCCATCGGACCTGGTGGCCATGGCAACAGCTGAAAAATCCACCTTTTGTTCCCCGAGTCACATCTCAGCAGAAAAGGACACAGTCTTTTCAGTCTCAGTCCTTTCGTCCCCATACGGGCAGGCGGGCAAAGGCCAGTCATATCTGCCCAGGGGTAGAGGAACGGGAAGAAGACTGCAGCAAGCAGCCCATTCCCAGGAACAGAAGCCCTTCACAGCTTCTGCCAAGTCCGCAGCATGACGCTGGGGCAGTACAAGCGGACTCAGGTGCGGTAGGGGGTCATCTCAAGAGTTTCAGCACGCAGTGGGCTCACTCGCAAGGGGACTCCTGGATCCTACATGTAGTATCCCAGGTGTACATTGGAAATTCGAGACGTCTCCTCCTCACAAGTTCCGGAAGTCTGTTTTACCAACGTCTACCTCCGACAGGGAGGCAGTATTGGAAACAATTCACAGGCTGTATTCCCAGCAGGTGATAATCAAAGTACCCCTCCTACAACAAGGGAGGGGGTATTATTCCACACTATATTGTGGTACTGAAGCCAAACGGCTCGGTGAGATCTGAAATATTTGAACACTTACATACAAGCGTTCAAATCAAGATGGAGTCACTCAGAGCAGTGATAGCGAACCAGGAAGAAGGGGACGAGATGGTGTCACTGGATATCAGGGACATTTACCTACATGTCCAAATTTGCCCTTCTCACCAAGGGTACTTCAGGTTCGTGGTACAGAACTGTCACTATCAGTTCAGACGCTGCCGTTTGGATTGTCCACGGCGCCCCGGGTCTTTACCAAGGTAATGGCCGAAATGATGATTCTTCTTAAAAGAAACTTGGACGCTTTCCTGATAAGGGCAAGGTCCAGAGAACAGTTGGAGGTCGGAGTAGCACTATCTTTAATAGTTCTACGACAGCACGAGTGGATTCTAAATATTCCAAAATCGTAGCTTTTCCGAGGACACGTCTACTGTTCCTAGGGATGATTCTGGACACAGTCCAGAAAAAGGTGTTTCTCCCAGAGGAGAAAGCCAGGGAGTTATCCGAGCTAATCGGGATCCTCCTAAAACCAGGAAAAGTGTCAGTGCATCATTGCAAAAGAGTCCTGGTAAAAATGGTGGCTTATTACGAAGCAATTCCATTCGGCAGATTTCACGCAAGAACTCTTCAGTGGGATCTGCTGGACAAATGGTCCGGATCGCATCTTCAGATGCATCAGCGGATAACCCTATATCCAAGGACAAGGGTGTCTCTCCTGTGGTGATTACAGAGTGCTCATCTTCTAGAGGGCCACAGATTCAGCATTCAGGATTGGATGCTGGTGACCACGGAGGCCAGCCTGAGAGGCTGGGGAGCAGTCACACAGGGAAAAAAAAAAAATTTCCAGGAAAGTGTGATCAAGTCTGGAGAATTCTCTCCACATAGATGGAGCTAAGAGCAAAATTATAAGGCTCTAAACTTAGCAAGACCTCTGCTTCAAGGTCAGCCGGTATTGATCCAGTGGGATAACTTCACGGCAGTCGCCCACGTAAACAGAAAGGGCAACACAAGAAGCTGGAGGGCAGTGAAAAAACTGCAAGGATTTTTCGCTAGGCGGAAAATCATGTGATAGCACTGTCAGCAGTGTTCTCTCCGGGAGTGGACGACTGGGAAGCAGACTTCCTCAGCAGGCATGACCTCCACCTGGGAGAGTGGGAACTTCATAGGGAAGTTTTTCCGCATGATTGTGAGCCATTGGCAAAGACCAAAGGTGGAAATGATGGCGTCCCGCCCGAACAAAAAACGGGACAGGTATTGCGCCAGGTCATGAGACCTTCAGGCGATAGCTGTGGATGTCCTAGTAACACCGTGGGTGTAACAGTCGGTGTATGTGTTCCCTCCTCTGCTTCTCATAACCAAGGTATTGAGAATTATAAGACATAGAGGAGTATGAACTATACTCGTGACTCCGGATTGGCCAAGAGGGACTTGGTACCCGGAACTTCAAGACATGCTCACAGAGGACTAAGGGCCTGGGGAGCTAAGAAGGGACTTGCTTCAGCAGGTACCATGTCTATTCCAAGACTTACCGCGGCTGCGTTTGACGGCATGGCGGTTGAATGCCGGATCCTGAAGGAAAAAGGCATTCCATAAGAGGTCATACCTACCCTGGTCAAAGCCAGGAAGGAGGTGACCGCACAACGTCATCACCACATGTGGTGAAAATATGTTGCGTGGGTGAGGCCAGGAAGGCCCCACGAAGAAAATTCAACTAGGTCGAATTCTACACTTCCTGAAAACAGGAGTGTTTTGAGCCTAAAATTGGGGTTCTTTAAGGTTTTAAATTTCGGCCCTGTAGAATTTCTTCCGAAAAGAATTGACTTCAGTTCCTGAAGTCCAGATTGTCAAGGGAGTATTGCATATACACCCCTTTTTGTGCCTCTAGTGGCACCGTAGGATCTCAACATAGTGTTGGGATTCCTTAAAATCATATTGGTTTGAACCGCTCAAATCTGTGGATTTGAAATATATCACATGGAAAGTGAACATGCTGTTGACCAATATCTCACATGGACAGTGACCATGCTGTTGGTCCTGGCCTCGGCCAGGCGATTGTCAGAATGGGTGGCTTTGTCTTACAAAAGCCCATATTTAAATTTCCATTCGGACAGGGCAGAACTGGGACTCGTCTCCAGTTTTCTTCCTAAGGGGGTGTCAGGTTTTTCACCTGAAACAACCTATTATGGTGCCTGCGGCTTCTAGGGACTTGGAGGACTCCAGGTTAATAGACGTTGTCAGGACCCTAAAAATATATATATATATATATATATATATATAGTTTAGGACGGCTGGAGTCAGAAAGTCTGATTTGCTGTTTATATTGTATGCACCCAACAAGATGGGTGCTCCTGCGTCTAAACAGACGATTGCACGTTGGATCTGTAGCACAATCCAACTTGCACATTCTGTGGCAGGCGTGCCACAGCCTAAATCTGTAAAGGCCCACTCCACTAGGAAAGTGGGCGCATCTTGGGCGGCTGCCCGAGGGGTCTCGGCATTACAACTTTGCCGAGCAGCTACGTGGTCAGGGGAGAACACGTTTGTAAAATTTTACAAATTTGATACTCTGGCTAAGGAGGACCTGGAGTTCTCTCATTCGGTGCTGCAGAGTCATCCGCACTCTCCCGCCCGTTTGGGAGCTTTGGTATAATCCCCATGGTCCTGACGGAGTCCCCAGCATCCACTAGGACGTTAGAGAAAATAAGAATTTACTTACCGATAATTCTATTTCTCGTAGTCCGTAGTGGATGCTGGGCGCCCATCCCAAGTGCGGATTGTCTGCAATGCTTGTACATAGTTATTGTTACAAAAATCGGGTTATTCTTGTTGTGAGCCATCTTTTCAGAGGCTACTTCGTTTTGTTATCATACTGTTAACTGGGTTCAGATCACAAGTGGTACGGTGTGATTGGTGTGGCTGGTATGAGTCTTACCCGGGATTCAAGATCCTTCCTTATTGTGTACGCTCGTCCGGGCACAGTACCTAACTGAGGCTTGGAGGAGGGTCATAGGGGGAGGAGCCAGTACACACCATGTGACCTAAAAGCTTTTTTAGATGTGCCCTGTCTCCTGCGGAGCCCGCTATTCCCCATGGTCCTGACGGAGTCCCCAGCATCCACTACGGACTACGAGAAATAGAATTATCGGTAAGTAAATTCTTATTTTCTCCCAAAGATGGACCTACCTTACGAGTAGAGTGAGCAGAGACATTAGCCGGAACCAGGAGATCAGCCTGAGAATATGCTTCTGAAATCGTCATCTGAAGCCATCTTGCCAGTGTCTCCTTATCAGCAGGCCATCCTCTCTTGTGAAATCCTTAGAGAATGAAGAGAGAATCTGTTTTCCTGATGGCACTGGTACGATCCACGTAGATCCTTAATGCACGGACCACATCCAGCGATAGATCTCCCGCAGAAAGGCCCGGTACCTGGAAAGCCGGGACTACAAATTCTTCATTAAGGTGGAATTTAGACACCACCTTTGGAAGATACCCAGATCTAGTTCTGAGAACTGCTTTATCTGGATAAAAAAATCAGAAATGGGGAACAACATGATAATGCCCCTAAATCTGATACTCTTCTAGCTGACGCCATAGCCAGGAGAAAGAACTTTAGCGGTCAACCATGTAAGATCCACTTTATTAAGTGGTTCAGATGGGGCAACTTGAAGGGCTTTCAGGACTAGACTTAAGTCCCAAGGCACTGTAGGAGGAACAAAAGGAGGTTGAATGCGCAGCATTCCTTAGAAAAAAGTACGCACATCCTGTAAATTGGCAATTTTTTATTTGGAACCATACAGTCAATGCTGATACTTTCATTCTCAAGGAAGCCACATTCAAAACCTTTATCCATTCCTGCCTGAAGAAATGCAAAGACCCTGGAAACTGTGAAAGATTTAGGGACCATTTTCCATTCACTGCACCAATGAATATAGGGTTGCCATATTCGGTGATAAATGCGAGCTGAGGAAGGTTTCCTTGCTCTGAGCATAGTTTGAATTACCTGTTGTGAGAATCCTCTTGACTTCAGGATAGAGGTTTCAAGAGCCATGCCGTCAAAGACAGTCGATCCAGATTTCTGTGATAACAAGGACCCTGCATCAGTAGATCTGGACATTGAGGGAGCAGAAGTGGACCATCCAGAGACATCCTCTGCAGATCTGTGTGTACCAATGTCTTCTGGGCCAAGCCGGAGCGGTTAGTATAACCCAGGGTGGTGAGAAAGATAAAGCAAGGAAATTGCTTTATCTTTCTCACCACCCTGGGTAATAAATAGTGTGATTGGAGGAAACACATAAGCCAGATGAAAATCCCATCTCACTGACAGGGCATCCACAAAGATCGCTCAGGGATCCTTTGTTCTTGACCCGTATGTGAGCACTTTGTTGTTCAGACGGGACGCCATGAGATCTATCTCTAGCAACCCCCAGTTGTCTACTAGAGTCTGGAAAACGTTCGGGTGTGGAGCCCATTCGCTTGACTGAATGGCATGTCGACTGAGAAAGTCCGCTTCGCAGTTTAGGACTCCCAGAACGAACACTGCGGACAAGGCTGGACGATGATCTGCCCATTTTAGTA
Source organism: Pseudophryne corroboree (assembly GCF_028390025.1). NCBI lineage: Eukaryota > Metazoa > Chordata > Amphibia > Anura > Myobatrachidae > Pseudophryne > Pseudophryne corroboree. The sequence continues at coordinate 104,409,987 of NC_086450.1, read as the reverse complement.
TGTGACTTGCCTCCTTCATCACTTTCGGCTGTGAGTTCTTCCTTGATATGCTACTGCTGTCTCATTGGCCGAGCGGATCTGGACTGGTTTTTCCCGAAGAATGTCCTTTGCCTGAGTCAGTGCCATGTATATGACTCGAAGTTATAATATGTTTATTGGCAGGCAACTTTCTTCCTTGGTCCATTGCCCCTGAAAACACAACCTTCCTGACACTGCTCCCTAGCCCTGGAGACTGGCATCTGTTGTCAGAATTTCCCAATCTGATATCTAAAAGGGTCTCCCCTTGTCCAGATGGGATGCCTGTAGCCACCAGGCTAATGACCTTCTTACTTCTATCATAAGAAACAGTCTGTGTTTTTATTATCTGATGCAACCCATTCCATTTGGCACGAATCAGACGCTGCAGATGCCTCGAGTCGAATTGTGCATACTCCACCATGTCGAATGTTGACACCATCAAACCCATCACGTGCATTGTTGCGTGAATGGATACCTTTTGACTGTGTAACAAGTCCTGAATCCTTGACTGGACCTTGGATATCTTGTTCAGAGGTAAAATTACTCTCTGAAGACTTGAATCCAGTACAGCCCCCAAGTGAGTCATCCGTTGTGATGGAACTAGAGACTATTTTGCCCAATTTATGAGCCACCCGTGTTTCTGCAGACGTTATTGTCTGTTGCAGATGACATAAGCAATTCCTGCGTCTTTGCCAGGATTAAAAGATTGTCGAGGTATGGAAATATTCTTATCCCCTGCTGGCGAAGATAAGCTGCCATTGCCACCATAATCTTGGTAAATACTCTGGGAGCTGTGGCTAACCCAAAAGGTAGGGCCTGGAACTGAAAATGCTGTTCAGTACTTTGAGATTGAGAATGGGCCAAAATGACCCATTTGTCTTCTGAACTAAAAACAGGTTGAAGTAAAAACCCTGTTCTCGTTGTGCAGGAGGAACTGGAATGACTACTCCTGACTGAATCAATTTCTGAACTGCTTCTAACAAAGCCCTGGCCTTCACCTCTCCAGTGACGGGCTGGTAGAAAATAACCTTTGAGGAGGGTGCTTCTTGAAGGTAAAAGCATAACCTAGAGATACCGCTTCCTGCACCCAGGCATCTGTTGTAGACTGCTGCCAGATCTGTGCAAACTGAAGAAGTCAGCCCCCCCCCCACCCTGGGGTCCCCCAGGTGGATGCCCGCACCATCAGGCTGGTTTCCCAACCGGTCCTCTGATAGCCCAATGCTTTTTAGTCTTACCATCCTTGTTGTATTGGGGCTGCTTGCCATCACTTTTTCACTTAGCTTTCATTGCTTTAATTAACTCTGCTATATCCATTGAGCTGAGACCTTCCTCCACTTCGTATGCCGAAGTAGAATGAATTGAGCTTTCATCTTCCGATGAGTCCTCATCTGAATCATGTGTAGCCTGTGAGGGTGAAGATTTACTTACCACCAGCTTATCGGCTTGTTTCCTTTGAGAAGCTGCTGCTGGAAGTGATACACCATAGGTGGGAATCATCATGTATGGGTTAATAGTGTAACCTAACCCTGGTACAGGAGTTGGAGGGATATCCATTCAGCTATACTGGATAAAGTCTGTGCAAACATAGCCCAAGGTGGATCCATCTGCACCTGAATCTGCCTCGTATTTTTCATTAAGCCTTGGTGAAACCTACAACAATTTGCACACAAACCATCCTGAACCAGATCCTGAGAGGATAACACAGCTTTGCAAGACAAACATGATATGAGTGTAGGTGTTGCTGAGAGTGTACCTTCCTCACCTTTGCCGCTCTTAGACATTATAAATAATCAACACTTCCACAGTGTACTACACAGTTTGTGACACTAATCACTTTACATTTCTTAAAGTGATATACAATCCGACCCTACCCATGCACCAGCATTGAGGATTGGAATAAACAAACTGACAGAAATATATAGTAAAGTCAACAATCACACTAGCAGTCAGTCACATGTTATACATTCGTATAATAAGCAATATGAGCACATCATCAACTACAACTACATTTTAAGTATGTAGGATAATATATTACTGCATGTTTAAACAGATCTAATGTATTCAGACGCATTGCGAAAGAAACCACAGTAAATGTATACAGACTCGTATGCAATAGGCACTTATCTAACTATTTGTACTCAAAGGGTATATAGAGACTTAGTGCTGTATAACCCGTTCTCTGTATAGTGGGATACAGGAAGACTCGCCTCGCTTCCAGGACCGATCAATACATTAGCGAACGCTGAGTGGATCCAGACGCTACTAGTGTACACTGCCGCTCCATGAACCTATAGTGAGCACGGACGCACCAGTTACACAGCCGCCTATGCTGTGACTGGGTCCCCTGTCCAGCGTCTGAGACAGAAGCGGTAAACAGTTCATGGTGGGAGACTTGGAGGAAACTGGTCATGAACCAGGGGGAGGGGCGACCAGGAGAGCGCCTGACTCCCCACTGCTGACATCAACCCTAGGGTTCACGGCCTCATACTATTCCTGGAGCCTCTGATCCCTAAGGCCTAGCGCTGGTGCACCTGAGGTGGCAGCCGCGTCAGCTACTGTTTGATGGTCTCCTCCCAAAACAGTCCGGCTGTGTCCGTATTCCCCTTCTAAGCGCAACCGATGCCTTACCTTCTCCCCGGGCTCCGGCCACAGCCTGGTAACGTCTGCTGGACCTGCTAGTATATCCGACACAGACGCCCGCCAAAACAGCACTGTACTCGTGGGTAAGCGTTGTCGTGACCTGGCGGAGAGTTGTTGGAACGACTCTTTCTAAGGTACGTATAAGACGCTGTTTAGAAAGATCACTCAGAAAAATAGTAAGACTATAAAAATAAAATTTAGAAAGCTTAGGGCTGCTAAAATGCAGCAGCCCTCTGACCATGGTCCGGCTCCTGCCGCACCAAACAAAAAACTGATTTGCCTGAGCAAGGAGGCGGGGATATATGGACGGGCTCGTTGCATGCTGGGAGGCCGGAAAAGCTTTGACCGATTGGTGCAATTCCGCTGTCTCCATCATATCCCATTGTTATCCTGTGGACCCTGCCGGAGAAACAGGGTTTTTTTTCTCACAAATTACTTGGATAGAGGAGATAAAAAATCGGTGATGAAATACATTTTAAAAATCGTTATCGCGGATAATTGGATACCCCCTATTTCTACAGCCTAACATAAAGTGACCTAAAGCGGCACGGTAGCAGCTGAGACATACGGATTAAATAATGGCTGTTGGAGCAGCTATATTATCGTCTCCTAACACTTACGTAGATTGCAATACAAGATGGGTAGGCCTGGGTTGCAATCTTCGTTCCAGTTCATCGCAAAGGTGCTCAATGGATTTGAGGTCAGGGCTGTGTGCGGCCAGTCAAGTTCTACCACACCAAACTCATAATACTATTTATAGTCCTTGCGTTGTGCACTGTTGGACTCCAAACTTTTGCTACAAAGTTGTCAGCATAGCATTGTTCAAAGTGTCTTTGTGTGCTGAAGCATTAAGATTGCCCTTCACTGTAGATAAGGGGCCTAGCCCAAATCCATAAAAAACTGCCCCATGCCATTATCCGTCCTCCACCAAACTTCACAGCTGGCACAATGCAGTCAGGTAGACTCACCCATCTTACAGTCAAACAAATAAGCGTGACTCGTCACTCCACAGAACATGTTTCCACTGCTCCGCAGTCCAGTGTCTGTGTGCTTTACATCACTACAGCTTATGCTTGGCATTGGATTTTTCTCTGACGTCCTAGTGGATGCTGGGAACTCCGTAAGGACCATGGGGAATAGCGGCTCCGCAGGAGACTGGGCACAACTAAAGAAAGCTTTAGGACTACCTGGTGTGCACTGGCTCCTCCCTCTATGACCCTCCTCCAGACCTCAGTTAGAATTTTGTGCCCGGCTGAGCTGGATGCACACTAGGGGCTCTCCTGAGCTCTTAGAAAAAGAAAGTTTATGTTAGGTTTTTATTTTCAGTGAGATCTGCTGGCAACAGACTCACTGCTACGAGGGACTAAGGGGAGAGAAGAGAACCTACCTGCTTGCAGCTAGCTTGGGCTTCTAGGCTACTGGACACCATTAGCTCCAGAGGGATCGAACACAGGCCCAGCCTCGGTCGTCCGGAGCCGCGCCGCCGTCGCCCTTACAGAGCCAGAAGCAAGAAGAGGGTCCTGGAAATCGGCGGCAGAAGACTTCGGTCTTCATCAAGGTAGCGCACAGCACTGCAGCTGTGCGCCATTGCTTCCCATGCACACCTCACACTCCGGTCACTGATGGGTGCAGGGCGCTGGGGGGGGGCGCCCTGGGCTGCAATATTGAGTACCTTGGCTGGCAAATAACACATAATATAGTCATAGAGACCATATATGTGTAAAATACCCCTGCCAGATATACAAATGAAAAAAGCGGGAGAAGTCCGCCGAAAAAGGGGCGGGGCTATCTCCCTCAGCACACTGGCGCCATTTTCCCTCACAGCTCCGCTGGAAGGATCGCTCCCAGGCTCTCCCCTGCAGTTTCCAGACTACATAGGGTAAAAAAGAGGGGGGGGGGGCACTAAATTCAGGCGCAATATTGTGTATAGAAGCAGCTATTGGGAAAAATCACTCAGTTATAGTGTTAATCCCTGTGTTATATAGCGCTGTTGGTGTGTGCTGGCATACTCTCTCTCTGTCTCCCCAAAGGGCTTTGTGGGGTCCTGTCCTCAGTCAGTGCATTCCCTGTGTGTGTGCGGTGTGTCGGTACGGCTGTGTCGACATGTTTGATGAGGAGGCTTATGTGGAGGTGGAGCAGGTGCCGATAAATGTGATGTCACCCCCTGCGGGGTCGACACCTGAGTGGATGGTTATGTGGAAGGAATTACGCGACAGTGTCGACTCCTTACATAAAAGGTTTGACGACATAGCAGATGTGGGACAGCCGGCTTCTCAGCCTGTGCCTGCCCAGACGTCTCTAAAGCCACCAGGGGCTCTAAAACGCCCGCTACCTCAGATGGCAGACACAGATGTCGACACGGATACTGACTCCAGTGTCGACGATGATGAGACTAGTGTACATTCCAATAGAGCCACCCGTTGCATGATTACAGCAATGAAAAATGTGTTGCATATTTCTGATATTACCCCAGGTACCACTAAAAAGGGTATTATGTTTGGGGAGAAAAAACTACCAGTGGTTTTTCCCCCAACTGATGAATTAAATGAAGTGTGTGAAGAAGCGTGGGCTTCCCCCGATAAGAAACTGGTAATTTCTAAAAAGTTACTAATGGCGTACCCTTTCCCGCCAGAGGACAGGTCACGTTGGGAGACATCCCCTAGGGTGGATAAAGCGCTCACACGTCTGTCAAAAAAGGTGGCACTACCGTCTCCGGACACGGCCGCCCTAAAGGAGCCTGCAGATAGAAAGCAGGAGGCTATCCTGAAGTCTGTATATACACACTCAGGTATTATACTGAGACAGGCTATTGCTTCAGCATGGATGTGCAGTGCTGCAGCTGCGTGGTCAGATTCCCTGTCGGAAAACATTGATACCCTAGACAGGGACACTATATTGCTAACCGTAGAGCATATTAAAGACGCTGTCTTGTACATGAGAGATGCACAGAGGGATATTTGCCGGCTGGCATCTAAAATAAACGCAATGTCCATTTCTGCCAGGAGAGGATTGTGGACTCGGCAGTGGACAGGAGATGCAGATTCTAAAAGGCACATGGAAGTATTGCCTTACAAGGGTGAGGAGTTGTTTGGGGATGGTCTCTCGGACCTCGTTTCCACAGCGACAGCTGGGAAGTCAGCATTTTTACCCCATGTTCCCTCACAGCCAAAGAAAGCACCGTATTATCAGGTACAGTCCTTTCGGCCCCAGAAAGGCAAGCGGGTTAGAGGCGCGTCCTTTCTGCCCAGAGGCAGAGGTAGAGGGAAAAAGCTGCAACATACAGCCAGTTCCCAGGAACAAAAGTCCTCCCCCGCTTCCTCTAAGTCCACCGCATGACGCTGGGGCTCCACAGGCGGAGCCAGGTACGGTGGGGGCCCGTCTCAAGAACTTCAGCGACCAGTGGGCTCGCTCACGGGTAGATCCCTGGATTCTACAAGTAGTATCTCAGGGGTACAAGCTCGAATTCGAGACGTCTCCCCCTCGCCGTTTCCTCAAATCTGCCTTGCCGACAGCTCCCCCGGACAGGGAGGCAGTGCTGGAGGCGATTCACAAGCTGTATTCTCAGCAGGTGATAATCAAGGTACCCCTCCTTCAACAAGGACGGGGTTACTATTCCACAATGTTTGTGGTACCGAAACCGGACTGTTCGGTGAGACCCATTTTAAATTTAAAATCCTTGAACACTTATATAAGAAGGTTCAAGTTCAAGATGGAATCGCTCAGGGCGGTGATGGCAAGCCTGGACGAGGGGGATTCCATGGTATCACTGGACATCAAGGATGCTTACCTGCATGTCCCCATTTACCCTCCTCACCAGGAGTACCTCAGATTTGTGGTACAGGACTGTCATTACCAATTCCAGACGTTGCCGTTTGGTCTGTCCACGACACCGAGGGTATTTACCAAGGTAATGGCCGAAATGGTGATACTCCTTCGGAGAAAGGGAGTTTTAATTATCCCGTACTTGGACGATCTCCTTATAAAGGCGAGGTCCAGGAAACAGTTGTTGATCGGTGTAGCATTAGCTCGGGAAGTGCTACAACAGCACGGCTGGATCCTGAATATTCCAAAGTCGCAGCTGGTTCCTACAACGCGTCTACTGTTCCTGGGGATGGTTCTGGACACAGAACAGTAAAAAGTATTTCTCCCGGAGGAGAAGGCCAAGGAGTTGTCGTCTCTAGTCAGAGACCTCCTAAAACCAAAACAGGTGTCGGTGCACCACTGCACGCGAGTCCTGGGAAAGATGGTGGCTTCTTACGAAGCAATTCCATTCGGAAAGGTTCCATGCAAGGATCTTTCAGTGGGATCTGTTGGACAAGTGGTCCGGATCGCATCTTCAGATGCATCGGCTGATAACCCTGTCCCCAAGGACCAGGGTGTGGCTGTTGTGGTGGCTGCAGAGTGCTCATCTTCTAGAGGGCCGCAGATTCGGCATACAGGACTGGGTCCTGGTGACCACGGATGCCAGCGTTCGAGGTTGGGGGGCAGTCACACAGGGAATAAACTTCCAGGGACTATGGACAAGTCAGGAGACTTCCCTACACATAAATATTCTGGAACTAAGGGCCATTTACAATGCCCTAAGTCAGGCAAGACCCCTGCTTCAACACCAGCCGGTGCTGATCCAGTCAGACAACATCACGGCGGTCGCCCATGTAAACCGACAGGGCGGCACAAGAAGCAGGATAGCAATGGCAGAAGTCACAAGGATTCTCCGATGGGCGGAAAATCATGTGTTAGCACTGTCAGCAGTGTTCATTCCCGGAGTGGACAACTGAGAAGCAGACTTTCTCAGCAGACACGACCTCCACCCGGGAGAGTGGGGACTTCATCCAGAAGTCTTCCAAATGATTGTACACCGGTGGGAAAGGCCACAGGTGGACGTGATGGCGTCCCGCCTCAACAAAAAGCTAAAAAGATATTGCGCCAGGTCAAGGGACCCTCAGGCGATAGCTGTGGACGCTCTGGTAACACCGTGGGTGTACCGGTCGGTGTATGTGTTCCCTCCTCTGCCTCTCGTACCCAAGGTACTGAGACTAATAAGAAGGAGAGGAGTAAGAACTATACTCATTGTTCCGGATTGGCCAAGAAGAGCTTGGTACCCAGAACTTCAAGAAATTATCTCAGAGGACCCATGGCCTCTGCCGCTCAGACAGGACCTGCTGCAGCAGGGGCCCTGTCTGTTTCCAAGACTTACCGCGGCTGCGTTTGACGGCATGGCGGTTGAACGCCGGATCCTGAAGGAAAAGGGCATTCCGGAGGAAGTTATCCCTACGCTTATTAAAGCTAGGAAAGAAGTGACCGCAAACCATTATCGCCGCATATGGCGGAAATATGTTGCGTGGTGTGAGGCCAGGAAGGCCCCAACGGAGGAATTTCAGCTAGGTCGATTTCTGCACTTCCTACAGTCAGGGGTGACTATGGGCCTAAAATTGGGTTCCATTAAGGTCCAGATTTCGGCTCTATCGATTTTCTTCCAAAAAGAACTGGCTTCACTACCTGAAGTTCAGACATTTGTTAAGGGAGTGCTGCATATTCAGCCCCCTTTTGTGCCCCCAGTGGCACCTTGGGATCTCAACGTGGTGTTGCATTTCCTAAAGTCGCATTGGTTTGAACCACTTAAAACCGTGGAACTAAAATATCTCACGTGGAAAGTGGTCATGCTGTTGGCCTTGGCTTCGGCCAGGTGTGTGTCAGAATTGGCGGCTTTGTCTTGTAAAAGCCCTTATCTGATTTTTCATATGGATAGGGCGGAATTGAGGACTCGTCCCCAATTTCTCCCAAAGGTGGTTTCAGCGTTTCATTTGAACCAGCCTATTGTGGTGCCTGCGGCTACTCGTGACTTGGAGGACTCCAAGTTGCTGGACGTAGTCCGGGCCCTAAAAATCTATGTTTCCAGGACAGCTGGAGTCAGAAAGACTGACTCGCTATTTATCCTGCATGCGCCCAACAAGTTGGGTGCGCCTGCTTCAAAGCAGACTATTGCTTGCTGGATCTGTAGCACGATTCAACTTGCACATTCTGCGGCTGGACTGTTGCATCCTAAATCTGTAAAAGCCCATTCCACGAGGAAGGTGGGCTCTTCTTGGGCGGCTGCCCGAGGGGTCTCGGCTTTACAACTTTGCCGAGCAGCTACTTGGTCGGGGTCAAACACATTTGCTAAATTCTACAAGTTTGATACCCTGGCTGAGGAGGACCTAGAGTTCGCTCATTCGGTGCTGCAGAGTCATCTGCACTCTCCCGCCCGTTTGGGAGCTTTGGTATAATCCCCATGGTCCTTACGGAGTCCCAGCATCCACTTAGGACGTCAGAGAAAATAAGATTTTACTCACCGGTAAATCTATTTCTCGTAGTCCGTAGTGGATGCTGGGCGCCCGTCCCAAGTGCGGATTGTCTGCAATACTTGTATATAGTTATTGTTGGGCCATCTGTTGAGAGGCTCAGTTATATTTCATACTGTTAACTGGGTATAGTATCACGAGTTATACGGTGTGATTGGTGTGGCTGGTATGAGTCTTACCCGGGATTCAAAATCCTTTCCTTATTGTGTCAGCTCTTCCGGGCACAGTTTCCTAACTGAGGTCTGGAGGAGGGTCATAGAGGGAGGAGCCAGTGCACACCAGGTAGTCCTAAAGCTTTCTTTAGTTGTGCCCAGTCTCCTGCGGAGCCGCTATTCCCCATGGTCCTTACGGAGTTCCCAGCATCCACTACGGACTACGAGAAATAGATTTACCGGTGAGTAAAATCTTATTTTTTGATGTGAGGCATGCATGCAACTGCATGGCCATGGAAACTCATTCCATTGAGCTCCCGCCACACAGTTTTTGTGCTTGCGTTCATGCCAGTGGAAGTTCAGACCTCTTCAGCTGTGGGATCAGCAGAGCGTTAGTGACTTTTACACACCATGCGCCTTAGCAGTCATTGACCCTGCTATGTGATTTTACGAGGTCTTTCTTTTTCATCAACTAGGGGTCACTGGAGTACTCTTGGGATATGGACGGTTTCCGCAGGAACAAGGCACTGAATATTCAAATTTAGAACTCTCCTCCCCTCCATATCCCAGAGTACCTCAGTGTTTTCTCTAACGTCCTAGTGGATGCTGGGGACTCCGTAAGGACCATGGGGAATAGACGGGCTCCGCAGGAGACTGGGCACTCTAAAGAAAGATTTAGTACTATCTGGTGTGCACTGGCTCCTCCCTCTATGCCCCTCCTCCAGACCTCAGTTAGAATCTGTGCCCGGATAGAGCTGGGTGCTTTTAGTGAGCTCTCCTGAGCTTGCTAATAAGAAAGTATTTTAGTTAGGTTTTTTATTTTCAGAGAGCTTCTGCTGGCAACAGACTCTCTGCTACGTGGGACTGAGGGGAGAGAAGCAAACCTACTAACTGCGGCTAGGTTGCGCTTCTTAGGCTACTGGACACCATTAGCTCCAGAGGGATCGAACACAGGACCTGACCTTGTCGTCCGTTCCCGGAGCCGCGCCGCCGTCCCCCTCGCAGAGCCCGAAGACAGAAGCCGGCAGAAGCGGAGAAGACATCGAAATCGGCGGCAGAAGACTCCTGTCTTCACATGAGGTAGCGCACAGCACTGCAGCTGTGCGCCATTGCGCCCACACTAACCCACACACTCCGGTCACTGTAGGGTGCAGGGCGCAGGGGGGGGGCGCCCTGGGCAGCAATTGATACCTCCTGGGGAAAGCTGCATATAGACAGTTGGACACTGTTATATGCATGAGCCCCCGCCATTATTTTTACACAAAATCGCGGGACAGAAGCCCGCCGCTGAGGGGGCGGGGCCTTCTTCCTCAGCACTCACCAGCGCCATTTTCCTTCCACAGCTCCGTTGAGAGGAAGCTCCCCAGGCTCTCCCCTGCAGAATCACGGTAGAAGGGTAAAAAAGAGAGGGGGGGCACATAAATTTAGGCGCATTAATCATATACAGCAGCTACGGGGTAAACACTAAGTTACTGTGTAATCCCTGGGTTATATAGCGCTGGGGTGTGTGCTGGCATACTCTCTCTCTGTCTCTCCAAAAGGCCTCGTGGGGGTCCTGTCCTCATTTAGAGCTTCCCCTGTGTGTGTGGTGTGTCGGTACGCGTGTGTCGACATGTTTGACGAAGAGGGCTATGTGGAGGCAGAGCAAGTGCAGTTGACTGACGTGTCGCCGCCGACGGTGCCGACACCTGATTGGATGGATATGTGGAAGGTGTTAAATGATAATGTAAACTCCTTACATAAAAGGTTGGATAAAGCTGATACCTCGGGCCAGTCAGGGTCTCAACCCATGCCTGATCCTACAGCGCAGAGGCCCTCAGGGTCTCAAAAGCGCCCACTATCCAAAATGGTTGACACAGATGTCGACACGGATTCTGACTCCAGTGTCGACGACGATGATACAAAATTGCAACCGAAAATGACAAAAGCTATACGCTACATGATTATAGCGATGAAGGATGTTTTACACATATCAGAGGTGAACCCTGTCCCTGACAAGAGGGTTTATATGTATGGGGACAAAAAGCAAGAGGTGACTTTTCCCCCTTCACATGAGTTAAATGAGTTATGTGAAGAGCGTGGGATTCCCCAGATAAGAAAGTCCTGATTTCCAAAAGGTTACTTATGGCGTACCCTTTCCCGCCAGAGGACAGGGTGCGCTGGGAATCCTCCCCTAGGGTAGATAAAGCTCTCACACGCTTATCTAAGAAGGTGGCCCTGCCGTCACAGGATACGGCCACCCTAAAGGATCCTGCAGATAGAAAGCAGGAAAGTATCCTGAAATCTGTTTATACACATTCAGGGACTCTACTGAGGCCGGCAATTGCGTCGGCGTGGATGTGTAGTGCTGTAGCAGCGTGGACAGATAATCTGTCTGAGGAAATGGATACCTTGGACAGGGATACTATTATGCTGACCCTGGGGCATATAAAAGACACTGTCCTATATATGAGGGATGCCCAGAGGGACATTTGCCTACTGGGCTCTAGAATTAATGCAATGTCCATTTCTGCCAGGAGGGTCCTGTGGACTCGGCAGTGGACAGGTGATGCCGACTCCAAAAAAACACATGGAGGTGTTACCTTACAAGGGTGAGGAATTGTTTGGGGACGGTCTCTCGGACCTTGTTTCCACAGCTACTGCTGGGAAGTCAAACTTTTTGCCATATATTCCCTCACAACCTAAGAAAGCACCGTGTTACCAAATGCAGTCCTTTCGTGCACAAAGAAGCAAGAAGGTCAGCGGTGCTTCCTTTCTTGCTAGAGGCAGGGGTAGAGGAAAAAAGCTGCACCTTACAGCTAGTTCCCAGGAACAGAAGTCCTCCCCGGCTTCCACTAAATCCACCGCATGACGCTGGGGCTCCACGGGTGGAGCCAGGAGCGGTGGGGGCGCGTCTCCGACATTTCAGCCACCAGTGGGTTCGCTCACAGGTGGATCCCTGGGCTATACAGATTGTGTCTCAGGGATACAAGCTGGAATTCGAGGTGATGCCCCCTCAAAGTTACCTAAAATCGGCCCTGCCAGCTTCCCCCATAGAAAGGGAAGTGGTGGTAGCGGCAATTCACAAGCTATTTCTCCAGCAGGTGGTGGTAAAGGTTCCCCTTCTTCAACAGGGAAAGGGATACTATTCCACAATGTTTGTGGTACCGAAACTGGACGGTTCGGTCAGACCTATATTAAATTTAAAGTCCCTGAACATTTATCTGAAAAGATTCAAGTTCAAAATGGAATCGCTCAGGGCGGTCATTGCAAGCCTGGAAGAGGGGGATTTTATGGTCTCTCTGGACATCAAGGATGCTTACTTGCATGTCCCCATTTATCCGCCTCATCAGGAGTACCTCAGATTTGTGGTACAGGACTGTCATTACCAATTCCAGACGTTGCCGTTTGGGCTCTCCACGGCACCGAGAATATTTACCAAGGTAATGGCAGAAATGATGGTGATCCTGAGAAAGCAAGGAGTCAGTTATCCCATACTTGGATGATTTCCTCATAAAGGCGAGGTCAAGGGAGCAGTTGCAGATCAGCGTAGCGCACTCTCAGGAAGTGTTGCAACAGCATGGCTGGATTCTGAATATCCCAAAGTCGCAGCTGATTCCTACGACACGTCTGCCCTTTGTGGGCATGATTCTGGACACAGACCAGAAGAAGGTGTTTCTCCCGACGGAGAAGGCTCAAGAGCTTGTGACTCTAGTCAGAGACCTCTTAAAACCGAAACAGGTGTCGGTGCATCACTGCACGCGAGTCCTGGGAAAGTTCGTGGCATCGTACGAAGCCATTCCTTTCGGCAGGTTCCATGCGAGGATCTTTCAATGGGATCTGTTGGACAAATGATCCGGATCGCATCTTCAGATGCATCGGCTGATCACCCTGTCCCCCAGGGCCAGGGTCTCTCTTCTGTGGTGGCTACAGAGTGCTCACTTTCTCGAGGGCCGCAGGTTCAGCATACAGGACTGGGTCCTGGTGACCACGGATGCGAGCCTCCGAGGGTGGGGGGCAGTTACTCAGGGAAGAAATTTCCAAGGGTTGTGGTCAAGTCAGGAGGCTTGTCTGCACATAAATATCCTGGAACTAAGGGCCATATTCAACGCCCTGAGTCAAGCGGAGCCCCTGCTTCGCAACCAACCGGTGCTGATTCAGTCAGACAACATCACCGCGGTGGCTCATGTAAACCGCCAGGGCGGCACAAGAAGCAGAGTCGCGATGGCGGAAGCCACCAGGATTCTTCGGTGGGCGGAGAATCACGTGCAAGCACTGTCAGCAGTGTTCATTCCGGGGGTGGACAACTGGGAAGCAGACTATCTCAGCAGGCACGACCTTCACCCGGGAGAGTGGGGACTTCATCACGAAGTCTTCATTCAGATTACAAATCGATGGGAACTGCCACAGGTAGACATGATGGCGTCCCGTCTCAACAAAAAGCTACAACGGTATTGCGCCAGGTCTAGAGACCCTCAGGCGATAGCTGTGGACGCCCTGGTAACACCGTGGGTGTTCCAGTCGGTCTATGTGTTTCCTCCTCTTCCTCTCATACCCAAGGTCTTGAGAATCGTAAGAAGAAGAGGAGTGAGAACAATACTCATTGTTCCGGATTGGCCAAGAAGGTCTTGGTACCCGGAACTGCAAGAAATGCTCACAGAGGACCCATGGCCTCTGCCTCTCAGACAGGACCTGTTGCAACAGGGGCCCTGCCTGTTCCAAGACTTACCGCGGCTGCGTTTGATGGCATGGCGGTTGAACGCCGGATCCTAGCGGAAAAAGGCATTCCGGAGGAAGTTATTCCTACGCTGATAAAGGCTAGGAAGGACGTGACAGCAAAGCATTATCACCGCATATGGCGAAAATATGTTGCTTGGTGTGAGGCCAGGAAGGCCCCTACAGAGGAATTCCAACTGGGCAGATTTCTGCACTTTCTCCAGTCTGGAGTGACTATGGGCTTGAAGTTGGGATCCATAAAGGTCCAGATTTCAGCCCTATCCATTTTCTTTCAAAAGGAACTGGCGTCTCTTCCTGAAGTTCAGACGTTTGTTAAGGGAGTGCTGCATATTCAGCCCCCTTTTGTGCCACCAGTGGCACCTTGGGATCTTAACGTGGTGTTGGGTTTCCTGAAATCCCACTGGTTTGAACCACTTAAGACCGTGGAGCTAAAGTATCTCACGTGGAAGGTGGTCATGCTATTGGCCTTAGCTTCGGCTAGGCGTGTATCAGAATTGGCGGCTTTGTCATGTAAAAGCCCCTATCTGGTTTTTCATATGGACAGGGCAGAATTGCGGACTCGTCCCCAATTTCTGCCAAAGGTGGTGTCATCTTTTCATTTGAACCAACCTATTGTAGTGCCTGCGGCTACTCGTGACTTGGAGGATTCCAGGTTACTAGATGTAGTCAGGGCTTTGAAGATTTATGTAGCCAGAACTGCTGGAGTCAGGAAAACTGACTCGCTGTTTATCCTGTATGCCCCCAACAAGTTGGGTGCTCCTGCTTCAAAGCAAACCGTTGCCCGCTGGATCTGTAACACGATTCAGCAGGCTCATTCTGCGGCTGGATTGCCGCATCCAAAATCAGTGAATGCCCATTCCACAAGGAAGGTGGGCTCTTCTTGGGCGGCTGCCCGAGGGGTCTCGGCATTACAGCTTTGCCGAGCTGCTACTTGGTCGGGTTCAAACACATTTGCAAAATTCTACAAGTTTGATACCCTGGCTGAGGAGGACCTTGAGTTTGCCCATTCGGTGCTGCAGAGTCATCCGCACTCTCCCACCCGTTTGGGAGCTTTGGGATAATCCCCATGGTCCTTACGGAGTCCCCAGCATCCACTAGGACGTTAGAGAAAATAAGATTTTACTCACCTGTAAATCTTTTTCTCATAGTCCGTAGTGGATGCTGGGTGCCCGTCCCTAGTGCGGACTTTCTGCAATACGTATATATAGTTATTGCTTAATAATGGGTTATGTTGGCATCCATTGTTTGATGCCCTGTTGTTCATACTGTTGACTGGATAAGTGTATCACAAGTTATACGGTGTGATTGGTGTGGCTGGTATGAGTCTTACCCTGGATTCCAAAATCCTTTCCTTATAATGTCTGCTCTTCCGGGCACAGTTTCCTTAACTGAGGTCTGGAGGAGGGGCATAGAGGGAGGAGCCAGTGCACACCAGATAGTACTAAATCTTTCTTTAGAGTGCCCAGTCTCCTGCGGAGCCCGTCTATTCCCCATGGTCCTTACGGAGTCCCCAGCATCCACTACGGACTACAAGAAAAAATTTTACCGGTGAGTAAAATCTTATTTTTTCTATGCTCCTCATAGCAACAAGGCTGGTGTGGAGTTCTCCACACTACTTTTGAATATTTTAATTTTTAATTTTTTTCTTCTCACTTTTACTTTTTGTACAAACAGCACATCCCTTCCCAGTTTCTGTAAAAACGTGGGTCCGGGATAGTGCCGCTGCACGGAGCAGCGCATGGCGTGTCAGTCCTCACAAAGAGCACCCTCACAGCCACACGCAGCTCACTCACTGACTGCTGCTACAGCTGGACGGAGCTTACAGATAGAAGCCCCGTCACAGCCATCGCTTCTGGAGTCAGGTATGCTGGGGGTACAGGGCGGTCAGCGCACGCTGCCGCCCTGCTGTGTGGGGACAATGTTCACAGAAGCTGCGCCCGCACCCGCCTCTCCTAACTGTCCGCCACGGCAACCGCTCCGATCAGCGCCGCGCCTCCGCCGCTGCAGGACCGCTCTCCATTACAGCGCTCCCCGGCTCCCTGCACCTTATCGCGGGTACCCGCTCCCCGGTAACTCCCGCTCAGACAGCGGTACACGGGCCACAGGGGAGGGAGAAGAAGGGGGGGGGGGGAGGACATGAGCGGAGGGCTGCAAAAGGGTGACATTAATGAAATAGGATGTTAAGCCTATATTAACGGGTTGGCTGCACTTGTTAAATATACCGTGCACTGTGAGGCATGGGGGCCATTTTAACCATGCTTCCTGTCTTCCTGTTGTGATTCCAGAACGTTCCTGTCCTACACAGCTCACTTCTCGCCTTTCATCGTCGCTAGTTACAGCACGACGAGCACTCTGGCTGCGCTCTTGGCAAGCGGAGGCGGAGGTCAAACGAGGTATAGAGGCGTTACCTTACGGTGGCGAGAAATTGTTTGGTCCTAAATTGGACAAATGGATTCCTGAGGCCACGGGAGGTAAGTCTGTTTTCTTGCCATTGCCTCCAACGGTACCTAGACGGAAATACTCGGGCCCGGCGTTCAAATCCTTTCGGCCTCGTGGTAGATGACCAGCCACGCTTGGTAGGTCGAGGGCGTGGTTTCCAACAAACCAACGCCAGTCGTCAAGACGCTAAGGTCACCGACAAGCTAGTGGCATGACGGACTTCCAGCCCATCTTGGATCTCCAATTGTGGGAGCACACCTTCAGACGTTCCATTTGGCGTGGTTCCAGACGTCCACAGATGGGTGGATCCGCAATTTAGTGTTAAAAGGTTACAAAATAGAGTTCGACTGTCTCCCGCCACTGTGGTTTTTCAAGACAGGACTGCCTGTGTCGGACGACAAAAGGGCGGTTCTGCAAATTGCCATTCAGTCTCTGCTGGAGTCAGCAGTTTTGATTCCGGTCCCTGTACACCAACAAGGGCAGGGTTATTATTCCAGTCTGTTTGTGGTACCAAAGCCGGATGGCTCGGTCAGGCCAATATTGAACTTGAAGGGCCTCAATCAGTACGTCACTTACTACAGATTCAAGATGGAATCTCTGCGGTCGGTAATTTCAGGTTTAGAGCCACAGGAATTCATGATTGCGCTGGATCTCAAAGATGCGTATTTACACATTCCGATTTGGCCACCTCATCAGCGGTTCTTGCGGTTTGCGATACGGCAGAACCATTACCAGTTTCAGGCTCTACCGTTTGGCCTCTCGTCAGCGCCTCGGGTATTCACCAAAGTTATGTCTGTGGCGATAGCTCATCTCAGATCCCTGGGAGTGATAATAGTTCCGTACTTGGACGATCTGCTCATCAAAGCTCCGTCTCAACAGATGCTCCTCCACCATGCGTTGCTAACGTACGATGTACTAGTTCAGCACGGTTGGATTGTCAACTTCAAGAAATCACATCTGATTCCGTCTCAACGACTGCAATTCCTAGGTATGATTCTCGATACGGTAAATAAAAGAATTTACCTACTAGAACAGAAAGTACAGATCATTCGTCATCTGGTTCAATTGGTGCTCAAGCCACGCACAGTCTCGGTACATTTGTGCATTCGCCTCTTAGGCACAATGGTGGCGGCTTTCGAATCGCTTCAGTTCGGAAGATTTCACACTGGATGTGCTCGCACAGTGGTCGGGCTCGCATCTGCAGATTCACCACAGGGTGAGGTTGTCGCCACGGGCCAGGGTATCTCTACTCTGGTGGCTCAAAGTACACAATCTAACCGCTGGGAAACCGTTCGGTGCCTGGAATTGGATAATTCTAACGATGGACGCGAGTCTCAGAGGTTGGGGAGCTGTAGTTCAAAATTGTCAGTTCCAGGGTCTCTGGGCGGATCACGAAAGATTGCTGTCTACAAATGTCCTGGAACTCCGGGCAATTTACAATGCGCTGCGACAAGCAGTGCACATACTTCGGTCTCAGCCTGTCCAGGTGCAGTCAGACAATGCGACGGCGGTCGCATACATCAACAAACAAGGAGGAACAAGAAGCCGCATGGCAATGCGGGAAGTAGCTTGGATCCTCAATTGGGCCGAGCATCACCAAGTGATATTGTCGGCTGTGTTCATTCCGGGAGTGGACAACTGGGAGGCGGATTATCTCAGCCGTCGGGATTTTCATCCAGGAGAATGGGCATTAAATCCAGAAGTGTTTCACATGTTGGTCCAGAGTTGGGGTTGCCCTCAAGTGGACCTGATGGCATCTCGCCACAATCACCAAATGCCCCAGTATGTGTCCAGAACGCGAGATCCAAAGGCAGTGGCGGTGGATGCTCTCACAATCGCGTGGCTGTACAGCCTCGTGTACTTGTTTCCGCTGCTCCCTCTGTTGCTAAAACGGATCAAAAGAGAGTACGCCACAGTCATACTAGTGGCGCCTCATTGGCCTCGGAGAGCTTGGTTCTCGGATCTCCGCGGCCTACTCGCAGACGATCCTTGGCCGCACCCACTACGTCCGGAGCTGTTACAACAGGGTCCGTTCCTTTACCCCGATTTAGCGCGGCTGCGTTTGACGGGGTGGCTGTTGAGACCGCCCTCTTAAAACGAGAGGGCATTCCAGAATCGGTTATACCAACCATGTTACGTGCTAGGAAGCCAGTTACGGCGGTTCATTATTACAGAATTTGGCGTGCCTATATCGGTTGGTGTGAAGATCGGAAGTTTCCGACATCATCTTTCAAGTTATCCCGTCTTTTGTTATTTCTACAGACGGGGTTAGATGGAGGTCTGCGTTGATCTACACTTAAGGTGCAGGTATCTGCTTTGTCAATTTACTTTCAAAGACGATTGGCTCTATTGCCGTCTGTACACACTTTTCTACAAGGTGTCCTCAGAGTACAGCCTCCATTCATTCCACCTCCAGCGCCATGGGACTTGAATCTGGTTTTAGATTTCTTACAGTCTTCATATTTTGAACCCTTACAGCAAGTTGATATTACGTTTCTCACTTGGAAAACAATTTTTCTACTAGCCTTAGCTTCGGCAAGGCGTGTTTCAGATTTGGGTGCCTTGTCATGCAAGCCACCGTATTTGGTGTTTCATGATGACAGAGCGGAACTTCGGACGAATCCCGCTTTCCTACCAAAGGTAGTGTCATCTTTTCACATCAATCAACCAATAGTAGTTCCTGTGTTGACGGGTAATTCTGGAACCTTGGATGTGGTACGCGCTTTACGCGTTTATGTATCCCGAACGTCTACAGTTCGTAAGACGGATACGTTGTTTGTTCTCTATGATGCTGCCAGGATGGGTTGGCCAGCTTCTAAGCAGACCTTATCCAGATGGATTAAACTGACCATACGTCAGGCTTACCTTCATGCTAGGTTACAGCCGCCTACATCAGTAACAGCTCATTCCACACGTTCGGTGGGCAGCTGGTCGTGGGGCTTCTACGACGCAGCTTTGCCGTGCGGCTACATGGTCATCAGTGCACACGTTTGTGCGCTTTTACAAGTTTGATACGTTTGCGGCATCAGCATCTAGCTTTGGCCGTCTAGTGTTACAAGTGCCAAACTGCTCTCCCGCCCACGGGGGAAGCTTTGGTACGTCCCAAGTGTACTCCAGTGACCCCTAGTGGATGAAAAAGAAAATAGGATTTTGGTACTTACCAGGTAAATCCTTTTCTTTGAATCCATAGGGGGCACTGGACGCCCACCCAGAGCAGTTTTACCTGGTTTGTGGTAAGTTCGGGGGATCTTATGGTAACACATTCTCACCGACTGGTTCAAGTTTCAAGTTCTATCGGTTATAGTGCCAACTGTTTAGTTGTCAGTCACGTTATGTGTCAACTTTATTGTTGTCCGTTCTGTTATATGTAATTCTCCATTGTCAACCTCTCTATCGCTCCTGTTCGGCTCAGTAAAAAACACTGAGGTACTCTGGGATATGGAGGGGAGGAGAGTTCTAAATTTGAATATTCAGTGCCTTGTTCCTGCGGAAACCGTCCATATCCCAAGAGTACTCCAGTGTCCCCTATGGATTCAAAGAAAAGGATTTACCTGGTAATTACCAAAATCCTATTTTTGCTACATGGCTGAGTTGCTGTTCTTCCTAAATGCTTCCACTTTCTAAATAATATCACTTACAGTTGACCGTGGAATATCCAGCAGGGATGAAATTTCATGAACAGTCTTATTGCAAAGTTGGCATCCTATCACAGTACCACGCTTGAAGTTACTGAGCTCTTCAGAACGACCCATTTTGTATCACAAATGGAGACTGCATGGCTAGGTGCTTTGATTTTATACACCTGTGGCAACGGGTCTGATTGAAACTCCTGAATTCAATAATTAACAGGTGTGGCCAAATATTTTTGTCCATATAGTGTATTTATTTTCTCTGATATGAAAACAAGTTTTATATACAGTGGTGCTTGAACGTTTGTGAAGCTTTCAGAATTTTCTATATTTCTGCTGAAATTTGGCCTAAAACTATCTCAGATTTTCACACAAGTCCTAAAAGTAGATAGAGAATCAAATCAAACAAATGAGGCACAAAAATTAAACATGCTCATTTTCTTTTTCTTTACTTATTTTGAGGAAAATTATTCAATATCACATTTCAGTGTCAAAAGTATGTGAACCTTTGTTTTCAGTATCTGTCTGTCCCCCTTGTGCAACAATAACTGCATGTAAATGTTTCTGGTAATGGTTGATTAGTCCTGAACATCGGATTGGAGGAATTTTACCCCATTCCTCTATACAAAACGGCTACTACTGTTATGTTGACAGGTTTCCTCCCGTGAACTGCTCGCTCAAGGTCCTTCCACAATATTTAGATTGGATTAAGGTCAGGACTTTGACTTGGCCATTCCAAAACTTTACATTTATTCTTCTTTAACCATTCTTTGTGCAAATGACTTGTGTGCTTTCCGTCGTTGCTCCCTTGAGCTGGAGCTCACGGACAGATATCCTCACGTTTTCCTTTAGTATATTCTGGTATAATTCAAAATTTATTGTCCCATCAATGATGGCAAGTCGTCCTAGGTCAGGTGCAGCAAAACAGACCCAAACCATGATACCACCACCACCATGTTTCACAGATGGTATAAGGTTTTTATGCTGGAATGCAGTGTTCTCCTTTCTCTAGACTTCACTCTACCAATTTAAACCAAAAAGCTCTATCTTGGACTCATCTGTCCACAAAACATTGTTCCATTAGCTGGCTTGTCCAGGTGATCTTTAGAAAACTTCAAACAGACAGCAATTTTTTTTTTTGGAGAGCAGCAACTTTCTCCGTGCAATACTGCCTTGCACACCATTGTTTAGTGTCCTCCTGATGGTGGGCTCATTAACATTAGCTAATGTAAGAAAGGCCTTCTGTAGCTTAGAGGTTACCTTTGGTTCTTTTTGTGACCTTGCAAACTATTAGAATCCTTGTACTTGGCGTGATTTTGGTTGGTCGACTCCTGGCGAGGGTAATAATCTGGAACTTCTTCAGAGGTCCTCGGAAGTCTCCTTTGTACGTGGCATGGTGCACTTTTTCACAAGCGTGTTATGAATATCAGACTTTGACAGATCCCAGGTTGTCCACTCACAGCATATATTGAAAATACCGGACTCTAATTTCAACTTCAAATATCTGCTAAGCCTAAAGGGTCACGTGTTTTTGCCACTCATAGATATGTGGGGGGGAAATTATCACGTCTGGGCTGCAAGCCAAAAGCACATGTCAGGCTGTTACAAGGACCTTCTGGTGTGTTCAGTCTACTGAGTCAACACTATTGCCACATTTTATCCAGGTGTTATGTTTTGTGAAACCTGACGGTTCATGATACCTTTAACCCCATAATTGGGTTTAAGGGGTACAGTTACCCCTCAAGATGAAGCACTATCATTTTCTTTGTCTTTTTATTTGGGCATTATTTTGGCCCTCCTTAGGGTGAACTTAAAATGGTTTTATTTTAACAATTTTAAATAATAATCAAGGCATTAATCACTGACCACACCTATGTTAAAGATAATGAGTTACTATCTGGTGGAATTCTTTTGAAGTTCACAGAACCTACCATTTTTCTGATATTACCAGGATATCACCAACCCCTGAAGAAGTCCAACTGGACAAAATGCTTAGGTTTATCCTTTCCATTCACCACCAACCTGTTTTGTGAGATCACCCTAGAGCTCATACTACAAGGTGATGGTGATTTTCTTGTTCATTAACCAGTATGAGAGGTGTGTATGGAAAAGCTGGGTTGACACATCTGTGCTTTTAGAAGAATCTTCCTATACTTTATGGAATTGATTAAAGTATTTTTACGAGAAAAAAAAACCCTCTTTCTAGGTGTTTTTTTTTTTTTTTTTTGGTGAGAGGGTATACTTCCAGGTTACAAGTGGAAAGCCCCCCCCCACACACACACACGAAAGTCCAGGACTTTTGGAAAGATTTCTGAATGAAGACACTGAATTGTGACTCTCTAAAACAGCATTAAAGATTGAGCGCACTCTGGACTTTTTTTTTGTTTACGTCTAAATTTTTGCCTCATTTGTTTAATTTGGTTCACTTTATCTACTTTTAGGACATGTGTGAAAATCTGAGGTGATTTTAGGCCACATTTCAGCAAAAATGTAGAACATTCTGAAGGGTTTACAAACTTTCAAGCACCACTGTGTAATACCCTCTCCATTAACTAGAGGGATTTGCACATGCTTTAAAAATAACCGTACAAATTCCTCTTACTAAAGTCGTCAGGAATGCAGGGACTGACATCACAGCTTGGGCAGGCAAATTTAAATGCCCATCCAGTTGTGACATTTGGCCTGACCTATCGACTGGCCGATTGGTAAGTATATGCTTAGTTAATCAGCTACTCTATGGGTTGAGGGACATGTTGCTCTGTGGGTTATACTTATTGCATGTACAGATGTTTCTATGCATGATTGTCTGTGGGAAAGGAGGGCAAATGTAGCTTATTCTCAGTTTATATGCCATGGACGTCTTCCTTTTTTCACCCACATTACACTTGTTTTGCATCAAACACCTGCTCTTTATTGCAAACACCACATTGGAAGGCTCTGGCGTCAGTTTCTATCTAATGATTTCAAGAAGAAGAAAAAAGGGAATTATTCCGTTTATCTGAGGCCTTCTGGTGTGTTTGTTTCAGTAAGTTTATCCATAAGGATCTTGTGCTTTCTTTTTATCCATTTTTTGTTGGTATGGGAGCACTGTTCAATCTGCCTTCTATGATTAGAATGAAAGCACTAGCCCCATGTTTAGTTGTCTTATAATGTATAATACTTAATTGTAATTTGCGCAGTAAATACTATATGTATAATTTATGGAATATATGTTATGTCTTTGTAGAAGTGAATTAAATGACACAGATACTCAGAAAAGCCCTGTGCGAGGAAGAGAACGTAAACAGTCTGACCAAAGAGCGATGTCCAAGAGTCCCCACAAAAGAGGTGATCATGGGAAGAAGAATAAAGATGAAAAACCAAGTAGCAAAGACAGGGAGTCCAAGAAAAATCCAGAAAATGAAGAAAAACGCAATAAAAACTGGAGTCGAAAAAGAGTAAAATCAGAAAGCCGGAGTAAAAGTAAAGAGAACCCAAAAAACAATAGAGATGTTAAGCATGGGAAACATGATGAAAAAAACAGGTCAAGAAGCAAGGAGAGGGGACATGAAAAGGGAAAAGAAAAAGCTAAACAATCAAATAACAAAGTTAAGGAGAGAAGTAAAAGTAAAGATAGATCCAAACACAGTACATCAAAAAATGAAAGAGCAAAAAGCAAGAGCAAGGAGCGGGCTCGGAGCAAGAGCAAGGAGCGGGCTAAGAGCAAGGAGCGGGCTCGGAGCAAGAGCAAGGAGCGGGCTCGGAGCAAGAGCAAGGAGCGGGCTCGGAGCAAGAGCAAGGAGCGGGCTCGGAGCAAGAGCAAGGAGCGGGCTCGGAGCAAGAGCAAGGAGCGGGCTCGGAGCAAGAGCAAGGAGCGGGCTCGGAGCAAGAGCAGGGCTCGGAGCAAGGAGGAAGACAAAAACAAAGGCAGGCATGAAAAAACAAGAAGCAAGGAACGTGAATCTATAAAAACAAAAAATAGATCTAAAAGAGGTAGGAGCAAAAGCAGAGAGAATAGCAGAAGGGCCCGATCAAGAAGCAAGGACAGTGACCGAAACAGAAGTCGAGACCATGCAAAAAACAATGATAAAGAGGTCAAGAGTAAAAGCCAGTCCAAAAGTACAGATCGAAAGCAAACGCCAGAAAGAAGTAAGAAGAGTAGGAGTAGAGGCAGCTCTAAATCTTCAGAACGAGAAGTTGTTGAAAGTAAAAGCAAAGACTCCTCTAGGAAGGAGGAAAGTAAAAGTTCTCAGAAGAAGATTGCGGATCATGAGAGGCATAAAAGGAAGCACTCTCGGAGCAGCAGTCCAGAAAACAAACGGGCCAGGAAATCTAGCAGAACTCACATTAGTCCAGACTCCAACACAGTGCATAGTACCAACAGAGAGGAGCGATCATCCCACCGAAGAAGTCGAGAGAGGGACAAGGCAAGATCTTCCCACAGCAAGGACACCAACAAAAAGTCACGGAGTCGTGAGAGGGATGTTTCACACTCAAAAGAGAGAAAAAATAGCCATTCAAGTCCCACGTGTATTGATAGTAAAAATGAGAAATTAAATATAATTACTACCTAGACTTGTACTTGATGAACATTTTACTTTTTTTTTTTTTTTTATTCTTTTTTTTTTTTTTTTTGTTTAAACAGAAAAATTGTATTTGATATTTCTCAGTCTGG
Source organism: Pseudophryne corroboree (assembly GCF_028390025.1). Lineage (NCBI taxonomy): Eukaryota > Metazoa > Chordata > Amphibia > Anura > Myobatrachidae > Pseudophryne > Pseudophryne corroboree. Next base: position 104,385,398 of record NC_086450.1, on the reverse strand, counting down.
ATCATTTGTATTGCTGAAGTTTTAATAAACTTGCGATGAAAGAATTTTAGGTGTAAAACTTTGTCAGCCATTTTGTTTTTAGAACTTTAGAGGAGGGTATTTTTACGGTGTTTTGTTATACTTTTGTTCTTGGTTTTAGTAACTGAAAAAGATGTTCTGTAAGATATTAAAAAAAAAAAACCCGCATGTATTCATTGTCCTACGATAAACATGCTATTTGAGGCATACTGAGATAATGTTATAGTCTTTAAGAACAGGCTGATTTATTGGTCAATTCAATTCCTCCCAAACTGAAAATGTATTTTTAGGTGAAATTCAATTAACCAATTTAAAATCCAAAGGTTTACATTCTGTAGCTGAATGCAACATGCAGATGGCTCCTAGGGAGGGGGAATTCAGTTGCAGGGGATAGCATGCCTTCCCCTTTTTGTGAATGGTGGTTATCCCCCAATTCAATTGCAAGTAAGGTTAACACACGATAATTCTCCATAGAATTTAACACTTACTTTTTTTTACTTTTTTCCACCACCTCCTGAGCAGGTGAAAATTTGTGGAAAATCCCTGTTTTAAGGTAAACATGTCAGACTTGGTTCAGAGCCACTGGGACACCCTCCCTAATAATTAGCCACATAGAATGTTTTACAAAATGCAGGAAAATAGATGAATTGATGTGGGAAAAGTATATTAGGATGCCGTATGAATGGGACAGGTGTCTTTAAAATTGCAGGTGGGTGATGAAGGTGGGTTTTCTTAAGTTTTTGTGTTTTTTTTTAAAGTGACTTAAAATGGCACAAATATATACTTACAGGCGTTTTTATGCACCCCTAATTTAAATACAGCTTTTATCTTGCAGAAAAACAATTTCCCTCTTTTTTTTTTCACTGTTTTAGAAAAATGCTTATACAGATGTGTCCACTTGCATCTAGCCTTCCTGCATGTTTAACAGCCCTTCTGGTCACACCCTGACCGCTGTATCTGCATATGAAATGCTGCGTTACAATGTTTTCTAGGAAAACACTTTAACATACCATTTTGTATGCAGTGACAGCCACAGACACACAGAGAATATAGGTATACCGTATGTCATTTTAATCAGCAGAGTCTGTTTGTGTGTCTCATTCACATAGTTATGTGAATAAAAAAATGCCAGATACTAACGGAGTTGCACGGGACCTGTCAGCTTACTCAACACCAGACATCTCCCGCCATGTAGCGTATTGAGGCAAGGGTGTAGTATGTTATGCAGACGGCCAGGATCCCAGCGACCAGCATACCGGTGCCGGGATCCCAACTGCTGGCAGCGGGGCGAGCGCAAATGAGCGCCTTGCGGGCATGTTGCTATTTATTCTCCCTCCAGGGGGGTCGTGGACGACCAAGAGGGAGAATAGTTGTCGTATGCCGGGCGTCGGGATTACGGCGTCTGTATACTGAGCGCCGGGATCCCAACAGCCGGCATACTGAATACCACCCTTGAGGCAAGATGTATGGGGACACATTTGTAACAGCCATTTGACACAATTTAAGAACCCAAAATACTTTTATTATGGCCACTAATAGACTTCTATACTGTTATCCAATATTTGTGTCTCTCTGCGGTATAGGCAGATTTCCCCATTTCTCTGACGTCCTAGTGGATGCTGGGACTCCGTAAGGACCATGGGGAATAGCGGCTCCGCAGGAGACAGGGCACAAGAATAAAAGCTTTAGGATCAGGTGGTGTGCACTGGCTCCTCCCCCTATGACCCTCCTCCAAGCCTCAGTTAGATTTTTGTGCCCGAACGAGAAGGGTGCAGGCTAGGTGGCTCTCCTGAGCTGCTTAGAATAAAAGTATATTTTAGGTTTTTTATTTTCAGTGAGTCCTGCTGGCAACAGGCTCACTGCATCGTGGGACTAAGGGGAGAAGAAACGGACTCACCTGCGTGCAGAGTGGATCGGGTTTCTTAGGCTACTGGACATTAGCTCCAGAGGGACGATCACAGGTTCAGCCTGGATGGGTCCCGGAGCCGCGCCGCCGGCCCCCTTACAGAGCCAGAAGAGCGAAGAGGTCCGGTGAAATCGGCGGCAGAAGACGATCCTGTCTTCAGACTAAGGTAGCGCACAGCACCGCAGCTGTGCGCCATTGCTCTCAGCACACTTCACACTCCGGTCACTGAGGGTGCAGGGCGCTGGGGGGGAGCGCCCTGAGACGCAATATAACAGATAATACCTTAGGTTGGCTAAGGAATACATCACATATAGCTCTTGGGCTATATGGATGTATTTTAACCCCTGCCATTTTTTTACAGAAAAAGCGGGAGATAAGGACGTCGTGAAGGGGCGGAGCCTATCTCCTCAGCACACAAGCGCCATTTTCCCTCACAGCTCCGCTGGAAGGACGGCTCCCTGACTCTCCCCTGCAGACTTGCTACTGAATCAGGGTAAAAAAGAGAAGGGGGGGCACTATTGGCAGCTAAAAACTATACAGCAGCTATAAGGGAATAACACTTATATAAGGTTATCCCTGTATATATATATAGCGCTTGGTGTGTGCTGGCAGACTCTCCCTCTGTCTCTCCAAAGGGCTTGTGGGGTCCTGTCCTCTATCAGAGCATTCCCGGTGTGTGTGCTGTGTGTCGACATGTATGAGGAGGAAAATGATGTGGAGGCGGAGCAATTGCCTGGGTTAGTGATGTCACCTCCTAGGGAGTCGACACCTGACTGGATGATCGTATTTAAAGAATTAAGTGATAATGTCAGCACTTTGCAAAGAACGGTTGATGACATGAGACAGCCGGCAAATCAATTAGTGCCTGTCCAGGCGTCTCAGACACCGTCAGGGGCCCTAAAACGCCCGTTACCTCAGTGGGTCGACACAGACACAGATACTGAGTCTAGTGTCGACGGTGAGGAGACAAACGTAATGTCCAGTAGGGCCACACGTTACATGATCACGGCAATGAAGGAAGCATTGAACATTTCTGACACTACAAGTACCACAAAGAAGGGTATTATGTGGGGTGTGAAAAAACTACCAATAGTTTTCCCTGAGTCAGATGAGTTAAATGAGGTGTGTGATAAAGCGTGGGTTTCCCCCGACAAAAAACTGCTAATTTCTAAAAAATTATTGGCACTATATCCTTTCCCGTTAGAGGTTAGGACACGTTGGGAAACACCCCCTAGGGTAGATAAGGCGCTCACACGTTTATCAAAACAAGTAGCGTTACCGTCTCCTGATACGGCCACCCTCAAAGAACCAGCAGATAGAAGGCTGGAAAATATTCTTAAAAGTATATACACACATACTGGTGTTATACTGCGACCAGCAATCGCTTCAGCCTGGATGTGCAGTGCTGGCGTCGCGTGGTCGGATTCCCTGACTGAAAATATTGATACCCTGGATAGGGACAATATACTGTTAACTATAGAGCATTTGAAGGATGCATTACTATATATGCGTGATGCACAGAGGGATATTTGCACCCTGGCATCAAGAGTAAGTGCTATGTCCATTTCTGCCAGAAGAGCGTTATGGACGCGACAGTGGTCAGGAGATGCGGATTCCAAACGACATATGGAAGTATTGCCGTATAAAGGGGAGGAGTTATTTGGGGCTGGTCTATCGGACCTGGTGGCCACGGCAACGGCTGGAAAATCCACCTTTTTACCCCAGGTCACTTCACATCAGCAGAAAAAGACACCGTCTTTTCAAACTCAGTCCTTTCGTTCCCATAAGTACAAGCGAGCTAAAGGCCATTCCTTCCTGCCCCGGGGCAGAGGAAGGGGAAAAAGACTGCACCATGCAGCCGCTTCCCAGGAGCAGAAGCCCTCCCCTGCTTCTGCCAAGTCTTCAGCATGACGCTGGGGCTTTACAAGCAGACTCAGACATGGTGGGGGCCCGTCTCAAGAATTTCAACGCGCAGTGGGCTCACTCGCAAGTGAACCCCTGGATTCTACAGGTGGTATCGCAGGGGTACAAACTGGAATTCGAGGCGTTTCCCCCTCGCCGGTTCCTGAAGTCTGCTCTACCAAAGTCTCCCTCCGACAGGGAGGCAGTTTTGGAAGCCATTCACAAGCTGTATTCCCAGCAGGTGATAATCAAGGTACCCCTCCTATAACAGGGAAAGGGGTATTATTCCACGCTGTTTGTGGTACCGAAGCCGGACGGCTCGGTGAGACCAATTTTAAATCTGAAATCCCTGAACACTTACATAAAGAGGTTCAAATTCAAGATGGAATCACTCAGAGCGGTGATAGCAAACCTGGAAGAAGGGGACTATATGGTGTCTCTGGACATCAAGGATGCTTATCTCCACGTCCCAATCTACCCGTCTCACCAAGGGTACCTCAGGTTTGTAGTACAAAACTGTCATTATCAGTTTCAGACGCTGCCGTTTGGGTTGTCCACGGCACCTCGGGTCTTTACCAAGGTAATGGCCGAAATGATGATTCTTCTTCGAAGAAAAGGCATCTTAATTATCCCTTACTTGGACGATCTCCTGATAAGGGCAAGGTCCAGGGAACAGTTAGAAGTCGGAGTAGCACTATCTCAGGTAGTGTTACGTCAGCACGGGTGGATCCTAAATATTCCAAAATCGCAGCTGATTCCAACGACACGTCTACTGTTCCTAGGAATGATTCTGGACACAGTCCAGAAAAAGGTGTTTCTCCCGGAGGAGAAGGCCAGGGAGTTATCCGAGCTAGTCAGGAACCTCCTAAAACCAGGCCAGGTGTCAGTGCATCAGTGCACGAGGGTCCTGGGAAAAATGGTGGCTTCTTACGAAGCAATTCCATTCGGAAGATTCCATGCAAGAACGTTTCAGTGGGATCTACTGGACAAATGGTCCGGATCGCATCTTCAGATGCATCAGCGGATAACCCTGTCGACAAGGACAAGGGTGTCTCTTCTGTGGTGGCTGCAGAGTGCTCATCTACTAGAGGGCCGCAGATTTGGCATTCAGGATTGGGTCCTGGTGACCACGGACGCCAGCCTGAGAGGCTGGGGGGCAGTCACACAGGGAAAAAATTTCCAGGGCTTGTGGTCAAGCATGGAAACATCTCTTCATATAAACATTCTGGAACTAAGGGCCATTTACAATGCCCTAAGTCAAGCGAAACCCCTGCTTCAGGGTCAGGCGGTATTGATCCTATCGGACAACATCACGTCAGTCGCCCACGTAAACAGACAGGGCGGCACGAGAAGCAGGAGGGCAATGGCAGAAGCTGCAAGGATTCTTCGCTGGGCGGAAAATCATGTGATAGCTGTCAGCAGTGTTCATTCCGGGAGTGGACAACTGGGAAGCAGACTTCCTCAGCAGACACGACCTTCACCCGGGAGAGTGGGGACTTCACCCAGAAGTCTTCCACCTGATTGTAAACCGTTGGGAAAAACCAAAGGTGGACATGATGGCGTCACGTCTAAACAAAAAACTAGACAGATATTGCGCCAGGTCAAGGGACCCTCAGGCAATAGCGGTGGACGCTCTGGTGACACCGTGGGTGTACCAGTCAGTGTATGTGTTCCCTCCTCTGCCTCTCATACCAAAAGTACTGAGAATCATAAGAAGGAGAGGAGTAAAAACGATACTCGTGGTTCCGGATTGGCCAAGAAGGACTTGGTACCCGGAACTTCAAGAGATGCTCACGGAAGACCCGTGGCCTCTACCTCTAAGAAAGGACCTGCTCCAGCAGGGGCCTTGTCTGTTCCAAGACTTACCGCGGCTGCGTTTGACGGCATGGCGGTTGAACGCCGGATCCTGAAGGAAAAAGGCATTCCAGATGAAGTCATCCCTACCCTGGTCAAAGCCAGGAAGGATGTAACCGCAAAACATTATCACCGCATTTGGCGAAAATATGTTGCGTGGTGTGAGGCCAAGAAGGCCCCTACAGAGGAATTTCAACTGGGTCGTTTCCTCCATTTCCTGCAAACAGGACTGTCTATGGGCCTAAAATTAGGGTCCATTAAGGTTCAAATTTCGGCCCTGTCGATTTTCTTCCAGAAAGAACTGGCTTCAGTACCTGAAGTTCAGACATTTGTAAAAGGGGTACTGCATATACAACCTCCTTTTGTGCCTCCAGTGGCACCTTGGGATCTCAATGTTGTTTTGAGGTTCCTTAAGTCACATTGGTTTGAACCACTCACCACTGTGGACTTAAAATATCTCACATGGAAGGTGACGATGCTGTTAGCCCTGGCTTCAGCCAGGCGTGTGTCAGAATTGGCGGCTTTATCATATAAAAGCCCTTACTTAATTTTTCATTCTGACAGGGCAGAATTGAGGACTCGTCCTCAATTTCTCCCTAAGGTGGTTTCTGCTTTTCACATGAACCAACCTATTGTGGTGCCTGCGGCTACTAGGGACTTGGAGGACTCCAAGTTACTTGACGTTGTCAGGGCCCTGAAAATATGTTTCCAGGACGGCTGGAGTCAGAAAGTCTGACTCGCTGTTTATCCTGTATGCACCCAACAAGCTGGGTGCTCCTGCTTCTAAGCAGACTATTGCTCGTTGGATTTGTAGTACAATTCAGCTTGCACATTCTGTGGCAGGCCTGCCACAGCCAAAATCTGTAAAAGCCCATTCCACAAGGAAAGTGGGCTCATCTTGGGCGGCTGCCCGAGGGGTCTCGGCTTTACAACTTTGCCGAGCAGCTACTTGGTCAGGGGCAAACACGTTTGCTAAATTCTACAAATTTGATACCCTGGCTGAGGAGGACCTGGAGTTCTCTCATTCGGTGCTGCAGAGTCATCCGCACTCTCCCGCCCGTTTGGGAGCTTTGGTATAATCCCCATGGTCCTTGCGGAGTCCCAGCATCCACTAGGACGTCAGAGAAAATAAGATTTTACTTACCGATAAATCTATTTCTCGTAGTCCGTAGTGGATGCTGGGCGCCCATCCCAAGTGCGGATTGTCTGCAATACTTGTACATAGTTATTGTTAACTAAATCGGGTTATTGTTGTTGTGAGCCATCTTTTCAGAGGCTCCTTCGTTGTTATCATACTGTTAACTGGGTTCAGATCACAAGTTGTACGGTGTGATTGGTGTGGCTGGTATGAGTCTTACCCGGGATTCAATATCCTTCCTGATTATGTACGCTCGTCCGGGCACAGTATCCTAACTGAGGCTTGGAGGAGGGTCATAGGGGGAGGAGCCAGTGCACACCACCTGATCCTAAAGCTTTTATTCTTGTACCCATTTTCTAATTGGATTGCATGATAATTTAACTTATCGCCTTTTACCGTGTGTTAACCTAACACGATATGCGCAATAAATTAACACTCAAAAATGTTTATTGTATCTAATTGAATTTCCCTCTTAAGGTACTGATGGGCAGATTTCCCCAGAGATGTGTATTGAGCGGTCTAGCACAGACCGCTCAGCGCACATCTGTACCCCCGCTCAGCACAGCGCGATGTTCTAAGCAATCTAGTCAGATTGCTTCGAAATGAGCTGAACATGGCTCCGTGTGTACCCTCCTTTAGACATGTATTGGTTCAAGCAGGAAATCTGCTGAGGATTTTCTCTGTTCTAAGCTCCTCTCCTATGGTCATTCTGTTCTAAGCCCCACCCCTGTGGTCTTTCTCATGTCTTAGCCTGTGACCTCCATTTGCAAAAATATACTCAAAACATCATTTTTTTGGATCGCCTTGTTCCACCTAAAACCTTTTTTCTTGATTTTTTTTTTTTTTTTTTTTTTTTCAGTTTTACATTGGCTAGAATAAGTTTTTAATTCTTCAATATGACAAACATGAAGTATGTTTAGAGATATCTAAAACTTTAAAGGAGGATGACGTTTTTGTGTTAAGTATAAAGCTTGTTTAATGTCTACTTTTACTGTACAAATATCCAATGCAGTTGTAACTTCAGTGCCCTTGCAAATGTACTGTATATAATTGAACCTTGGATATCCTATTAAAGATAACTGCACATACCCTGTTTTGTTACCCATTGTATTATGGGGTTTTGTTTCCAACTTTGTGTGTTCTGCTGATTAAAATGTCTGTAGTGATAGCTACATATGTCCTTAAAATTGAAATCGTACATAAAAAACATTATTTTCTTCTGTTTGGAAATCTGTAATTTATTTACATAGTATTTTAGTGGTGGCTTATAATAGAGCAAAGGAAGGGTTGTACAGGCAGACAAGCATGTCCTTTCAAATAGCATGCAACAAAATGGAAATGGATTTTTCTGATGAAACGCCTACAGTATGTGACAATTGTTTAAAAAGAAAATCTGACTTGTAGATTGTAGGTAATTAAAAAATTTGCTAAATCTTTATCAAATCATTTAAAACGATGGCCAAGAGGAGGCCTTTTAAAGTTCACATGCACCGTCTTTGCCACAGCAGTTTCTCAACTTTACCTCCTCCTTAGTGACTATTCAATGCTTACACTGAGATGTCCATTCTCTAGCAGCTTACTCAACAACTGGATGTTTTCTCACCAGGTTGACAATCCAGCTGTGCTGTAAGTTGACCTACATGATAAGCACTTACATGCGTACTGTAAGACTAATCTTAAATGTGATCTCACACTTTGACCAGGAATTGAGACTGGGGCAATTTTTAATGTTAACATTTGAAAGGGATGTCCACTTAAACAGCACATGAATTGGTAATGGTTGATATCACATTTATGCCTCAATCCAGCAATCCCGTCAATGCCTTAGATATTTGTTTGCAGTATGTTATGGATATGTTTTTCCGCAAAGGGTTGATGCATTTAGTTTGGGTTGTTTAGGGGGAGGGGGGAGGGAGGGTTGCTTTGCTTTATTTACCTACTTAAGATCTGCTCAATAGAGTATTTGGTAAGAAATTTTGTATTTAGAATCTAAGCCTATATTTTCAAACACATTTAACCCCTCACATTGCATTTTTTTAAGGCAGCATAGGGGAGATCAGCCCCTTTGCCTGCTGCCCCTCCCCCAGCTCAGGGCACCATTCCACTGCAGTTTTCCAGCCGCTGTGCTGCTCCTCCCCCCTCAGAACCACGGCACTATTTTCAGCTTGCAGCTTTAGATCTCTTGGAACGCTGGGTCCAATCTCCCTGTATTCTTCTAGGAGCCAGGTTATACAGCGCTATATTATATCAGCCACTGCGGCTGTGTAGGTGATTTAGTGCCCATTGCAGTTTATTTAATTGTATTCTGCATTCTGTGACCTGTGCTAGCTCTGCTGTCTGTTTTCTTTCTACTGTCAGGGTTTCTTGATGCTTCACAGCTATCTGTGCTTGTGAAGCTGGTCACAGTACAGTTATTGTGCGGAGTCTTGGTTTTGTCCCGGATAGTGGCCTGACACTTAAACATCAGGTGTCAGCCACAATCAAATCCTCATTCTTTAATCTGAGGAGCATAGCTAGAATCAAACAATTTCTTCAGATGACCTGCCTGAAGTTATACATGCATTTGTATCCTCTCACCTAGACTACTGCAATGCCCACTACCTTGGTCTCCCAGCAAAAGAATTGCACCGCTTGCAGATGGTACAAAATGCAGCTTCCAGACTATTAACCAACCAGCCCTGTTCCAGCCACATAACACCCATCCTCTACTCCCTTCACTGGATACCTGTAAAATGGCAAATCGTTTTCAAGATTGACTTACTTTAAAAGCCCTACATGACCAGGGCCCAAGGTACTAGAAGCAGCTTCTGATTCCTTACTATCCCACTCGATTGCTACGTTCTGTATATGAAGGACTATGAACAGTACCTAGAATCTCCCTTAATTCATCAGGCTTCAACGTTGTCATTCTGACTATGGAACTCTCTCTTCCCTGCACAGTGCGAGAAGCTGCCACCCTAGAATCCTTCAAAAATAGACTAAAGACTTGCCTATTTACTCAAGCATTTACTAATATCTACTGTTAAGCTTGTTTTGTATTTTGAGATGTAAAGACAATTGTAAAGCACTTTCAGTCCTATTAGGAGAAAAATGCTATATAAATATCATTATTATTATTATTATTGCACACTGTCTAGTGCAATATTCTGTGCTATACTACTCTTGCAGCTCTGTCTAGCAAAGGCAAGGGTCGCAAGGAGGCTGCTGCACATCTGTTGGTATCATGCAGGTCCTGTTCTGCAGGTTTATCCTCTTAGGACATTGTACAGGATGGTTTCTGTGGATATGCTATATCCCACCTAACCAGCTAGCCCCTCCAGCCCCTGTGAAGGATCTTCCCTGGGCTTCCTTTTCACAGTTACTGGGTCAGATAGCTGCAACCTTGCAACCCGATATAGATTTCCCTCAGCAGGGACATCCTGCTATACCAGTCCCAGCTATGCCTTCCTCCTGAGTGGACGTGCTCTCTACCTCCGTACAGAGTCTGGCAAATAGCTCTTCTGCTTTTCAGTAGACTTACATGGTGAAAGGCCCTTGCCCACTAAAGCCGCCAAAGGTACTGTGCCCTCCTCTCACTCTACACAGCTTTCAAATTCTGTGGTAACATCTGGTGAGGCAGAGAAGGCTGATGACTCTCACTGAGTCCCGCTCAGGGGGAGGGGGAGGAGCGTCGTCTACATTAGGCGTATCTGCGCTTGTAGGAGCTGTCAAAGCTATCCTTTAAATAGATTAGGAGAAGCCTGCTCCTAAGCCACAAAAGAACCAACTATTTAAGCACCAAAAGGTAGTCCAAGTTGAATTGACTCAGTCTGAGCATTTTACGAAACTCATGCGTGAAGCTTGGAATAATCCTTGTAAAAAGTTTCAGCTCCCTAAGCGACCATCTTAATTCTACCCTGTTCCAGCAGCCGATTGTACTAAGTGGGTGGCTCCCCCAGAGGTGGATTCTCATGTAGCCTATCTGTTTAAATCCTCTACCTTGCCTATCCCTTCAACTTTTTCCCTTAAGCAGACCACAGATAGGAGGATTGAAGCGTGTCTCAAGTATGTCTATTCCCTTACAGGTACTATTACTAGTCCTAACATGACCTCTGCCTGGGTGATCAAGGCCATTGAGAGCAGGCCTGGGCTGCAGTCGTCCAACTACCAAGACTGATGACAAGCCCTAATCCTGACTGGGAAGGTCTCCTCCTGGGGAATCCCTGGGTATGAGGCCGACTTCCTCAGTTTGCACACTCCTGGTGTCAGACCCCCAGAGACGCCTCGGTGCAAGAAGTGGTCTCTCATGGGTATGCTGTCTCATTCAGGAGATGACCCCTATCGATGATTCTTTTGCACAGGCCCCCCGTCAGACCCAAGCAAGGCTCTGCCCCTCAAAAGGTCATTCAATCCCTCCTGCAATCAGTGATGGCGTCCGTCCCTTGGTCACAATGCAGGACCAGTTTCTATGCTACCCTGTTCCTGGTTCAGAAACCCAATGGATCTCATCGACCTATACTCAATCTAAAAGTTATAGAGCCTGGGGACGTTATGGTGTCCCTGGACATTCAGGATGCTTATCTGCATGTCCCTATAGCCCCCTCTCAGCAATTCCTGTGGTTTGCTATCCTTCAGCATTATTACCAGTTTTGGGCACTGCCCTTGGTCTTTCACTGCTGCCAGAGTCTTTACCAAGATTATGGCCATTATGGTTGCACAGCTGCAGCGTCAGGGAGTCAGATTATTCCCTTACCGGATGACCTGCTAATTTTCGTGCACTCACCGTAGGTCCTGCACCACCATCTCCAGCTGACTATTGCCTTTCTGCATCAACACAGCTGGCTAATCAACTGGAAAAAGTAATCCCTCACGCCATCACAACGGATGCTATGACTGGGAGCTCTCCTACAGTCTCAAATCCATAGTTTCTCTAACGTCCTAGTGGATGCTGGGGACTCCGTAAGGACCATGGGGAATAGACGGGCTCCGCAGGAGACAGGGCACTTTAAGAAAGAATTAGGAATACTGGTGTGCACTGGTCCTCCCTCTATGTCCCTCCTCCAGACCTCAGTTTGAATCTGTGCCCGGACGAGCTGGGTGCACCTTAGTGAGCTCTCCTGAGCTTGCTAAATAGAAAGTATTTTGTTAGGATTTTTTTTTTTCTCTGACGTCCTAGTGGATGCTGGGAACTCCGTAAGGACCATGGGGAATAGCGGCTCCGCAGGAGACTGGGCACAACTAAAGAAAGCTTTAGGTCACCTGGTGTGCACTGGCTCCTCCCACTATGACCCTCCTCCAAGCCTCAGTTAGATTTTGTGCCCGGCCGAGGTTGGATGCACACTAGGGGCTCTCCTGAGCTTCTAGAAAGAAAGTATAGAATTAAGTTTTTTATTTTCAGTGAGACCTGCTGGCAACAGGCTCACTGCAGCGAGGGACTAAGGGGAGAAGAAGCGAACCTGCCTGCTTGCAGCCAGCTTGGGCTTCTTAGGCTACTGGACACCATTAGCTCCAGAGGGATCGACCGCAGGCCCAGCCTTGGTGTTCGGTCCCGGAGCCGCGCCGCCGTCCCCCTTACAGAGCCAGAAGCAAGAAGAGGTCCGGAAAATCGGCGGCAGAAGACATCAGTCTTCACCAAGGTAGCGCACAGCACTGCAGCTGTGCGCCATTGCTCCTCATACACACTTCACACTCCGGTCACTGAGGGTGCAGGGCGCTTGGGGGGGGCGCCCTGAGCAGCAATAAAAACACCTTGGCTGGCAAAAATACCACAATATATAGCCCCAGAGGCTATATATGTGGTAAATACCCCTGCCAGAATCCAGAAAAAAGCGGGAGAAAAGTCAGCGAAAAAGGGGCGGAGCTATCTCCCTCAGACACACTGGCGCCATTTTCTCTTCACAGTGCAGCTGGAAGAAAGCTCCCCAGGCTCTCCCCTGTAATTTTCTCTATCGTCCTAAGTGGATGCTGGGGTTCCTGAAAGGACCATGGGGAATAGCGGCTCCGCAGGAGACAGGGCACAAAAGTAAAGCTTTTACAGGTCAGGTGGTGTGTACTGGCTCCTCCCCCTATGACCCTCCTCCAGACTCCTGTTAGATTTTTGTGCCCGGCCGAGAAGGGTGCAATTCTAGGTGGCTCTCATAAAGAGCTGCTTAGAGAGTTTAGCTTAGGTTTTTTATTTTACAGTGATTCCTGCTGGCAACAGGATCACTGCAACGAGGGACAGAGGGGAGAAGAAGTGAACTCACCTGCGTGCAGGATGGATTGGCTTCTTGGCTACTGGACATGAAGCTCCAGAGGGACGATCACAGGTACAGCCTGGATGGTCACCGGAGCCACGCCGCCGGCCCCCTCACAGATGCTGAAGCAAGAAGAGGTCCAGAATCGGTGGCTGAAGACTCCTGCAGTCTTCTTAAGGTAGCGCACAGCACTGCAGCTGTGCGCCATTTTCCTCTCAGCACACTTCACACGGCAGTCACTGAGGGTGCAGGGCGCTGGGAGGGGGGCGCCCTGGGAGGCAAATGAAAACCTTTAAAAAGGCTAAAAATACCTCACATATAGCCCCAGAGGCTATATGGAGATATTTACCCCTGCCTAAATGTACTAAATAGCGGGAGACGAGCCCGCCGAAAAAGGGGCGGGGCCTATCTCCTCAGCACACGGCGCCATTTTCTGTCACAGCTCCGCTGGTCAGGAAGGCTCCCAGGTCTCTCCCCTGCACTGCACTACAGAAACAGGGTATAACAGAGAGGGGGGGCAAAATAAATGGCAATATATTAATATAAAAGCAGCTATAAGGGAGCACTTAATCATAAGGCTATCCCTGTCATATATAGCGCTTTTTGGTGTGTGCTGGCAGACTCTCCCTCTGTCTCCCCAAAGGGCTAGTGGGTCCTGTCTTCGTATAGAGCATTCCCTGTGTGTCTGCTGTGTGTCGGTACGTGTGTGTCGACATGTATGAGGACGTTATTGGTGTGGAGGCGGAGCAATTGCCAAATATGAGGATGTCACCTCCTAGGGGGTCGACACCAGAATGGATGCCTTTATTTGTGGAATTACGGGATAGCGTCAACTCGCTTAAGCAGTCGTTTGCCGACATGAGGCGGCCGGACACTCAATTAGTGCCTGTCCAGGCGCCTCAAACACCGTCAGGGGCTGTAAAACGCCCCTTGCCTCAGTCGGTCGACACAGACCCAGACACAGGCACTGATTCCGGTGGTGAAGGTGACGAATCAACCGTATTTTCCAGTAGGGCCACACGTTATATGATTTTGGCAATAAAGGAGATGTTACATTTAGCTGATACTACAGGTACCACTAAACAGGGTATTATGTGGGGTGTGAAAAAACTACCAGTAGTTTTTACCGAATCAGAAGAATTAAATGACGTGTGTGATGAAGCGTGGGGTGCCCCGATAAAAAACTGCTAATTTCAAAGAAGTTATTGGCTTTATACCCTTTCCCGCCAGAGGTTAGGGAGCGCTGGGAAACACCTCCTAGGGTGGACAAAGCGCTAACACGCTTATCAAAACAAGTGGCGTTACCCTCTCCTGAGACGGCCGCACTTAAAGATCCATCAGATAGGAGGATGGAAAATATCCAAAAAGGTATATACACACATGCAGGTGTTATACTACGACCAGCTATTGCGACTGCCTGGATGTGCAGTGCTGGGGTAGTTTGGTCAGAGTCCCTGATCGAAAATATTGATACCCTGGACAGGGACAATATTTTACTGTCGTTAGAACAAATAAAGGATGCATTTCTTTATATGCGTGATGCACAGAGAGATATCTGCACACTGGCATCACGGGTAAGTGCTATGTCCATTTCGGCCAGAAGAGCTTTATGGACACGACAGTGGACAGGCGATGCGTAGAGGAGTTATTTGGGGTCGGTCTATCGGATTTGGTGGCCACGGCTACGGCCGGGAAATCCACCTTTCTACCTCAAGTCACTCCCCAACAGAAAAAGGCACCGACCTTTCAACCGCAGCCCTTTCGTTCCTTTAAAAATAAGAGAGCAAAGGGCTATTCATATCTGCCACGAGGCAGAGGACGAGGGAAGAGACAGCAACAGGCAGCTCCTTCCCAGGAACAGAAGCCCTCCCCGGCTTCTACAAAAGCCTCAGCATGACGCTGGGGCTTCGCAAGCGGACTCGGGGGCGGTAGGCGGTCGTCTCAAGAATTACAGCGCGCAGTGGGCTCACTCGCAGGTAAATCCCTGGATCCTGCAGATAATATCTCAGGGGTACAGGTTGAAATTAGAGACAGAGCCACCTCGCCGTTTCCTGGAGTCTGCTTTACCAACGTCCCCCTCAGAAAGGGAGACGGTTTTGGAAGCCATTCACAAGCTGTATTCTCAGCAGGTGATAGTCAAGGTACCTCTTCTACAACAAGGGAAGGGGTATTATTCCACTCTTTTTGTGGTACCGAAGCCGGATGGCTCGGTAAGGCCTATTCTAAATCTGAAGTCCTTGAACCTGTACATAAAGAAGTTCAAGTTCAAGATGGAGTCACTCAGAGCAGTGATAGCGAACCTGGAAGAAGGGGACTTTATGGTATCCTTGGACATCAAGGATGCGTATCTCCACGTTCCAATTACCCCTCACACCAGGGGTACCTCAGGTTCGTTGTACAAAACTGTCACTATCAGTTTCAGACGCTGCCGTTTGGTTTGTCCACGGCACCTCGGGTCTTTACAAAGGTAATGGCCGAGATAATATTTCTTCTTCGAAGAAAAGGCGTATTAATTATCCCATACTTGGACGATCTCCTAATAAGGGCAAGGTCCAGAGAACAGCTAGAGATGGGTTTAGCACTATCTCAAGAGGTGCTAAAGCAGCACGGATGGATTCTGAATATTCCAAAATCCCAATTAATGCCGACAACTCGTCTGCTGTTCCTGGGGATGATTCTGGACACAGTTCAGAAAAAGGTTTTTCTTCCCGAAGAAAAAGCCAAGGAGTTATCTGACCTGGTCAGGAACCTCCTAAAACCAGGAAAGGTGTCTGTACATCAATGCACAAGAGTCCTGGGAAAAAATGGTAGCTTCTTACGAAGCAATCCCTTTCGGCAGATTCCATGCAAAGGGATCTGTTGGACAAATGGTCAGGGTCGCATCTTCAGATGCACCTGCGGATAACCCTGTCGCCGAGGACAAGGGTATCCCTTCTGTGGTGGTTGCAGGAGGCTCATCTATTGGAGGGCCGCAGATTCGGCATGCAGGATTGGATCCTGGTGACCACGGATGCCAGCCTGAGAGGCTGGGGAGCAGTCACACAGGGAAGAAATTTCCAGGGAGTGTGGTCGAGCCTGAAAAAGTCTCTTCACATAAGCATTCTGGAACTAAGAGCAATCTACAATGCTCTAAGCCAGGCGGAACCTCTGCTTCAAGGAAGACCGGTGTTGATCCAGTCGGACAACATCACGGCAGTCGCCCATGTAAACAGACAGGGCGGCACAAGAAGCAGGAGGGCAATGGCAGAAGCTGCCAGGATCCTTCGCTGGGCGGAGAATCACGTGATAGCACTGTCAGCAGTATTCATCCCGGGCGTGGACAACTGGGAAGCAGACTTCCTCAGCAGACACGACCTTCACCCGGGAGAGTGGGGACTTCATCCAGAAGTTTTCCACATGCTATTAAACCGTTGGGTAAAACCAATGGTGGACATGATGGCGTCTCGCCTCAACAAAACACTGGACAGGTATTGCGCCAGGTCAAGAGATACGCAGGCAATAGCTGTGGACGCGCTGGTAACACCTTGGGTGTACCAGTCGGTATATGTGTTTCCTCCTCTGCCTCTCATACCAAAGGTATTGAGGATTATACGGCAAAGAGGAGTAAGACTAGTGGCTCCGGATTGGCCAAGAAGGACTTGGTACCCGGAACTTCAAGAGATGGTCACGGACGATCCGTGGCCTCTACTTCTGAGAAGGGACCTGCTTCAGCAGGGTCCTTGTCTTTTTCAAGACTTACCGCGGCTGCGCTTGACGGCATGGCGTTTGAATGCCAGATCCTAAAAGGAAAAGGCATTCCAGAAGAAGTCATTCCTACCTTGATAAAGGCAAGGAAGGAAGTCACCGCGAAGCATTATCGCCGTATTTGGCGAAAATATGTTGCGTGGTGCGAGCAGCGGAGTGCTCCGATGGAGGAATTTCAACTGGGTCGTTTTCCTACATTTCCTGCAATCAGGATTGTCTATGGGTCTCAAATTGGGATCTATTAAGGTTCAAATTTCGGCCCTATCAATATTCTTCCAAAAAGAATTGGCCTCAGTCCCTGAGGTCCAGATTTTTATCAAAGGAGTACTGCATATACAGCCTCCTGTGGTGCCTAAGGTGGCACCGTGGGATCTAAATGTAGTTTTAGATTTCCTCAAATCCAATTGGTTTGAACCACTAAAGAATGTGGATTTGAAATATCTCACATGGAAAGTGACTATGTTACTGGCCCTGGCTTCGGCCGGGAGAGTATCTGAACTGGCGGCTTTGTCTTATAAAAGCCCTTATTTAATTTTCCATTCGACATAAGGCAGAGCTGCGGACGCGTCCGCATTTTCTCCCTAAGGTGGTATCAGCGTTTCACCTGAACCAGCCTATTGTAGTGCCTGCGGCTACAGACGACTTGAAGGACTCCAAGTTGTTGGACGTTGTCAGAGCCTTAAAAATATACATTTAAAGGACGGCTGGAGTCAGAAAATCTGACTCGCTGTTTATACTGTATGCACCCAACAAGTTGGGTGCACCTGCTTCTAAGCAGTCGATTGCTCGTTGGATTTGTAACAAAATTCAACTTGTACATTCTGTGGCAGGCCTGCCACAGCCTAAATCTGTTAAGGCCCATTCCGCAAGGAAGGTGGGCTCATCTTGGGCGGCTGCCCGAGGGGTCTCGGCATTACAACTCTGCCGAGCAGCTACGTGGTCAGGGGAGAACACGTTTGTAAATTTTTACAAATTTGATACCCTGGCAAAGGAGGACCTGGAGTTCTCTCATTCGGTGCTGCAGAGTCATCCGCACTCTCCCGCCCGTTTGGGAGCTTTGGTATAATCCCCATGGTCCTTTCAGGAACCCCAGCATCCACTTAGGACGATAGAGAAAATAAGAATTTACTTACCGATAATTCTATTTCTCGGAGTCCGTAGTGGATGCTGGGCGCCCATCCCAAGTGCGGATTATCTGCAATACTTGTACATAGTTATTGTTAACTAATTCGGGTTATTGTTTAGGAAGCCATCTTTCAGAGGCTCCTCTGTTATCATACTGTTAACTGGGTTTAGATCACAAGTTGTACGGTGTGATTGGTGTGGCTGGTATGAGTCTTACCCGGGATTCAAAATCCTCCCTTATTGTGTACGCTCGTCCGGGCACAGTACCTAACTGGAGTCTGGAGGAGGGTCATAGGGGGAGGAGCCAGTACACACCACCTGACCTGTAAAAGCTTTACTTTTGTGCCCTGTCTCCTGCGGAGCCGCTATTCCCCATGGTCCTTTCAGGAACCCCAGCATCCACTACGGACTCCGAGAAATAGAATTATCGGTAAGTAAATTCTTATTTTCAGGCTCAAAGGGTTAAAAAGAGAGGGGGGGCACTAAATTTAGGCGCAATATTATATATACAAGCAGCTATTGGGGAAATTTCACTCAGTTATAGTGTTAATCCCCACATTATATAGCGCTCTGGTGTGTGCTGGCATACTCTCTCTCTGTCTCCCCAAAGGGCTTTGTGGGGTCCTGTCCTCAGTCAGAGCATTCCCTGTGTGTGTGCGGTGTGTCGGTACGGCTGTGTCGACATGTTTAATGAGGAGGCTTATATGGTGACGGAGCAGATGCCGATAAATGTGATGTCGCCCCCTGTGGGGCCGACACCAGAGTGGATGGTTAGGTGAAAGGTATTAACCGACAGTGTCAACTCCTTACATAAAGGGGTGGATGACGTAACAGCTGTGGGACAGCCGGCTTCTCAGTCCGCGCCTGCCCAGGCGTCTCAAAGGCCATCAGGGGCTCAAAAACGCCCGCTCACTCAGATGGCAGACACAGATGTCGACACGGAGTCTGACTCCAGTGTCGACAAGGTTGAGACATATACACAATCCACTAGGAACATCCATGACTTGATCCCGGCAATAAAAAAATGTGTTACACATTTCTGACATTAACCCTCTAAAAATGGGTTTTTTATGTTGGGGAGAAAAAGCAGGCAGTGTTTTGTTCCCCCATCAGATGAATGAATGAAGTGTGTGAAAAGCGTGGGTTCCCCCCGATAAGAAACTGGTAATTTCTAAAAAGTTACTGATGGCGTACCCTTTCCCGCTGGAGGATAAGTTACGCTGGGAGATATCCCCTAGGGTGGATAAGGCCCTCACACGGTTGTCAAAAAAGGTGGCACTGCCGTTTTAGGAACGGCCACTTTGAAGGTACCTGTTGATAAAAAGCAGGAGGCTATCCTGAAGTCTGTATTTACACACTCAGGTACTAGACTGAGACCTGCAGATCGTGCTGCTGCAGCGTGGTCAGTGACCCTGTCAAACATAAGAACATATTAAAGACGTCGTCTTATATATGAGGGATGCACAGAGGGATATTTTGCCGGCTGGCATCCAAAATGAATGTAATGTCCATTCTGTCAGGAGGGTATTAGAGACCTGTCACTGGACAGGTGATGCTGACTTTAAAAGGCGCATAGAGATTCTGCCTTATAAGGGTGAGGAATTATTTGGGGATGGTCTCTGGGACCTCGTATCCACAGCAATAGCTGGGAAGAAATATTTTTACCTCAGGTTTCCTCACAGACTAAGAAAGCACTGTATTATCAGGTACAGTCCTTTCGGCTTCAGAAAAGCAAGCGGGTCAAAGGCGCTTCCTTTCTGTACAGAGACATGGGAAGAGGGAAAAAGCTGCACTAGTCAGCCTGTTCCCAGAATCAAAATTCTTCTCTCGCTTCCTCTGAGTCCACAGCATGACGCGGGGGCTCCACAGGTGTAGCCAGGTACGGTGGGGGGCCGTCTCAAAAATGTCAGCGATCAGTGGGCTCGCTCACAGGTGGATCCCTGTTTCATTCAAGTAGTATTTCAGGGGTACAAGCTGGAATTCGAGATGTCTCCCCCCCGCCGTTTCCTCAAATATGCCTTGCCGACAACTACCTCAGGCAGGGAGGCTGCGCTAGAGGCAATTAATATGCTGTATTCCCAGCAGGTAATACTCAAGGTGCCCCTACTTCAACAAGGACGGGGTTACTATTCCACACGGTTTGGGGTACCGAAACCGCATGGTTCGGTGTGACCCATTTTATATTTAAAATCCTTGAACACATACATAAAAAAAAAAAAAAAAAATTCAAGTTCAAGATGGAATCGCTCAGGGCGGTTATTGCAAGCCTGGACGAGGGGGATTACATGGGATCCCGGGACATCAAGGATGCTTACCTGCATGTCCCCATTTACCATCCTCGCCAGGAGTACCTCAGATTTGTGGTACAGGATTACCATTACCAAGTCCAGACACTGCCGTTTGGACTGTACATGGCACCGAGGGTGTTTACTAAGGTAATGGCCGAAATGATGATACTCCTTCGAAAAAAGGGAGTTTTAATTATCGCGTACTTGGACAATCTCCTTATAAGGGCAAGGTCCAAGGAGCAGTTGCTAGTCGGGGTAGCACTATTTTGGAAAGTGCTACAACAGCACGGTTGGATTCTAAACAGTCCAAAGTCACAGCTGGTTCCTACGACACGTCTACTGTTCCTGGGGATGGTTCTGGACACAGAACAGAAATAAGTGTTTCTCCCGGAGGAGAAAGCCAAGGAGCTGTCATCTCTAGTCAGAGACCTCCTGAAGCCAAAACAGGTATCGGTGCATCATTGCACGCGAGTCCTGGGAAAAATGGTAGCTTCCTACGAAGCAATCCCATTCGGTAGGTTCCATGCAAGAACATTTCAGTGGGACCTGTTGGACAAGTGGTCCGGATCACATCTTCAGATGCATCGGCTGATAACCCTGTCTTCAAGGACCAGGGTATCTCTACTGTGGTGGCTGCAGAGTGCCCATCTTCAAGAGGGCCGCAGGTTCGGCATACAGGACTAGGTCCTAGTGACCATGGATGCCAGCCTTTGAGGCTGGGGGGCAGTCACACAGGGAAGAAACTTCCAGGGACTTTGGTCAAGTCAGGTGACTTCCCTACACATAAATATTCTGGAACTGAGGGCCATTTACAATGCCCTGAGTCAGGCAAGGCCTCTGCTTCAAAACCAGCCGGTACTGATCCAATCAGACAACATCACGGCAGTCGCCCATGTAAACCAACGGGGCGGCACAAGAAGCAGGATGGCGATGGCAGAAGCCACAAGGATTCTCCGATGGGCGGAAAATCATGTGTTAACACTGTCAGCAGTGTTCATTCCCGGAGTGGACGACTGGGAAGAAGATCTTCTCAGCAGACACGACCTCCACCCGGGAGAGTGGGGATTTCATCCAGAAGTCTTCCAAAGGATTGTACACCATTGGGAAAGGCCACAGGTGGACATGATGGCGTCCCGCCTCAACAAAAAGCTATAAAAGATATTGCGCCAGGTCAAGGGACCCTCAGGCGATAGCTGTGGACGCTCTGGTAACACCGTGGGTGTACCAGTCGGTTTATGTGTCCCCTCTGCCTCTCATACAAAAGGTACTGAGAATAATAGGAAGGCGAGGAGTAAGAACGATACTCGTGGTTCCAGATTGGCCAAGAAGAGCTTGGTACCCAGAACTTCAAGAAATTATATCAGAGGACCCATGGCCTCTGCCGCTCAGACAGGACCTGCGGCAGCAGGGGCCCTGTCTGTTCCAAGACTTACCGCGGCTACGTTTTGACGGCATGGCGGTTGAACGCCGGATCCTAAAGGAAAAGGGCATTCCGGAGGAAGTCATTCCTACGCTGATTCAAGCCAGGAAAGATGTAACTGCAAAACATTATCACCGCATATGGCGAAAATATGTTGCTTGGTGTGAGGCCAAAAAAGGCCCCAACAGAGGAATTTCAACTAGGTCGATTTCTGCATTTCCTACAAGCAGGAGTGTCTATGGGCCTAAAATTAGGCTCCATTAAGGTACAGATCTCGGCTCTGTCGATTTTCTTCCAGAAAGAACTAGTTTCAGTACCTGAAGTTCAGACATTGTAAAAGGAGTGCTGCATATTCAGCCCCCGGTTGTGCCTCCAGTGGCACCTTGGGTTCTCAACGTGGTGTTGAGTTTCTTAAAATCACATTGGTGTGAGCCACTAAAAACCGTGGATCTAAAATATCTCACGCGGAAAGTGGTCATGTTATTGGCCTTGGCTTCGGCCAGGCGTGTATCAGAATTGGCGGCTTTGTCATATAAAAGTCCTTATCTGATTTTCCATATGGATAGGGCAGAATTGAGGACTCGTCCCCAGTTTCTCCCTAAGGTGGTATCAGCTTTTCACTTGAACCAACCTATTGTAGTGCCTGCGGCTACTAGGGACTTGGAGGATTCCAGGTTACTGGACGTAGTCAGGGCCTTGAAAAATTATGTTTCCAGGACGGCTAGAGTCAGGAGAACTGACTCGCTGTTTATCCTGTATGCACCCAGCAAACTGGGTGCTCCTGTTTCTAAGCAGACTATTGCTCGCTGGATTTGTAGCACAATTCAGCTGGCGCATTCTGCGGCTGGACTACCGCAGCCAAAATCTGTAAAAGCCCATTCCACAAGGAAGGTGGGCTCATCTTGGGCAGCTGCCCGAGGGGTCTCGGCTTTCCAACTTTGCCGAGCTGCAACTTGGTCAGGGGCAAACACGTTTGCTAAATTCTACAAAATTGATACCCTGGCTGAGGAGGACCTGGAGTTCTCTCATTCGGTGCTGCAGAGTCATCCGCACTCTCCCGCCCGTTTGGGAGCTTTGGTATAATCCCCATGGTCCTTACGGAGTTCCCAGCATCCACTAGGACGTCAGAGAAAATAAGATTTTACTCACCGGTAAATCTATTTCTCGTAGTCCGTAGTGGATGCTGGGCGCCCATCCCAAGTGCGGATTGTCTGCAATACTTGTATATAGTTATTGCCTAACTAAAGGGTTATTGTTGAGCCGTCTGTTGAGAGGCTCAGTTATATTCATACTGTTAACTGGGTATAGTATCACGAGTTATACGGTGTGATTGGTGTGGCTGGTATGAGTCTTACCCGGGATTCAAAATCCTTCCTTATTATGTCAGCTCGTCCGGGCACAGTGTCCTAACTGAGGCTTGGAGGAGGGTCATAGTGGGAGGAGCCAGTGCACACCAGGTGACCTAAAGCTTTCTTTAGTTGTGCCCAGTCTCCTGCGGAGCCGCTATTCCCCATGGTCCTTACGGAGTTCCCAGCATCCACTACGGACTACGAGAAATAGATTTACCGGTGAGTAAAATCTTATTTTTTTCCAGCGAGATCTGCTGGCAACAGACTCTCTCCTACGTGGGACTGAGGGGAGAGAAGCAGCCCTACTCACTGTGGATAGGTCTTGCTTCTTAGGCTACTGGACACCATTAGCTCCAGAGGGATCGTACACAGGAACGCACCCTTGGTTGTCCGATCCCAAAGCCGCGCCGCCGTCCCCCTCGCAGAGCCAGAAGCCGGCGTGAGAAGCAAGAAGACTTCAAAAGCGGCGGCAGAAGACTCCAGTCTTCATATGAGGTAGCGCACAGCACTGCAGCTGTGCGCCATTGCTCCCACATTAAACCCACACACTCCGGTCACTGTAGGGCGCAGGGGGGGGGGGGGGGGCGCCCTGGGCAGCAATTAGAAACCTCTTGGCAAAGTGGGCATATATACAGTTGGGCACTGTATATATGCATGAGCCCCCGCCATTATTTTACACAAAATCGCGGGACAGAAGCCCGCCGCTGAGGGGGCGGGGCTTCTTCCTCAGCACTCACAAGCGCCATTTTCTCTCCACAGCTCCGCTGAGAGGAAGCTCCCCAGGCTCTCCCCTGCAGATTCACGGTAGAAAGAGGTTAAAAAGAGAGGGGGGGCACATAAATTTAGCGCAAAATCAGTATATACAGCAGCTACTGGGTAAACACTAAGTTACTGTGTAATTCCTGGGTCATATAGCGCTGGGATGTGTGCTGGCATACTCTGTCTCTCCAAAAAGCCTTGTGGGGGTTCTGTCCTCAAATAGAGCATCCCCTGTGTGTGTGGTGTGTCGGCATGTTTGACAAGGAAGGCTATGTGGAAGCAGAGCAGGTACAAATGAATGTGGGATCGCCGCCGACGCCCGATTGGATGGATATGTGTAAGGTTTTAAATGATAATGTTAATTCCTTGCATAAAAGGTTTGATAAAGCTGAAGCCTTGGGACAGTCAGGGTCTCAACCCATGCCTGCTCCTACAGTGCAGAGGCCGTCAGGGTCTCAGAAGCGCCCACTATCGCAAATTGTTGACACAGATATCGACACGGATTCTGACTCCAGTGTCGATGGCGATGATGCAAAGTTGCAGCCTAAAGTGGCTAAAGCCATCCGCTACATGATTATAGCAATGAAGGATGTATTGCACATCTCAGAGGAAAACCCAGTCCCTGACAAGAGGGTTTATATGTTTGGGGAAAAAAGGCATGAGGTGACCTTTCCCCCTTCACATGAGTTAAATGAGTTATGTGAAAAAGCTTGGGAATCTCCAGATAGAAAAATGCAGATTTCCAAACGGTTGCTTATGGCGTATCCTTTCCCGCCAACGGACAGATAACGCTGGGAATCCTCCCCTAGGGTAGACAAAGCTTTGACACTCTTATCTAAGAAGGTAGCCCTGCCGTCACAGGATACGGCCACCCTAAAAGATCCTGCGGATAGAAAGCAGGAAGGTATCCTGAAGTCCATTTATACACATTCAGGTACCCTACTAAGGCCAGCAATTGCGTCGGCCTGGATGTGTAGTGCTGTAGCAGCATGGACAGATACTTTATCTGAGGAACTTGATACCTTGGACAAGGATACTATAATACTGACCCTGGGGCATCTAAAAGACGCTGTCCTATATATGAGAGATGCCCAGAGAGACATTAGCCTACTGGGCTCTAGAATAAATGCAATGTCGATTTCTGCCAGAAGGGTCCTGTGGACTCGGCAATGGACAGGTGATGCCGACTCAAAAAGGCACATGGAGGTTTTACCTTACAAGGGTGAGGAATTGTTTGGGGACGGTCCCTCGGACCTAGTTTCCACAGCTACGGCTGGGAAGTCAATTTTTTTGCCATATATTCCCTCACAACCTAAGAAAGCACCATATTACCAAATGCAGTCCTTTCGATCACAAAGAGGCAAGAGAGTCCGAGGTGCGTACTTTCTTGCCAGAGGCAGGGGTAGAGGAAAGAAGCTGCACAATACAGCTAGTTCCCAGGAACAGAAGTTCTCCCCGGCTTCCACTAAATCCACCGCATGACGCTGGGGCTCCACAGATGGAGCCAGGATCGGTGGGGGCGCGTCTCCGAAATTTCAGCCACCAGTGGGTTCGCTCACGGGTGGATCCCTGGGCTATACAGATTGTATCTCAGGGATACAAGCTGGAATTCGAAGTGATGCCCCCTCACCGTTACCTCAAATCGTCCCTGCCAGCTTCCCCCATAGAGAGGGAAATAGTGTTAGCGGCAATTCACAAATTATATCTCCAGCAGGTGGTGGTAAAGGTTCCCCTCCTTCAACAGGGAAGGGGTTACTATTCGACAACGTTTGTGGTACCGAAACCGGACGGTTCGGTCAGACCCATATTGAATTTAAAATCCCTGAACAGTTACCTGAAAAGGTTCAAGTTCAAGATGGAATCGCTCAGAGCGGTCATTGCCAGCCTGGAAGAGGGGGATTTTATGGTGTCTCTGGACATAAAGGATGCTTACCTGCATGTCCCCATTTATCCACCTCATCAGGAGTACCTCAGATTTGTGGTACAGGACTGTCATTACCAATTCCAGACGTTGCCGTTTGGTCTGTCCACGGCACCGAGAATATTTACCAAGGTAATGGCAGAAATGATGGTGCTTCTGCGAAAGCAAGGAGTCACAATTATCCCATACTTGGACGATCTCCTCATAAAGGCGAGGTCCAGAGAGCAGTTGCTGATCAGCGTAGCACACTTTCGGGAAGTGTTGCAACAGCACGGCTGGATTCTGAATATTCCAAAGTCGCAGCTGATTCCTACGACGCGTCTGCCCTTCCTGGGCATGATTCTGGACACACACCAGAAGAAGGTTTTTCTCCCGACGGAGAAGGCTCAGGAGCACGTGACTCTGGTCAGAGACCTCTTAAAACCAAAACAGGTGTCGGTGCATCACTGCACGCGAGTCCTGGGAAAGATGGTGGCGTCATACGAGGCCATTCCCTTTTGCAGGTTCCATGCGAGGACCTTTCAGTGGGATCTGTTGGACAAAAGGTCCGGATCGCATCTTCAGATGCATCGGCTGATCACCCTATTCCCCAGGACACCCTGTCTCTTCTGTGGTGGCTGCAGAGTGCTCACCTTCTCGAAGGTCGCAGGTTCGGCATTCAGGACTGGGTCATGGTGACCACGGATGCAAGCCTCCGAGGGTGCCCTAAGTCAAGCGGAGCCTCTGCTTCGCAACCATCCGGTGCTGATTCAGTCAGACAACATCACCGCAGTGGCTCATGTAGACCGCCAAGGCGGCACAAGGAGCAGGGTGGCGATGGCGGAAGCCACCAGAATTCTTCGCTGGGCGGAGAATCACATAAAAGCACTGTCAGCAGTCTTCATTCCGGGAGTGGACATGATGGCATCCCGCCTCAACAAAAAGCTACAAATGTATTGCGCCAGGTCAAGAGACCCTCAGGCGATAGCTGTGGACGCACTAGTGACACCGTGGGTGTTCCAGTCGGTTTATGTGTTTCCTCCTCTTCCTCTCATACCCAAGGTGCTGAGAATCGTAAGAAAAAGAGGAGTGAGAACAATACTCATTGTTCCGGATTGGCCAAGAAGGACTTGGTATCCGGAACTGCAAGAAATGCTCACAGAGGACCCATGGCCTCTGCCTCTCAGACAGGATCTGTTGCAACAGGGGCCCTGTCTGTTCCAAGACTTACCGCGGCTGCGTTTGACGGCATGGCGGTTGAACGCCGGATCCTAGCAGAAAAAGGCATTCCGGATGAGGTTATTCCTACGCTAATAAAGGCTAGGAAGGACGTGATGGCTAAACATTATCACCGTATATGGCGAAAATATGTTGCTTGGTGTGAGGCCAGGAATGCCCCTACAGAGGAATTCCGGCTGGGCCGTTTCCTTCACTTCCTACAGTCGGGAGTGACTATGGGCTAAAAATTGGGGTCCATTAAGGTCCAGATTTCAGCCCTACCCATTTTCTTTCAAAAGGAACTGGCTTCTCTTCCTGAAGTTCAGACGTTTGTAAAGGGAGTGCTGCATATTCAGCCCCCTTTTGTGCCACCAGTGGCACCTTGGGATCTTAACATGGTGTTGAGTTTCCTGAAATCACACTGGCTTGAGCCACTTAAAACCGTGGAGTTAAAATATCTCACGTGGAAGGTGGTTATGCTATTGGCCTTAGCTTCGGCTAGGCGTGTGTCAGAATTTGCTGCTTTGTCACATAAAAGCCCCTATCTGGTTTTCCATATGGACAGGGCAGAATTACGGACTCGTCCGCAATTTCTGCCAAAAGTGGTGTCCTCTTTTCATTTGAACCAACCTATTGTGGTGCCTGCGGCTACTACTGACTTGGAGGATTTCAAGTTACTAGATGTAGTCAGGGCTTTGAAGGTTTATGTAGCCAGAACGGCTGGAGTCAGGAAAACTGAGTTGCTGTTTATCCTGTATGCATCCAACAAGCTGGGTGCTCCTGCTTCAAAGCAAACTATTGCTCGCTGGATCTGTAACACGATTCAGCAGGCTCATTCTGCGGCTGGATTGCCGCCTCCAAAATCAGTAAAAGCCCATTCCACAAGGAAGGTGGGCTCTTCTTGGGCGGCTGCCCAAGGGGTCTCGGCATTACAGCTTTGCCGAGCAGCTACTTGGTCGGGTTCAAACACTTTTGCAAAATTCTACAAGTTTGATACCCTGGCTGAGGAGGACCTTGTGTTTGGTCATTCGGTGCTGCAGAGTCATCCGCACTCTCCCGCCCGTTTATGAGCTTTGGTATAATCCCCATGGTCCTTACGGAGTCCCCAGCATCCACTAGGACGTTAGAGAAAATAAGATTTTACTTACCAGTAAATCTATTTCTCGTAGTCCGTAGAGGATGCTGGGCGCCCGTCCCAAGTGCGGACTTCTTCTGCAATACTGGTATATAGTTATTGCTTAAATAAGGGTTATGTTATGGTTGCATCAGGTTTATCTGATGCTCTGTTGTTCATACTGTTAACTGGGTAAGTTTATCACGAGTTATACGGTGTGATTGGTGTGGCTGGTATGAGTCTTACCCTGGATTCCAAAATCCTTTCCTTGTACTGTCAGCTCTTCCGGGCACAGTTTCCTTAACTGAGGTCTGGAGGAGGGACATAGAGGGAGGAGCCAGTGCACACCAGTATTCCTAATTCTTTCTTAAAGTGCCCTGTCTCCTGCGGAGCCCGTCTATTCC
This sequence comes from Pseudophryne corroboree, assembly GCF_028390025.1. Lineage (NCBI taxonomy): Eukaryota > Metazoa > Chordata > Amphibia > Anura > Myobatrachidae > Pseudophryne > Pseudophryne corroboree. The sequence continues at coordinate 104,357,044 of NC_086450.1, read as the reverse complement.
CCATGGTCCTTACGGAGTCCCCAGCATCCACTACGGACTACGAGAAAAAGATTTACCGGTAAGTAAAATCTTATTTTTTCCTACCTGCAGACAAAATGTTAGCATTACAGCACGGGGTACGCAAGTTACTGCACAGTCACCAAGTGTCCATCCTCTCTGCTGTGCAAGTCCTGGGATCCTGCCCCAGTGGAATGGACACCCACATCTGATCAGGTCCCAAGCGATGGTCCTCTCTTCAGAGAAGAAATAGATCTCATGGCTTCACGACATAACCACAAGGTTTCTGTGGACCTTCCATCTACCTACGTCTTCCCTCCAGTTTTCCTTTTTCCGCTAGTTTTTCACCAGTTCAAGCAAGAAGGAGACACTGTCCTGTTGGTAACCCTCAGCCTGGCCCAGAAGCCATTAGTCATCAGATCTCCATAGACGCGCGCTCTTTCCGCTTCCGATACGACCAGACCTATTATCTCAGGTGATGGTTGGCCCCAGCAGAAAGGCGACTTTCAGGTAGGTGCTCGCCTTCAACACTTTGCCCACGTGTGGGCGGAGTTCTGCCGGGATCCTTTGGTGAGGGACCTTGTTTCCCACGGAAACCAGCTGGAATTACAAACACTCCCTCCTCTCAGGTTTTTCAAGTCAGGCTTACCAGCTTTACCCGCAGCAAAAGTTACCTTACAAGGAGCTTTTCAAAAACTTTTGCAGACAGGGGTGGTAGTTCCTGTAGCTCCTCCATTACGCAACAGGGGTTTTTACTCCAGTCTTTTTGTCATTCCCATTCCAGACTGTTCAGTGCGCCCCATCTTGAATCTGAAGTCTATCAACCCGTATCTGCGGGTGTTCAAATTCAAAATGGAGTCTCTGAGGGCCGGTGGTATCCGCTCTGGAGGAGGGGGAGTTCCTGGTATCTCTGGATGTCAAGGATGCTTACCTACACATTCCCATGTGGCCCTCTCATCAGGCTTACCTCAGGTTCACCATCTTTGATGACCATTTCCAGTTGCAGGCCTTACCCTTTTGAATTATCCACATCTCCGAGGGTCTTCACCAAGGTCATGGCGGAGATGATGATGCTGCAGCTGCGCATGATGGGTGTGAACATAGTCCCCTATTTGGACAATCTCATAATAAAGACTGTCCAGGGAGCGTCGACTGCACAGCATTGATCTGACTACTCGCCTACTCACGGATCATGGGTGGATCCTAAGTTTTCAGAAATCTCACCTGGAACCCACCCAACGTCTTCAGTTCCTGGGAATGATACTAGCTACTGTATCTCAAAAGATGTTTCTCCCGATGGACAAGGCCTTGACGATCCAGGCTATGGTCTGCTCGGTACTTAGTCCTCGCAGGGTGTCTATACATCTTTGCATCAAATTACTGGGCAAGATGGTTGCTGCTTACGAGGCAATCCAATATGGCAGGTTTCATGCCCACCCGTTTCAACTGGATCTGCTGGACAAATGGTCGGGTACTCACCTGCATATGTATCAGGAAGTGACCCTATCTCTGAAAGCCCACATTTCTCTGTTATGGTGGCTTCAAATTCCTCACCTGGTAGAGGGCAGAAGTTTCAATATCCACTCGTGGATTCTACTGACAACGGAGGCCAGCCTCTGGGGTTGGGGAGCGGTGACCCAAAGGGCCCAGTTCCAAGGGTTATGGTCAGTTCAGGAATCGGCGTTACCGATAAACATCCTGGAACTCAGGGCAGTTTACAGTGCTCTTCTACCAGCCTCCCATCTCCTGAGGGTTAGGTGATCCAGGTTCAATCGGACAACGCCACGGTGGCGTACATACAGTTGGGAGAGGTGTCAAAAATCCTCCTCTGGGCGGAGTCCAACGCACGGGCTATCTCAGCCATATTCATTCCAGGAGTGGACAACTGGGAAGCAGACTTCCTCAGGGAGCACGACCTCCATCTGGGAGAATGGGGCCTACATCCCTAGGGGTTTCAACAGTTAATTCACTGATGGGGCTGTCCGCAGATAGATCTGATGGTTTCTCGTCTCAACAAGAAGCTATGCCGTTACTATTCCAGAACGAGGGATCTGCAGGCTGTAGCAGTGGATGCGCTGATGACACCGTGGACGTACCAGTTTGTGTACCTGTTCCCTCCTCTACCTCTGATCTCAAGGGTGCTAAAAAGGAAAGAAGGGAAAGCGTTCTGGAAATTCTAATTGTCCTGGATTGATCTTGACGGGCGTGAATACTCTGATCTCCTGGCCATGGCTCTGGAGAATCTCTGGCCTCTGCCACTCCAAAACGATCTTCTTCAGCAAGGTCCGTTCGTCTATCCAGACATACAGCGGCTACGTTTGATGGCTTGGAAGTTGAGAGGGAGATTCTAGCAAGAAAGGGTCTTCCCTCCCGGGTTATTTCCACCATGGTCCAGGCCAGGAAGATGGTTACGTCAAAACATTATCATCGTATCTGTAAAAAGTATGTTTCCTGGTGTGAAAGTAGGAAGGTTTCTCCCGTGGAATTTAGAATCGGTCATTTTCTACTTTTTCCTGCAAGCGGGAGTGGATATGGGCCTACGTTTAGGCTCCATCAAAGTCCAGATATTGGTGCTCTCTATTTTCTTCCAGAAACAACTTGCCATGTTGCCTGAAGTACAGCCTTTCCTGAAGGGTGTTCTGCATATGCAACCGCCCTTTGTACCTATCACGGCTCTGTGGGACCTCAATGTGGTTCTGTCCTTTCTCCTATCGGATTGGTTTGAACCCTTACATAAGGTGGAGTTAAAATTTCTCACCTGGAAGACAGTGATGTTATTGGCTTTGGCATCTGCCAGACATGTCTCTGAAATGGAGGCTTTATCCTTTAAGAGCCCTTATTTGTTTTTTCATACAGACAGGGCGGAACTTAGGACCCGTCATAATTTTTTGCCGAAAGTGGTGTCAGCTTTTCATGTGAATCAGCCTATTGTGGTTCCGCTGTTGTCGGACGCTTCCCTTGGTCCTGAATCCTTGGATGTGGTCAGGGCTCTGAAGATTTATGTCAAAAGGACGGCCGTCATCGGAAATCTGACTTGCTGTCTGTCTTTTTATGATGCCTCCAAGATTGGTCGGCCAGCTTCTAAGCAATCTATTGCTCGTTGGCTCCGGTTGACCATTCAACAGGCCTATGTTTCGGCATCTCTGCATTTGCCAACGTCTATTCAGGCCCACTCGATGAGGTCGGTGGGCTCTTCCTGGGCGGCTGCCCGGGGTGTATCGGCCCTATAGTTGTGCTGAGCTATGACTTGGTCTGGTTCGAACACGTTTAAATTCTGTCGGTTCGATACCTTCGCCAAGGATGACCCTCAGTTTGGTGAGGCGGTTTTACATGGGTCTCTGCACTCACCCACCCGTTTTGAGAGCTTTGGGACTTCCCTATGGTACTAAAGTACAAGACCCCAGTATCCATTAGGACGTAAGAGAAAAAATAGGAATTTGATACCTACCGGTAATTCTTTTTTACCTAGTCCGTCGTGGATACTGGGCTCCCGCCTCGTTGCTTTGTTCCTGCTTACCTGTATTTGTATTTGGTTGGACCGGCTTTGTGGTCCCGTTATGTTGTTGGGATAGCCGCGCTATCCGGGTTAGGTTTGTGTTGCTACCCTCTGTTCTGGTTAGCGCCCTCCTTACGTTCATGGTTGTGTGTTGGCTTGTTGCCTCATCGCAGTTGTATTCTCTCATGGTATGTCTGGTAGGAGGAACATAGAGGGGAGGAGCCAGCACACACACAAACACACTAAAAGTTTTAAAGTGCCAGGCTCCAGTGGACCCGATCTATACCCCATGGTACTAAAGTACAAGAACCCAGTATCCACTACGGACTAGGAGAAAAGGAATTACCAGTAGGTATCAAATTCCTATTTTTATTTTATTTTTGCAGATGACACAAAGATATGCAGCAGTAGACATACTAGGAACGGTGAAACAAGTGATTGAGGATCTATGTAGACTAGAGCAATGGTTAAGAATGTAGCAACTACAGTTTAATGCCAAAAAATGCAAAATCATGCACTTGGGTCTCAAAAACTCAAAGGCTAAATACAGTTCAGCACTAAAATGGAAACTACTGAAGAGGAAAAGGTTCTAAGAGTCACTATTTTCAGGTGACTTAAAGGCAGGCAAGCAATGTAACAAAGCAATGAGGAAGACAAGTCAAATGCCTGGTTACATAGGGAGAGGAATCAGCAGCAGAAAGAAGTAATAATGTCACTGTATAGGTCATTGGTATGACTTCATCTAGAATACTGTATTCAATTCTGGACGCCTTATCTTCAGAAGGATATTAATACATTAGAGACTGTACGGAGAAGGGCAACTAAAATGGTTCATGGCCTATATCACAAAACCTTACCAGGAAAGACTAAAACTTCTTAATATGTATAGTATGGAGCAGAGAAGAAAAAGGGAGAACATTAAAGAAACTTTCAAATATATCAAGGATTTTTAACAAGGTCCAGTGGGGAAACATTTTTTTAAAGCACAAGAAGTATTCGAACACACGGACACATGCTGAAATTGGAAAGCGGTAGGTTCAAAGTAAACTTGAGGAAAACTTGATTTGCAGAAAGGCTAGTGGATAGGTGGAATGTACAGCAATTCAAACATGCTAGCAATAGAATTTTATTCTAATTTCCTGCCAGGCTAAAGAAGGTAGACCACTGCTTCCCCTCACGGCCATTAGACTACACCTCATATCGGTCATACTGTCCTAACATAGGTTGCAACATGGCAGGGTTAGTAGAAACATGGTAAAACATTGACGTGTGTAGTATGATCAGATTTCTGTTGCTAAAAGGCACATCAGCAGCTGAAATTAATTGCCAAATAGTCAATTGTACGGTGATAACGTTATCTCATGGAAACACGTTTGGTGCCCTGCCTTTGATAACGGCAAGGCAGATGTTCAAGGTTTGCTACATCTCTACCACTGGGAGGAACTGGACCATCCTCCCTACAGCCCTGACGTGGCACTAAGTGATTTCCATCTCTTTGGACCAGTGAAGTAGAACCTGGGTGGAAGGCGATTCACAACCAACAGTGAAGTTCAGCAAGCTGTCCTGGATCAGTCGCTTGACACTGAAATTCTTCTTTGCTGGGATAGATGCCTTGGTGTACCATTGGAACAAATGCCTAGACAAGTATGGAGACTGTTAAAAATAATCTGTACCAAGGCCATACTATTGATTATCCGTATACAGTATGTATGAGTTCAATTTACACAATGAGAGGTCTTGTTACCTTAGTTATTGAACTACCCTTGTATTTGGATACCACGCAGCCATGTGTACAATTCATTAACAATGTGTCTTAGGCATAAATCACGCTGATCTCAAAAGATTTTTGCTTCCAGTGGACACTGCCATGACCAACGTTTAAGCATAAGAATTTTGTGTGTGTATTGTTTCCTATTACTAAAAATGCCTCCATACTAAAAAGAACTGTTAAGTCTTACCTGAATGAATTGAGCCCTTTTGGGTGTCCATCTGAATTCTGTAACATTGAATGTCACTAATTTTCATGTGGTCTGAAGTCCCTGGTTGACATTTAATGGCCTGCGAGTTGCAGGCTGTGTGGGACTTTGTGCGAGTTACAGGCTGTGTGGGACTTTGTGCTAGTCTGTATTTTTTAATCATGCAGTAATCATGTACACTGCAAAACTGTTGGTTTCACCTTGTAAGGGGTTGCTAATGTGTTATTTGAATGATTTTTAGTGATTTAAATAGAATTTCTCTTTCATCCACTAGGGGACACTGGAACAGCCTTATACAGTAGGAGTGTGAAGCTTGCAACCAAAGGTGTGGCACAATCTAAAAATTTGCATTGTCTGCACAGCCGGCTCCTCCCCCTTCACGCCCCTCATCCCTCAGTTTGAAAAATTGTGCTGGAGGTAGAAAACATCTTATAAATGTGCTGCGTCAACCTAATGAAAAGGGAGACAAAGCCCGCTTATCTTTGAGAGACAAAGATCCCTTTTGAAGGGACCTGCATCTCTTGACAGGAGATCCTCTTCATTTCATCTGAGTACTGGTGATAAAAGGGCCAAAGTACTGCTAGTTTTTATTTTATTTATTTATTATTTTATTATTTATTTTTCCTAGGCTAAAATAATAGGCTTTGCTAGGTGAGGCGCTGCTATAAGTATTAATAGTGTCGGATCCCCGCAGCAGCGTACCGGCCAGCGGTCACCAGTGTGGAGCATGTGGGCTGTGCAGTCACCCCCATCAGCAGGGGAAGTTAGCGGGAGTCATGAGCACTGAGAGGCGCTGCTACGGGACCTGGTGAGAGTGGTCCCGGCGTGCGCCGACCTGCAGGGGGAGAGAAACGCTGCAGTGAGGGGGGCACTGGGAGCCCACAGCCAATGGAGATGTACTATGTGTAAGCGCGAGTGCGGACTCTAGTGCCAGGACTCCATTTCAGATATGTAGTGGGGACCACCTGGGGCATTAATTATGATGAAGTGTCCAATTTATTTCAGTGGTGGCCATCTTAATAATTCCATACAGGCGCCAATCTGAGAGGCATGGATGAGCCCTCCCCCTCTTATAAGTTAACAAATAAGATGGAGGAGGGATTTGTATTGTAGTAACAGCTCCCTCTGCTGGTGAAACATAGATATATGGAAGAGGGATTTTTATTATAGTAACAGCTCCCTCTGCTGGTGAAACTTATATAAGTACTGTGAGGATCTCCTGAAAAATTATAATTTACTATTTATATTTTCAAAGGAATTCTATTGCAAAGATCCTGAAGAGAATACAGGGAAGCAAGTGAATGCCAACTCTCCCATCGTAGCTGACTTACAGTTGGGTGTGTGAGGGTTGCAAGTTGGCCGGTGTTAAGATTTTTTTTTTAAATAAATAAAAATTATTTCTTTTCCATATAAAAGAAGGAAAAGTAACCAGCCAGGCAATTCGATACCTTTGCTTCCGTCATCTATCACAGTCTTTCTATTCCTAGTTTAAAGGGTGAAAGCGCTGCAAAGTAGTCTGGTACGGGGTTTAGTCAACATGTCTAAAGCACCAACCAAGACCTCCAAAACCTATTATGTTTGCATGAAATGTAACAAGAGCATGCGGGTTGGCAGCTCCGGGGTGTGCGATACCTGCTTGGACAAGGACGCTCCACCTGGGAGCAGTACTCCGTCTGGGTCATGGGAAGAATACCTTGCAGATACGATCTCCAAGGAGATGGCCGAATCACGCAAGCAGCAATCGGAATGGGCTGTGGGATTCTCAAAGACGATAGAAGAATTTCTCATCAGGTTAACACCGCCCGCACAAGCAGTAACACATGTGCGCAAGTCAATTAAAAGACCTCTTCCTATTGTACCAGAATCAGAGGAGGAGGAGGGTCTTATCATTGATACAGAGGAAGGTGAGTTGATTGAATCTAACCTAGACGCCGATTTTCCGGAAGAGGACACTGCAGTCTCGGGTCTTGATTCCTTAATTGAAGTGGTAAAGGAGATCCTAAACTTTAATGTGGAAGAGGTTAAGGAGCCAGAGGATTTTGAAATATTCGAATCCCAAAAACCGCGCTCAGCAGTGTTTCTCATTCCTAAATCTCTCCAATCTCAGATGGAGGAAGCTTGGAAGCAGCCTGATAAACGCTTTCAATTACCAAAGAGGTTTCAACTAAATTACCCTTTACCTAAAGGTGTAATGGCTAAGTGGGAGACTCCACCGGTAGTGGATGCTTCCCTAGGAAGGTTGTCAAAGAAGACAATCTTACCAATACCTAATGTAACGACTTTAAAGGATGCTTCAGATCATAAAGTTGACACAGCATTAAAGTCAATTTTTGTAGCTGCAGGTGCAGCGCAGAGACCTACGATCATCTGTGCTTGGGTTAACGAGGCCATGGGAGCATGGTCTGGACGGATTGTTCAGGCTATTGAAGAGGAAAATAGCCTGGAAGAGATTACTCAACTGGCGGAGCATATTCATGAATCAGCCTCATACTTGTGTCAAGCCTCAAAGGATATTAGCAAGATAGCATCACCCATCTCAGCTTTCGGCTTGTAGGATTTTATGGCTCAGAGAATGGCAGGGAGACTGACTTCAAGAAGGCGGTAGAAGCCATCCCCTTTGGGGGAGAAATGCTTTTCGGTCCAGAGACAAGTGAATTTCACAAGCTACGACTGGGAAGTCCACCTTTCTTCCTACTCCTTATACGATAACCACTCCACAGGCTAGGAGAGGTTATTTGGGACCAGTGTATAATTCATTTAGATCACAGTCCATTCGAGCCCGAGGAAGAGGTTTCGGTGCACAAGCATGTGGAGGCAGAGGTAGAGGCCGCTCACAGGCAACAGCCAGAAAGCAGGATAAACCTGCTGGCAAGACCGTGGCATGACGGTCTCCCAGCTCACCTGGGGTCCCCCTTGGTGGCCGCACATATGGAAGGTTTTCGGGACATCTGGGCCAAACCTCACCAGAACTTTGGATAAACAACATAATCTCCCTAGGGTACAAAATGGATTTTCAACAGAGACCTCAGTCAATTTTTTACAACCGGATTGCCTCGGTGTCCCCAGAAGCGAAGGCACTACTGACAGCGATTCAAAAATTGCTACAATCAGAGGTAATTATTCCAGTCCCCGCCTCTCAAAGAGAAATGGGTTTCTATTCCAATCTTTTTGTCGTGCCAAAACCAGATGGGACGTTCAGGCCGATACTCAATTTAAAAGCTTTAAACCAGTTTCTAAGGGTCTACAAATTGAAGATGGAATTAATCCAGTCCGTCATTGCAGGTTTGGAAAAAGGAGAGTTCATGGTATCCATGGACATAAAGGATGCATACCTTCATATCCCAATTTGGACTCCTCACCAAGCATACTTAATATTTGCACTGGTGAAGGATCACTACCAATTCAAGGCCTTGCCATTCGGTCTGTCATCAGCCCCAAGAATCTTTACGAAGATCATGGCAATAATGGTTGCAGCATTGAGACTGTTAGGGGTCCCGATCATAACTCATCTAGACGATCTCCTGATCAAGGCTTCCTCTCAGGAACAGCTGATAAAGGATGCTCAGACATCTCATCAATTTCTCATTCAACATGGGTGGATTGTGAACTTCCAGAAATCCAACCTCATGCCAGTTCAACGGATTCAATTCCTCGGTCTCATCTTGGACACTATACAATTGAGAGTATTCTTACCAGAGAACAAGATCCAGGACCTACAGAGGTTAGTGGCTCAGGTACTAAGGACACGGACTATTTCTCTACACCACTGTGTGCAACTTCTCGGGAAGATGGTGGCATCGTTCGAAACTCTCCAGTACGGCAGACTTCATTCCCGACCATTCCAGATGAACCCTTATTACGCAGAGAGCAGGTTCGCACTGGCTTCTACATCGAAGAATCCGACTTCCACCACAAATACGAACCTCCTTAATTTGGGGGTCGTTGCACAAGAATCTCGCAGCAGGCAAGAGATTCGGCATTTGGGATTGGAGGATCCTGACAATGGATGCCAGTCTCAGAGGTTGGGGTGCTGTCCTAGAGGAACATCAGTTTCACGGCAGATGGACCTTACAGAAGAGCAGGCTACCCATAAACATTTTTGAACTGAGAGCCGTTTACAATGCTCTTCTCTTAGCCGAAGACCTAATCATGGGTCAACACTTGAAGATACAGTCGGACAATGTCACAACGAGGGCATACATAAACCGTCAAGGACGAACAATGAGCAAGATGGCGTTAAAGGAAGCCACAAAGATTTTGTTGTGGGCAGAAAGGCTAAACATCATCCTCTCGGCAGTGTTCATTCCAGGAGTGGAGAACTGGGAAGCAGATTATCTCAGTCGCCAGGACATGCATCCGGCAGAGTGGTGCCTACCACCCACAGATCTTCGACATGGTGGTGAGGAGATGGGATCTACCTCAGGTGGACTTAATGGCGTCACGGCAAAACCATCAGCTGCCCAGATATGTGTCCAGGACAGGAGATCCAGCAGCAGAAGTGGACGAATTGACACTTCCTTGGTGTTACAGAAGTGTTTAAATTTTTCCACCTTTCCCACTCATACCCAGAGTTCTCAAAAAGGTAAAATGAGAACGAGTGTGGGCAATTCTAATAGCACCAGATTGGCCCCGCAGGAGTTGGTACTCGAACTTGCGGGGGCTTCTTGCAGAAGATCCTTGGCGGTTACCTCAGAGAGTGGACCTGCTATCTCAGGGACCGTTCCTTCACCCAGACCTGAACAGGCTGCGTTTAACGGCGTGGCTATAGAGACCCGGTCTTAAGAAACAGAGGGATACCAAGAACGGCCATTCCTACGATGATAGCTGCTAGGAAGCTGGTCACAGCCATGCACTACTACAGAATTTGGAAGAAGTATATGGACTGGTGTCTGGAACGTGCGTGGACTTCGATGGACTTCCACTTATACAGACTTCTACTTTTCCTTCAACCTGGTCTAGATGGAGGACTAAGACCAAGGTTCTTTGAAGGTTCAAGTTTCGGCTCTCTCCATCCTATTTCAACAGTGGTTAGCATCCTTACAAGAAGTGCAAACCTTTTTACAGGGGGTTCTGAGGATACAACCTCCTTTCTGTCCTCCCACTGCACCGTGGGACCTAAATTTGGTGTTGGAATTTTAGAGATCACCAACTTTTGAGCAGTTGGAAAGAACAGACCTGAAATGTCTCTCTTGGAAGGTCACGTTATTACTTGCCTTGGCTTCAGCCAGAAGGGTCTCTGAGTTGGGAGCCTTATCATGTAAGAGTCCTTTTTTAATTTTCCATGAGTATAGGGCAGAACAGGAGCGGAGTTCCTTCCTAAGGTCGTTTCGGGGTTTCATGTGAACCAGCCGATTGTAGTCCCATCTTTTCAGGGATTCGCAGATGGGGACGTGTCTTTGGATATTGTATGAGCTCTACGAATATACGTACAAGTTACGTCGTCTTCCGAAGGTCGGACCATTTGTTCTCTATGATGGTCCAAAGAAGGGTTGGCCAGCATCTAAGCAGTCCTTGTCTAGATGGATTAGACTTGCCATTAGGCAAGCTTATATATCCTGTGGTAAACAGGTTCCTGTTCAGACTGGTGCTCATACCACCAGATCCGTGGGTGCCTCATGGGTGGCTGTCAGAGGAGCTTCTACTACTCAACTTTGCAGGGCGGCAGCGTGGTCATCAGCGCACACGTTCACGAGATTTTACAAGTTTGATACGTTTGCGTCCGGAGATTCTAAGTTTGGATGTTTAATTTTGCAGGCCACTTACAGCACTCCCACCCTTGGGAGTAACTTTGGGACGTCCCCTACTGTATAAAGCTGTTCCAGTGTCCCCTAGTGGATGAAAGAGGAGGATTTTGGTACTTACCGATAAATCCATTTCTCTGAATCCACTCTGGGACACTGGATGCCCGCCTCGGTGCTGTCAACCTGCTGTGTTCAAAGTTCTTGTTAAAACAGTTTGTGCTAACAGCGTTAGTTTTTCTGTTAAAGGAGTTCTTGGAGGCTGTTTGATATGTTGTACGGTTCGGTTCGGTACCATCGCCATTGGCGGTGGTCTCATGTCCTATTCTCTCCGTCACATTTTACAAACTGAGGGATGAGGGGTGTGAAGGGGGAGAAGCTGGCTGTTCAGACAATGCTAATTTTTAGATTGTGCCACACCTCCGAGTTGCAAGCTTCACACCCCTACTGTATCAGGCTGTTCCAGTGTCCCCGAATGGATACAGAGAAATGGATTTATCGGTAAGTACCAAAATCCTCCTTTTTTCTTCACTTGTGGTTTTATTTGTTCTGTTGCCTCTCAGAGATTAAACGTATTTACTCTTTCTCTATTCTGTATTGCATGCTGAGCCCAATTAACTCTTAATCTCAATTTTAACTTTCTCTGTTATTACCAATTATTACTTTTGTCTTCCCAATTGTAAAGTGCCACTGATTACGCTAGAGATAGGTAAAGGTGAAAAAAATCTATACATTTCCTGCTAGTCAATTATGAAAAAATGTTCTCCTCCCACAACCCCCCCATCCCGCATCCCGCAGACTAAACCTAGCTTTTCCAATCCCTCATCCCCGCCGTTTACCTCTCCTGCGGTCTGGCACACGATCATTTTGGATTCTGGTTTCAGCATTCCGGATCCCACAAAGACAGCCATGGCTTCAACCAGCAGCCATAAGAATCAGCCTGATTCTAATTGGCTGCTGCTGGGTTATTTGTAGCATAATTTGTTGTTTTTTTAGCAATCGAATCCATTATTAAGTAAATGGCAGTGTTAGTTCATTTTCATGTTCTATTTTGTATTCTAACAGGTCTTTTTTTTATTAACTTACTTAAAGTAGTTATGCTATATTAAAATTATCCAGGTATCCCCATCGTATTCTACTGCACAATGGAATATGTTGGCGCTACTAAAATAAATGTTAAATAATGTTCAGAAATGTAAACATCTCTGCATGTAGGGAAATGAGTTCCTTTAAAAAAAACTGCACGCTGTAATCAATTTAATGTGATGGAATATTTCTATTTTCTTAAATGTCTGCTCTTAAATTATTAATTGACACTTTTTTGAATAGATTTTATTGACAACTCTGACTCTCATTTATGAGTGACCACTTCAAATATTGATGCTGTAAATGTAATTATTCTCACTTACTCAATGAAAGATTATACTTTTGCCCTCCACACGATAATGGTATTCATTTTTTTATATATATATATATATATATATATATATATATATATATATATAAACAGCTCGGGGGTCCGGCGCTCCATAGTAATAAACATGCAGCTGCGCCGGTGCCCTCGCAAGAGGGAAAGATGCAGAGACTCGGCAGCGCGGCACTCGGCTTCACAACAGATAAATGGACACGGACACCTTTCCTTTTGGTCAACGTTTCAATGTATTAGACACATTTTCGTCAGGACATGATACAAACATAAAACACATACCTTTTTATACACAAAACATCACCATGTGTGCTGCGGACGTGGGGACGGGACCGAACACCCGCCCACGAGTCGCTGATTGCTGACGTCATACGCACATGACAAGTCAGACGTGAGATTCCCGTTACCATGACAACTAAAAAGAAAGCATAGGGCACTTCAACATACCGTAGTGACTACAAACTTAAACCAAATATGGTTTATAAAATTTTCCAGGAAAATTGAATAGGCTGTAATTGCGTTTCGCGGAAAAAGTCCGTTTTTTCGCTCGAAAACCGGACTTTTCACGCAAAAAGTCCGTTATCGCTGCTAATTGAATATACCCCAAAGTATTTAATAAGAATATTTCATTCATTCAGGTCTAGGATGTGTTATTTTAGTGTTCCCTTTATTTTTTTTGAGCAGTGTGTGTGTATGTATATATATATATTTTTTATTTCTTTTAATTAACTACCGGTAAATCCTTTTCTCGTAGTCCGTAGAGGATGAAGGGGTCCATATTAGTACAATGGGGTATAGACTGGTCCACCAGGAGCCATGGGCACTTTAAGACTTTGATAATGTGGGCTGGCTCCTCCCTCTATGCCCCCCCTACCAGACTCAGTCTATAAACTGTGCCCGAGGAGACTGACAACTTCGAGAGAAGGATTTTACACAGATAGTGGCGAGATTCACACCAGCTCACACATCCAAGGCAAAGCAAGCTAACCAGCTCAAAAACTCAGCAACGGCTGAACAATATTACTTAACCAAGTAACCAAAACAGTACTTAACCAAGAACAAAGCAGTACTGAATGAAATAACCACAGCAGGATCACGAAGTGCTGGCCGAGCGCCAACCATCCTCTACGGACTACGAGCAAAGGATTTACCGGTAGGTATTTAAAAGCCTAATTTCTCTTATGTCCTAGAAGATGCTGGGGTCCATATTAGTACCATGGGGATGTACCAAAACTCCCAGAACGGGAGGGAGAGTGCGGTGGCTCCTGCAGAACTGATTAACCAAATTTCAGGTCCTCAGAGGCCAAAGCATTGAACTTGTAGAACTTAGCAAACGTGTTCGACTCAGGCCAAGTAGCTGCACGGCAAAGTTGTAAAGCCGAGACACCCCGGTCAGCCGCCCAGGAATAACCCACCTTACGAATAGAGTGGGCCTTAACAGATTTTGGACACGGCAACCCAGCCATAGAATATGCATGCTGGAGAGTGACCCTGATCCAGCGAGATATTGTCTGCTTAGACGCAGGACACCCAATTTTCTTGGGATCATACAGAACAAACAGTCCGATTTTCTGTGATGAGCCATCCTCTTCACATAACTTTTCAGAGCCCTTACAACATCCGAGGACTTTGATGGAATTGAGTCAGTAGCAACCGGCACCACAATAGGCTGGTTGTTATTAAATGCCGACACAACCTTCGGAAGAAACTGCTGCCGTGTTCGGAGCTCAGCTCTATCTTCATGTCAGATCAAGTAGGGGCTTTTACAAAACAAAGCCCCCAACTCCGACACACGCCTAGCAGAAGCCACGGCCAACAAAGTGACAGCCTTCCACGTGAGAAACTTGATCTCAACCACCTGTAGAGGCTCGAACCAACCCGATTGGTGGAACTGTAACACCACGTTAAGATCCTAGGGCGCCGTAGGCTGGATGTGCAGAACCCCTTTCAAGAAAGTCTGAACCTCAGAAAGTGAAGCCAGTTGTTTCTGGAAGAAAACTGATAAAGCCGAAATCTGGACCTTTAGGGAACCCAAACTCGGGCCCATATCCACACCTGCTTGCAGGAAGAGGAGAAACTGTCCCAGTTGAAACTCCACCATAGGAAACTTCTTGGATTCACACCAAGATACATACTTTTTCCAAATGCGATGGTAATGTTTAGACGTTACTCCTTTCCTAGCCTGTATCAGGGTAGGAATAACCTTGTTCGGAATGCCCTTCCGAGCTAGTATCTGGCGTTCAACCTCCATGCCGTCAAACGTAGCCGTGGTAAGTCTTGATAAGTGAACAGCCCCTGTCGCAGAAGGTCCTCCCGAAGAGGAAGAGGCCTCAGATCTTCCAGCAGTAGATTCAGAAGATCTGCGTGCCCTTCTTGGCCAGTCCAGAGCAATGAGGATTGCCTGAACCTCAGTTCTCTCTATGAGCTTTAGAATCCATAGAATAAGTGAAAGAGGAGGAAACACGTACACTGACTGACTGGAACACCCACAGAGTCACCAGGGCGTCCACCGCCACTGCTTGTGGGTCTCGTGACCTGGAACAGTACCTCCGAAGCTTCTTGTTGAGATGGGAGGCCATCATGTCTATTTGAGGTACACCCCAAAGACTTGTCACCTCCGTGAACACCTCCTGGATGGAGATCGTGTCTGCTGAGAAAGTCCGCTTCCCAGTTGTCCACTCGCGGAATGAAGATTGCTGACAGCGCCAACGCATGCCTTTCTGCCCAGAGGAGGATTCTTGTTACCTCTGACATTGCAGCTCTGCTCTTCGTTCTGCCCTCTTGGTTTATGTAGGCCACCGTCGTTACATTGTCCAACTGCACCTGAATGGCTTGATCTTGTAGAAGATGCGCCGCTTGTAGAAGGCCGTTGTACACGGCTCTTAGCTCCAGAATGTTTATTGGAAGAATGGATTCCAGTCTTGACCACCTTCCTTGGAAGGTTTCCCCTTGGGTGATTGTGCCCCAACCTCTGAGACTCGCATCCGTGGTTAGGAGGATCCAGTTCTGAATCCCGAACCTGCGTCCCTCGAGAAGGTGAGGCAGCTGTAGCCACCACAAGAGTGAAACCCTTTCTTTCGGCGACAGACGTATCCTCTGGTGCATGTGCAGGTGAGATCCCGACCACTTGTCCAGAAGATCCAGTTGGAAAGACCATGCATGAAATCTTCCGTACTGTAGAGCCTCGTAGGAGGCAACCATCGTCCCCAGAAGGCGAATGCACTGATGAACCGATACCCAGGCAGGTCTCAATCGTTGGTGATACAAACGCTTTTACCACCGGAAGAAATACCCTCTGCACCTCCATGTCGAGTATCATCCCTAGGAAAGACCATCTCGTCTGCTCCAAATGTGAATTTGGAAGATTCAGGATCCATCCGTGTTCCCTGAGCAGTCGAGTCGTGAGAGCAATGGACTGCAACAACCTCTCCCTGAAAGCTGCCTTTATCAGCAGATCGTCCAGATATGGAATTACATTCACCCTTGCGGAGGAGAATCATCATCTCTGCCATTACCTTGGTGAACACCCTTGGTGCAGTGGAGAGGCCAAATGGCAGTGCCTGGAACTGATAGGGACAATCTAACAGTGAAAATCTGAGATAAGCCTGGTGTGGCGGCCAAATCGGAATGTGGAGGTGTGCATCCTTGATATCTAGAGATACCAGGAACTCTCCCTCCTCTAGCCCTGAGATCACCGCTCTCAGAGACTCCATTTTGAACTTTAATTCCCTCAGATAAGGGTTTAGCGACTTCAGGTTCAAAATTGGCCTGACCGAACCATCCGGTTTCGGTACCACGAAAAGGTTTGAATAGTAACCCTGGTGTACCAGATGAGGTGGAACTGGAACAATAACAGCAGCCCTTTCCAATTTGTGAATGGCTTCCTGAAGGATAACCCTGTCAACAAAGCTGGCAGGCCTGATTTGAAAAACCTGTGAGGTGGGAGCTCTTGAAACTCCAGTTTGTATCCCTGGGACACAATATCCAATACCCAGGGATCCAGACCAGATGACACCCAGACGCAACTGAAACGTTTGAGCCTTGCTCCCACCTGCCTGTTCTCCAGGCAGGGAGGTCCACCATCATGCTGAGGATTTTGAGGAAACAGAGGCAGGTTTCTGGGCTTGGGAAACAGTAGGTGCCGGCTTTTTGGATTTTGCACGCCCACCTCTGAAGAAAGTGGTAGGAGCCTTGAACTTTTTTGTTTTTGCAGACCGAAAGGACTGCACAGAGGACATAGAAAGAGGTTTCTTCGTCGTCAGAGAGGCTGAGGGAAGAAAGGTTGACTTACCAGCGGTTGCCGTGGAGATCCACGCATCCAATGCTTCCCCAAATAGAGCCCGACCTGTGAATGGTAGGTTTTCCACACTTCTCCTGGATTCCGCGTCTGCAGACCATTGGCATAGCCAGAGTCCCCTGCATGCTGAAACAGCCATGGACGACATCCTTGCAGTCATCGTACCCAGGTCCTTCATGGCCTCCACCATGAATTTGATTCCTCTAGTAACGTGCCTGACCACTTTACTATGGCTTTAGAAATCCATGCACAGGCAATAGTGGGCTTTAATGCCACTACTGAAGCAGTGTATATGGAGTTGAGCGTAGTTTCAATCTTGTGGTCTGCCGGTTCTTTCAAAGCGGTAAACCCCATGACAGGTAAAACCACCTTCTTAGACAGTCTAGATCAGGCATTCCCAACCACGGTCCTCAAGGCACACTAACAGTGCAGGTTTTAGTGATATCCAGGCTGCAGCACAGGTGACTTAATTAGTAGCTCAGTTATTTTGATTTAACCATCCAGACTGCAGCACAGATATCACTAAAACCTGCACTGTTGGTGTGCCTTGAGGACCGTGGTTGGGAATGCCTGGTCTAGATACAGAAGCATCTACAATAGGTGGGTTTTTCCACTTTTTCCTGTCATCTCAAGGAAAGGAAAAGCTACAAGAACTATTTTTGGAATCTGGAATTTTCTCTGGATTTTCCCAGGATTTTTCAAATAATGCGATTAATTCCTTAGACGCAGGAAAGGTCAGGGAGACTTTCTCTGGAAAGTAAGCCTCCTCTACATGTTTGGGTGGTTTGTCAATAATGTGCAACACACTCCTAAAAGCCTCAATCATGAGTTGTTGCCCCCCCTTGCCATGGAAGCCTCATCCCTCACCCCCCCCCCCCCCCCCCCCGCCGCATATATTTGCATCAGCCTCTGCCGTGTCAGAGTTGTGTCCGTGTGGGCCTGCATAATTTGAGCAAGCGCATTTTTTTTTTTTTTTTTTTTTATACATCAGGGGATTTTGAGGTAGTGGGGACAGAACCAGACAAGACCTCCACAGATTGTTTTAAAATCTGTGATTCAGTCTCATAATGTGCAATCCTAGTAGAAATCTGGGATAGCATTCCCTTAATAGAAGCCACCCACTGGGGTTCAGATTCGGAGGGCTGAGACAACATATTACATTCCTGAGTACATGGAATGGATTCCTCTGGAGGAGATACATATTCTGCCGCACAAGAGACAGAGTCCCTGGACTTGGTTATGTGGGAATTTGCATACACACACACAGGAAAATGTCAGACACCGTTTCCCCCCAAGTACCTTCAGAGAAGGCAGTTATAAAACAACTGCCTGGCGCTGACTGTGTACCCTTAATAAAAATACACAGCAACATACAGCCTCCCCCCCTTCTACCACCCCCTGGTACCGCACAGGATAACTGGAGTCATAGAGGGTTAGTGCTCCCTGTCAGCGTCTTTGGTGGATCTGCAGGAAGAAAATGGTGCCGGATTCTGCTCTGAAAAGCTCCACCCCGTTACATGGCGCGTCTTCCCGCACAATTTAAATCTTTTTATACTGGCCAGAGGTAGCGGCGCTAGCAGCGCAACCGAAGTCCCTGCTAGCTGAGTGACCAGTGAATAGGGTATCGTCGCTGGCCTAGGGTGCCCCTCACAGCGCCGCATCATTACAGCTGAGCCTTCTGAATCACAGTGTTAGTACTGTGCTCCACACCCTGATGCCGCCATTTATACTGGCTCCCCGCTTGTCGGGTCACCGGTGTTAAATTCAGTTAACTTTCAGGAAAGAAAAGCAATACCTTCAATGCACAAATGTTCAGGCCGCTGCGACCGCTAAGATTGTGTGTGTAAAACCTCTATGAAATGCGTACACGTTGCGTAAGCACGTCGGCACGCTGTAAGCACAAAATAGCTACACGTGCGGTGGAATACACTTTATAACCCCTAACAGGAAAGGATGCGACGCAATTGTATATGTAATGTTGAAGTCCAACCCAGCAACAAATATTTGCTTAAAAGGAGGTACAACAGAAATACAATAACATAAGAGAAAAGGCTACAATCAATGATACATACATACGTTTGTTCGCCAGCGCCACCTGGTTCCAGTTCTCAGTCAATCTGGATAGATGACCTTGAGAGAATGTGTCTGACCGGCCAGGAGGCTTGCCTTTTATACAATAGTCCAAAGTGTGAAACAAAGGAAACTAATCTCTTCATCCATAGGTCAAAAGACTGGTCATTTACAGTACATGAGGGGTCATAGGTGGGTTTGAATAGGTGGGCGATGCCTGGTCCAGGTGCACTTGCAGATGTCCTCCACTGGGTTCCCGCCGAATATCAAGAGTACAGTGTGATATTAATATTATACTCCTGTGCATATCTATGCGCAGGAGCGTGCTACTATCTGCAAGCTGCCATCTGAATATTTCCCTTGAAAATACTGTACAGCTGGATACCAAACACCACCTCCTAACCTAATTCTGTCCCCTCATATCCTGAAACGTTGAATCCCTCTGTTATTCCTCTGAAGCAAATGTAACTTGCTGGTGTGGTGCGTGTAGGCTATGTGTAAATTATGTACTATGTGGATTAAATATGAGATATGTCTTTATGGCTTTTCCATGCAAATGCATATGCTACCGTATTTACTCATAGCACGCGTTAGTACACAACCTTGGGGGTCATTCCGAGTTGTTCGCTCGCAAGTGAATTTTTGCAGATTTGCTCATGCTAAGCCGCCGCCTACTGGGAGTGAATCTTAGCATCTTAAAATTGCGAACGATGTATTCGCAATATTGCGATTACACACCTCGTAGCAGTTTCTGAGTAGCTTCAGATTTACTCGGCATCTGCGATCATTTCACTGCTTGTCGTTCCTGGTTTGACGTCACAAACACACCCAGCGTTCGCCCAGACACTCCCCCGTTTCTCCGGCCACTCCTGCGTTTTTCCCGGAAACGGTAGCGTTTTTCCCCACACGCCCATAAAATGGCCTGTTTCCGCCCAGTAACACCCATTTCCTGTCAATCACATTACGATCGCCAGAACGATGAAAATGCCGTGAGTAAAATTCCTAAGTGCATAGCAAATTTACTTGGCGCAGTCATAGTGCAGACATTGCGCATGCGCATTAAGCGGAAAATCGCTGCGATGCGAAGATTTTTACCGAGCGAACAACTCGGAATGACCCCCCTTGTGAGCCAATATACGCAATGTGCGGGTATGCGCACGCACGGCAGAACAAGCACGCGCACGGAGGCCACTGAGTGGTGTTTGCACGTGATGCATGTGGCTATAATATTTTCGACTTCGACAGTCCACCCTTTGGCAGTAAACAATAACTGCCACACATTACTAATAAAACTGAAAATATTACATATACATTATATACAAAATAAATGTATCCGGAGATTTGTAGGTGGGAAATGTATAGCCTAGTGGGATAGGAAAAAGCATGTATGTATGAATTAATGTCTGAGGGGCATGTATGATCGTGCCGCATATGTTCTAAATAAGCTTTGAGGTATTGCGAAGTATACATTAAATCCTTCTCATCCCATATTAAGGGTCTGCACATGGGCAAACAAACACTACTGAGCTCTTTTCGGGCAAGGGCCATTATCCCTCACCTTTCCGGCTTCATATACCAACAAATGGGGAACACATTTATCTAATGATACATGGAGGGGAAACGTATGTGTGTGCTACTATATGTGGATAACATTTATCGACTTTGTGTGCTATTAACTGTAGGTTGCAGAACTGAGGGTAAGACGCATAAAAATACATTCACATAAATTTTGGGTATGGTTGAAGTCTTTTCCGGTTTGATGTTTCTGGGTAGAGGGGAAAACAAAAACAATGGTGAAAGAAACAGGCCATGGAATTCATTTGCAATCCTTATCATAACACTGTTTCTACGGATGGGTCATAAATCAAATCTGCCGCTGTTACAACGCCCTCACTCCTTAGAATCATCAAATTTGTCCTGTGTTTCCGCCGCGTCAAAATTCGAACACATCTGAATATCAGGCCGATAATTATGACGACACCCAGGATACAAAGGATAAACTTTGTATCCTGGGTGTTGTCACACTCTCAATTACATTTTACGCCCACTCTCCTAACTCGGAGAACCATTTGAGTGGGTTCAACCATGAGACGCAGCCGGTCAGTTCATTACCCACAGCCGTCAAGGTAAGATTGTGTTTCCTTCTGAACTCCCACTTTAACTGCAAGATCTCGTCCATCTTTTGATCGATGATCTCCGTTGGGTCTTCAGTACTATTTGTAATATACGTACAGCACTTCACACCATATTGAGTTGGCAGAGTAACACAGTACCCACCTGTCACAGCCGTGACATAGTTCAGGACCATCCTGTGCTGGACCAGCTCCTTCTTGTAGGCTTGTAGCTCCCTGAAGGTGTCATCATACCTCTCGGTGATATTATCTATCAAGTTTGCCAGCGCATGGATGTACTTATAATTTATAGTTCCTCTGTCAGTACGGGTGATATCTAATGTGAGAAGGAACTGAATCCCGGTGGATTCATGGATCAAATCAGAGGCTGTGTGCTCTGCCCTATCTATGAGGTGTCTCTTGATGTGTTCATAGTGTGTATGAGTATAAGGAGTCTGAGCGTTGCGGTGAATGTCTTTCATTTTGTTGTGTGCTATGGTCATAACCTCTGGTAGTACTCTGCCAATATAACACAACCCTTCAGAGCTCGGAGTAAGCCACTTGTACGCTTTCCTTCCACATATGAAATAGGCATCATCTGGGAGAACATAAGGGACAAAATGCAACAAAACCATATCACATATTTTCCTGATAAAGAAACCGGTCCCCAGTTCTCTCATTTGCTCAGTACAAGTATTGGGCTGGATGATGTGGGCACAATACCCCTGCGACACTTTTCCAGCCCACATGGTTTTGCTCCCACGTGTATACCTATACCGAAAGTATTTCTTACGTACAAGTTCGGAGTCTATACGTATTTTTATCAGGTCTGTGTGAAAAGGTCATTGTCTGGTTATTCCATGTCACTTCCCAATTTCCTGGTTTCTGGAAATTGGACGCCTTAAAGCACAATAGTGACCTATCTACGTGGTACTGGTGGAGCTTCAAGCTAGGGGGCCTAGATATATTGAATTTCTTGTCCACTGGTCTCCCACCCCATAATTCGAGTACCTCATCCATCGTTAAAGGGTATGGCACTAATCCCAACTTACTCTGTCCTTGAGGTACCTCTTTGGTTTAAGACCATACCCACTGAGTGGTAATCACTCAAAGGATGCCCGCCAATGTCGATATTACTGTTTGACTGACATCTCTGGATGCAACCGTCTTCGACTATATTTCGCAATGCTTACATATGCAGTATTCATCAGACAATAACCCTTAACATTGCTTCCGAGCTCTGTGACTACCAGATCTCTTACCGATACCAGCCTTGACCAAAATGATACGCTGATCCTGGGGTCCTATGAATCCGTACTCTCCATCAGAACCCATTCCAGATCCTTGCTCGACGTCTAGGGGGCCCTCACAAAAACAGATTGTCCTGATCAAAAACAGTCACAAGAAAAAGCCGGAACACAGTCTCTTGGTGTGGATCCATTTCGTTAAGGGGCAAAAATAGGAAGAGAAAAAAAGAAAAATGCAGTGGGGGTGGTGAAAAAAGAAAAATGGTATGACAACCGTCCTTGATTTTGTTGCTCCCCACGCTCAGGTGCCGTTCAACAGCCCTGCCTTTCAGCTTTCCCAGAACAAATCTCTAGCGATACGAGGTTCACTTCACCTTTCTCTTTGTCATGAGTTTTCTCCGAGTCAGCGACCTTCTCGCAGTGGGACGAGTGGACCCAAGTCTCTCTCTCGGCAACCTATAGTGCTGTCGTGCTGGTCAACAAAACTTGATACGGTCCTTCCCACCTGTCAATGAGGCAACCTGAGCGTAGAAAATTTCAAATCATCACATAATCCCCAGGTTCAATGTCATGACAATTACTGTTTGGTAGGTCAGGAATCGCCAGTTTTAGATTCCTTTGCTGGTTTCTCAGTTGCTGGCTCATCCTAACCAAATATTGCACAGTTATTTCATTATTGCACTTCATATCATCCTGGGGCTCTATCATTACATGGGGTTGTCGTCCAAAAAGAACTTCGAAGGGTGATAAGTTAAGCGGTGACCTGGGAGTGGTTCTGATGTTGTACAACACTAGTGGCAGTGCTTCTGGCCACAACAATCCAGTTTCAGCCATCACTTTGCTCAGCTTGTTCTTAATAGTGCTGTTCATTCTCTCCACCTTCGCACTTGCCTGTGGCCGGTATGGAGCCGGTATGCAGCTTACGATTAATACCCGTCAGTTTGCACATGACCTGAAAGACTTCACCTGTACAATGGGTACCCCTATCACTTTCAATCATTCTAGGGATACCATATCTACACAAACTCCTGCACGATTTTCTTTGCAGTGAACATGGCAGTATTTGTGGCAGTGTGGGATGTTTCTACCCAGTTTGAAAAGACATCAGTACATACTAACACATACTTTAAATTCCTACAGGGTGGTAACTATGAAGTCGATTTGTATTACCTGGAAAGTTCCGTCTGTAGGAGGGATATGGGATGGCTCCGTTGGTATTGTCCTACCAATATTCTTCCTCAAGCAAGTAAGACATGTCATTGCTTTATTACCTGCATGAGAAGAGAACCCTGGTGCACTCCAGTAGGCTCTTACCAATTTGCACATACCTTCCTTACCCAGATGAGTCAGACCGTGTGCCG
The DNA here is from genome assembly GCF_028390025.1 of Pseudophryne corroboree. Classification (NCBI taxonomy): domain Eukaryota; kingdom Metazoa; phylum Chordata; class Amphibia; order Anura; family Myobatrachidae; genus Pseudophryne; species Pseudophryne corroboree. The sequence continues at coordinate 104,333,325 of NC_086450.1, read as the reverse complement.
CCTCAGCTAGGCTCGGGAGATATGCCCTCGGGGCCACTGGCTTACCGTGTCCATCTGTCCAAAGTCCTGAGGACTCCTGTCCATATCCCTTCGCCTTCCAGACTGCCCTCTCCTGTAGGGAACACAAATTTTGCATTTCAATTAACTGTTGCATGTTTACCGTGTTAAATGTCATCAGTTGTGTGATGTTGGTTTGTGTGATGGTGCTTGCTGCTGATTTTGCAGCTTCGTCTGCCCGGCTGTTACCAAGTGAAATTGGGTCTTGGTTGTAAGTGTGTGCTTTACACTTGATAACAGCCACTCTGTCCGGTTTCTGTATGGCTGTCAGAAGCCTCTTGATGTATGACGCATGCGCTACAGGTGTGCCAGCTGCCGTCATGAAATTTCTGAGGCGCCACAGGGCCCCAAAATCATGCACCACTCCAAAGATGTACCTAGAGTCCGTGTATATATTAGCTGACTTACCCTTTGCTAGCTCACATGCTCTGGTCAGTGCTACCAGCTCAGCGACTTGTGCCGAGTGAGGTGGACCAAGGGGTTCAGCTTTTATGATACCTTAGTCATCTACAACTGCGTATCCGGTGCACAGGTCTCCCGCATCCGTCTGTCTGGGGCGACTACCGTCAGTGTAGAAGGTAAACTCTACACCTTCCAGTGGGTTGTCACTGATGTCAGGTCTCGCAGTGAAGGTCTGGTTCAGGTATTCCATACAATCATGCGTATCAGTGTCTGCACTAAATTCTCCTTCACCATCATTCTCATCCTCCACCCTTTATGCATGACCAGGCACACTCGGCAAGTAAGTTGCAGGATTTAGTGTGCTGCACCTCTTTATGGTGATGTTTATAGGGGCCATCAGTGATAGTTCCCACTTTGTAAATTGAGCGGATGAGACATGTCTGGTTTGGGCAGAGTTTAGCAAGGCTGATACTGCATGAGGTGTATGGATGGTCAAGTTGTGTCCTAACACTACGTCCTTGCTTTTACTTACCAACAAAGCTATGGCTGCAACACTTCGTAGGCAAGTGGGGAGAGACCGTGCTACAGTGTCCAACTGTGCACTGTAGTAGGCTACCAGTCTGCTGGCATCACCATGTTTCTGTGTTAAGACTCCGGCCGCGCACCTAGCGCTTTCAGTACCGTACAATTCAAAGGGCTTCTCATAATCTGGCATACCCAATGCTGGTGCTTGTGCCAAGCACTTTTTTAGTCTCTCAAATGCCAGTTCGGACTCTTCTGTATGAGATACCCGTTCTGGTGTGTTCGAGGAGACCATTTCTTGCAAAGGTAGTGCCAGGACAGAGAACCCCGGAATCCAATTCCGACAGTACCCACACATTCCGAGGAAAGTGCGGATCTGTTGCTGAGTTTGCGGCAGAGTCATGTCGCTGATGGCCTGTATTCTATCAGTGGTCAGGTGCCTAAGTCCTTGCGTCAAGCAATGTCCCAAGTATTTAACCCTAGTCCGACACAACTGCAACTTATCCTTTGAAACCTTGTGTCCTGTCTGGGAGAGGTGAAACAGAAGCTGTTTAGTGTCTGCCAGGGACGACTCGAATGAGTCAGAGCACAACAACATGTCAACAACATATTGTATTAGCACCGACCCACTCTCAGGTTGAAAAGATTGCAAACAGTCATGTAAGGCCTGGGAGAAAATATTTGGGCTGTCAATGAAACCTTGGGGGAGACGGGTCTAGGTATACTGTACTCCCCTGTAGGTGAAAGCAAAGAGGTATTGGCTGTCAGGGTGGAGAGGGACAGAAAAGAATGCAGAACAGAGATCAATGACAGTGAAGAACTTAGAGGTGGAGGGAATCTGCATGAGGATGACAGCTGGATTGGGCACTACGGGGAATTGACTCTCAACTGTCTTGTTTATTCCCCTTAGATCCTTCACTAGCCTGTAACCCCTCCCCCCACTCTTTTTCACAGGGAAGATGGGACTATTGGCTGTGCTGGATGTCCTGACTGGGATGCCCTGCTGTAGCAGCCGTTCTATGATGGGGTATACTCCTAATTCCACCTCTGGTTTCAGAGGGTACTGGGGGATTTTTTGAGCTATCCTGCCACCTTTTACTTGTACTACTACTGGGGCTACATTCGCCATCAATCCAGTGTCCTGTCCATCTTTGGCCCAAAGGGAACCTGGTATTCGCGAGATCATTTCCTCTACCTGCGATGGACATGCATCTATAATGGTGGAGTGTAACATTAGCCTTTGAGGGGTGTCTAATATATTTTGTACCTCCTGTGCATGGTTCTCAGGGATATCTAAGAACACACCCTCAGGGGTACAGTATATGACACACCACATTTTACACAATAAATCTCTGCCAAGCAAATTAGTCGGAGCCGATGCAGCCAACAGGAAAGAATGTTTGGTATGCAACGGCCCTATCGTAATCTCTGCAGGTCTACTCAAAAGGTATTGCTGCACCTTTCCCGTTACTCCCATTGCCGAAATCGTTTTTCCTGTGGTTGTTACACCTGTGGTTGAATTTAGTACTGATCTGGCCACCCCTGTGTCTACAAGAAAAGGTAGTGGTACACCAGCTACATCAACCATGACCTCAGGTTCACTTCCAAGGCCAGCAATCAATTTCACTGGCTGCAGACTACAGGTATGACCTAACCTCTATTGTGTAGTGGGACCCTCCCACAGGGCATTGGCAGCTGTAGGTTTTCTGGGGTCTGCCAGTCCCTCCTTGGTGGGTACCTCCTTGTTTCCCCTCTATGCGGTTCATAATCCCTTCTATGTGTTCCCTGATCCCAACTATGTGTCTGGTACCGTGGTTCGTATTCAGGTCTAGGGGATCTATATACATTATGTGTCCCATTACTTCTACAATCCCTTGCAAAATGCCCTTCTCTCTTGCAAAATAAACATTATTGACCGTTTATTACCATCTGGGGTTTATGGTGATGGGACTTCCCTGTAAGAGCCTGTATACTTACCATCATCAACCTATCCCCTTGCAAGTCCCAGTGTTTACTGATGTTTGCGATCATGTTCGATGGCAGACTCTCTTAATGCAGCTACCGTGATACCTCTCCAATTTGGCAGAGAGGTTTGCACTCTGGTCCTTAGTGCCTCCTTCAGTCCATCCATTAGTATTAGAGATGGCTACTGACTCTCTGTCTCAACACAGTGACTCGAATCATCAGGAAGTATAAATGATTCGAGTCACTCACTGTTTAGTGAGTTGAGACAGCTGCAGCAGTAGCTTCTCTCAGCCAGAGGGAGGAAACTCAGTGTGTCGTTGTGATTGGCCAGTGGCAATATCATATGACACCCAGTGGGAGGGGGGAGAGCACAGTCATGACTCACCAGTCAGTGAGTGCTGTGCCTGAGTCATTCATCCTGATTCCTGAGTCTGCCTGTGAGTTGAGACAGTTGAACACTGTGTAGACTCAGTGACTCAGTGAATGGATCTGATTCATGCAGCATAAGCCTGCAGGAGGTGGAGCCCCTGCAGTACAGTGCTCTCAGCTCATTGGTCACTGTTCCTGCTCAATGTGATTGTGACTGAATGATATGTGTTTCATGGCTGTTAAGCTTTCTCTCCTCAGCGAGAAGCATACCCTCCAACATTTTACATATCAAAAATCGGTACAGATTAGGACAGGGGTCGTGGTCACGGGTAATGGGGGCATGGCCACGCCATTTTCCCCCTTTCAATAGAAATTTTGAGAGCCAAAAATCGGTAGAGACTTAAAAAAATGTACTGTACCTGCTAAAAAGGTACAGTTGGAGTGTATGCAGAAGTAATGTGCATATTCAGTAACTAGTATGCAATAATAGGTTATTAATAATATATGAACATAACACTGAATCTATGTTAATATATTATTAACAATCCGTGCATAAGCAGCTGACTCCCCCAGATGCACTGCACAATCACTGCAGCTAAATAACTAGCTGATCCAACTCCCAGAGGACTGAGTCACTCCCTGTCTCCCTCCATGAGTCACCAGTTCTGGTCTGCCAGCACTGAGTTTCTGGCAACTCACTGATCATGTGCAGTCTCTGCAATACATTCCAATACAAATGAGTCATGACTCATGTGCCGAGACACTGACTCGAGACACTCCACTGAACTGAGTCATCTGTCTCAACTCTGTTCAGTGAATCACTTTGCCCATGACTAATTAGTACAGAGACAGCTACCTCCCTGTGGTTGGCATTTTCCTTTATATCCGCTATCCCAGTGTATCTAGCCATTTCCTGCAGTGCTCTATGGAAATACTCAGATGCCAATTCACTGTCCTTATGTCTTATGGAGAAAATTTAGTTCCACTTAACAACAGTAGGGAAATACAATCCTAGTTGTATGTTAATTTGCCTTACATTCAGGCAAATTAACATACAAATATATATGAATATGAATTTTGGGATGTCAATATTTGAGGGTAGACTTGCTCTTAGCACTGTCCGCCAATCTTTGTTTGTGGGCTCATGGGCATTGCTCAATTCTTTAATACATTTCTGGCATCCGACTACATCTTTTCTGGGATCGGGGAATTCTGACATAATTGATCTCAGTTCTGATCGGGACCAAGGACAATGCATTGCAATGTTCCTGATGGGAGTTACTCCCTGATTATCAGTTCCTTCATTGGGGACTGCAATCACCCTGACTGGATTTAACTCAACCACATCATTTCTGTTTGTCTCTATAATACGGGGAGCTATTGTCTCTGCATAATGGACAGTTCTGTACTTACCGGTGGACACAACCTCACTTGCCCCTCCACTGGGGGGCATCGCCACTGCTCTCACCGGTTGGGCCATGCCCACCTGAGTGTCCTGTGTATGGTAGCTGCTAGAGAGAGTGCTGATATCGTGCTAGGCTCGTCGTCTTCCTCACAACCTTGGGGAAAATTCAAAACGGGATACAACTTGCACGGGTTAAGGTTAACAAATTGATTATGCATATTGCTATCTTTTACCGACTTACCATTGGTTGTAGCCAATTTCTCCCCATCGACATATGGCGGTGGTGGTGCACTCGCATTCACCTTCCTGTCGGGTTTGGAACCTGCTGTGCGAGCTAGTTCCCTTTGCACATCTCCCTCTTGTTGCCACAGATTTAAACAGTCAGTATGTCTGATCCTTTGTTTCCTAGATTTGATCAGACATATCCTAATCCTTATGCTCTGCAATACTTCTGGTTCAAAACTACCCACCCTAGGGAATGATGCCCTATCATCAGCAGTCATATGTACCCATTCGTCACAAAAAGCCTTCGCGTGTGGACCATACTTCCCACACATTATCAACCTTGCTGACCCCCTGGGCCGCAGCTCTCCAGCCTGAACCCTGGCTGCTGAATGCCTTCCGCTTGTGCAATTGGATCCCATTGCGGACTTTTTAAACACAATACTCAAATACACAATACTCAAATGTACAACACGAGCAGAAGGTGAAAGTCAACCTAGCGCTTTCATTTGCTCCTTCTCTGCTGGCCGTACCACGACTCACTCCAATAGTGACCACCGCATACCCAGTGAGGACCCTATCAGTGACTGGTTTCTATTCACTGAAATTTGTGTAGGATGAGAAACAGATTATCACCCTTTCCAGTGAATGTCTTACCTAGGAAGATTCTTTTCCTGAGAAACAGCGAAAAAACTTCCCTCTACTATATACAGATCACGTTTGCGTATGCTTTACACGACGCTTATGATGACGCAGTTTACACAAAAGCATGCAAACTGGTATCACATTGCGCCACGTATCGCACACACAAACGCGCAGTCCAATTGCACAGCGTATAAATACTTGTTATCTATCCGCCCTATGATCACTGGAGTCGAATTCACAAGCTGTGCTCCACAGCAGTAGCGTAACATGAAAACCTTAAACTTCAATTCACAATCTATTCTCTATCACGCTCCTGTGCAAGTTTCCTCACTACTTGCGTATTTCCTCTATTATTAACGTAAGTTAGCTGACCTTACGCCACTGAGCCTCTGCTAACTCAGTATCTCCACGGGATCCCGACTTCCGGGGTTCAATACGTTCACTCCTACTTTCAGCTAACACAAATACACAGTGTTTTTCTGTACAGAAAAATATCACTCCCTTTGACTGATTGTTTAAACTGTACTACCTCTGGAATAAACAAAGTATTACAATAATCTGCTTTTAAAATCGGATAGTTATGTGCTATAGTATAAATGTATCCCGCCTTAAATTGAACAGTTATTGTGTGGTTATACCTTGTGCTCGCAACTCTACGCAACCTTGCGTAAACACACGACCGTGCGTGTCTCTATGCCATTGCGCGTTTCTGTACGCTGTCCTCACGTACCGTACCACGTGTACAAACGTGCGTTCGCAACTCAATAAACCACACTATCTCGATAAATGTGAGCAATAAAACTACTATTGCTCACTAACAACACACAATTGTTCCGTATGCTTGCCGGAAGTCACCCCCACGGGCAATCCTCTTGAGTGTAAACCTAAACGTTTAGGCTGGAACTGCGTTTCGTGTTTTACAATTATTTCCTTAACACACTATTTCAAATAAATAAATATATATATATATATATATATATATAGCAAATAAATGTATCCGATTTCACACAGATCTATAATGACTAATAACTTATGGCAACAATATGTGAGAATGTATGCAAAGTATCGGTACGCTTTGTGTACGCTTTTGCGCCCAAAAAATTACACACACATAATAAACAACTTTTTTTTTCTTTCCTCTTTGTCCCTTGGGTTACACCAGCACCTCTAAGACTATACAGAACAGACGTGGTCTAACACCACAAACTGGTTTCAAACACAATGCAAGGTTATGTAACATGCGTCTCCACGCTTTGTTGGTAGATCAAAGTCTGTTATGGCCTGCAAGTCTGTGAGTGTGAGATGAACCGGAGGAGCCCCCAATTGTTAAATTCAATTAACTTTCAGGAAAGAAAAGCAATACCTTAAATGCACAAATGTTCAGGCTACTACGACCGCTAAGATTGTGTGTGTAAAACCTCTATGAAATGCATACACGTTGCGTAAGCACGCCGGCACGCTGTAAGCACAAAGTAGCTACACGTGCAGCGGAATACACTTTATAACCCCTAACAGGAAAGGAATGTGACACCAATTGTATATGTAATGTTGAGGTCCAACCCAGCAACAAATATTTACTTAAAAGGGGGTACAACAGAAATATAATAACATAAGAGAAAAGGCTACAATCAATGATACATACGTTTGTTCGCCAGCGCCACCCGGTTCCGGTCCTCAGTCAATCAGGATAGATGACCTGCAGAGAATATGTCTGATCGGCCAGGAGGCTTGGCTTTTCTACAATAGTCCAAAGTGTGAAACAAAGCAAACTAATCTCTTCATCCATAGGTCAAAAGACTGGTCATTTACAGTACATGAGGGGTCATAGGTGGGTTTGAATAGGTGGGCGATGCCTGGTCCAGGTGCACTTGCAGATGTCCTCCACTGGGTTCCCGCAGAATATCAAGAGTACAGTAAATACAGTGTGATAAATATTATACTCCTGCCCATATCTATGCGCAGGAGCATGCTACTATCTGCAAACTGCCATCGGAATATTGCCCTTAAAATACTGTACAGCTGGATACTAAACACCACCTCCTAACCTAATTTTGTCCCCTCATATCCTGTAAAGTCAAATCCCTCTGTTGTTATACCTCTGAAGCAAATGTAACTTGCTGGTGTGGTGCGTGTAGGCTATGTGTAAATTATGTACTATATGGATTAAATATTAGATATGTTTTTGTGGCTTCTCCATGTGCAATATCTGCACTCACCACTCATAGGGTGGGGTGCATGCAGCCCATGGCCACCTACCCAAATACATACAAGCAGAAATTTCAGCACTAACCATAGCAAGCTCACTTATCCTCACAACATCAATAAATAAATGATGGGGGTTTAGTGAATTGGCCAATGCACGGAAGCCCGCAAACCGCTCGCCAAGGTACTCCACCTTCTTGCAGGTCCTACACTATCACAAAGTCTTTAAAATTCTTCTTATAGAGGGTTGATGCCAACAACCCATTGTGCACAATTGATAGATGTTTGAAGAAAGCAAGGTATAGGCATTCACAGGGCACGACCGTACGTACACATAAGGTCGATATCAGGCGTATGATATTTGCTACTACCTACGATGTATCTTCTGCATGCTCTACAGAGCACTATGTGTAGAAATTGGCCCATTATAGCAACGGACCCGGTCTTTAAGGAACTAGGTCATGAGCCACCACTATGTGCTTACCGACGTGGGAAGAATATCCGCCAATTATTGATGCGACCAACATTGCAACCATCTGCACACAATGTATCATGGATACCGAAGGCTGTTAATGGTTGCTATAGATGTCCAGATTGCACCACCTGTAGGTCCATGATCAGGGCCGGTTCTGGGGCTTTGCGCGCCCCGGGCGGCAATTGCGGGCGTGGCTTCATGCAGGGGGCGTGGTCATTTACGCCCCCTGTACAGACTGAAATGTGCCCCCCGCTGCCGCTGGCCACTGTGAAGCCCTTCGTGGAGAGGTCCTTTAATGGCAGTGCGCGATGATGTCATCGCGCACCGCACAGTAAAGGACCTCTCCATGAAGGGAAACTCTAGTTTCCCTTCACAGCGGCCAGGGGCAGCGGGCAGTGGGGGGCACAGCAGCAGCGGATCTTGCCCTGGTGCGGCGCCCTCCGTATGGCGCCGGTGCCCTCCGGAAGGCGGCGCCCCAGGCAAAAGTCCTGCTTGCCCGTGGCAAGATCCGCTACTGTCCATGATGGTGGGGCAGTATTTTACGCATCCGCATAGCGGACATAGAATTAAGATCCATCAGAGGCTACATTGTAGAATGGAGTATGTGATTTACATTATAGTATGCCTGTGTGGCTACTATTATGTCGGCATGATGACATGCTGTTTTCGTGATAGGATGGTGAATCGCAGGACATCTATCCGAGCGGCGTTAACAACTAAAACATTGGATAAACCGGTTGCTGAACATTTTGTACGTCATGGACATGCGATATCTAGCCTTAAATGTATGCTTATTGACCACATACCCAAGTTGGAACGAGGAGGCGACAGAGGGAAAATTCTGCGGCAAAGAGAGGTCAAATGGATCTACGAGCTGGACACCCTGGCGCCTCGAGGATTAAATGAATATAATTCTTATAATATTTTTTTGAAATAGGGTTGTAGTGTTTAGACAGCTTGGCATTGAATCACATTAGTAATTACATTTTTCAAGATTGGGGGATCTGATTTAGGATCTCTGCATTAATGTTTTTAATATGTTATGTTTGTGTGTTATTATGTGTTGGTGTGTGCCGTTTGCCCCGAATATGAGTATCCCTGTCAGCCATGCAGCACTGTGATGCATAGGATTCAAGTGGAACGCAGGTGATAAAGATAGACTTCCACGTTCCAACATGATCTGCTTGGCCGGGGCAGTACATTATATCCACGTGGCTGTGTTGATAGCGGTCGCCTAGTTACCACTGTAGCGCTGACGGCAGCGCTGTTTGGTTGCCGGGTGCCCGATATCACTTCTGGTCACAGGGAGTGGCGTGCATTCCACGAGTGTTGGAACGCACGGGACTTCCGGACGGCTATGAATTTAAGGTTTTTATACCCTTTTTTAACTCTATATGTAGCGGTTTTGATTATATGTGTTATATGCAGGTCTGATGTTGATTTATGTGTCTTATTAGCATTGTTATATGGCGTATAGCCCGGATTTGCTTATGATTTCTTGTCCTGTGGCAAGGGGAGGTGCTGGCTGATTGGGTGTGCTATATAAGGGATAAAGGGTTTGACTGGTGATATGGGTTCCAGGATGTCTCTGATGCACTGCTGCTGTTCTTGACAAAGGTCCACAAAGGGACCGAAACGTCAACTCTGTACCAGTCGTTGGGCTATTTTTGCTGCTGCTATGATTGAATAAAAACTAGTTGTTTTGGACTTGGTGGTGAGTCCCTTTATCTTGTGAATATTTGTTTGGCATGTCGGCCATTATGGAGCACTGCCTGATGTTATGTTGAAGCTGTAAGTGCGGTCTTAAGCTATTATAATATATAATATATATGTATGTATATACCACTTATGCAATCTGGTATCTTCTATAAAAACAAACAAACCGGGGCATGGCCTGGTGGGCATACAGGGAAGACGTGTCCAATTTCAGCTCCTGTAAGAGGCATTCAAACCACCTCTTTTCCCCCCTTCCCAGGCACCCGTCACCTCACATCACTGCTTACCGGCTCCCCGTGCTGTTAGTGAAGCTCTGGAGCGCTGCAGTAGGCTTTGTCCGGCACCTCCGTCCCGAGGCCTACTTCCGCATGCCGAGCCGGGAACTAAATTTACATCCGTGACTGCCGAGCACCGCCGGAGGCCCGGGATCGGGACAGCGGGACACGCAGCTGGCCTGTGTGGCCTCCCTTCCACTCCTGAGCACTGGCGATGCCTGCCTTCTGGCCCCCGCACCCCCAGGAGCACCGCTGGCCACATTTCTTCAGCACAGGAGCAGGGTATCACCAGCTTCTCTCCAGCCCGGTGGCCATCTTTGATTCGGAGCTCACTGCTCCCCTGCTGCTGCAGCCTGCTGTTCCAGGTAACTGTAGAGCACCCTTGTCGCGGGCTGGCCCGTGACTAGGGCCCACCACCCCCTGACACCCACCACATGATTCTTGGGGGCGCCTGATGTGTTTAATGGCAGAGATGCATTAGAAGGACACTACAGTACATACACCTGTATCCTAACAGCCTGTGCTCCTTATTCCATAGCCCTACTGTTGGATGCTTAACCACTTCAAGTCCCAGTGACCCCCTTGGATTGTGTTTTAAGAGCTGTATATGTATATATCAGCCACCATTCCATAAGGATTCTGCCTGTATCATATTTACTGCACAGAGCTGGAACACCATCTAGTGGGGGTCTTTATGGTTTGCATTCATCTGCCTGTGGAAGCTTAATTTCTTCACAATGTAAAAATGTGGAGGATGCCCTGAGTTCTGGGACTTTCATTTTATGCTACTTATGATACAATAATTACAGTGCAGTTTCCCTGCTGCGGAGATTATGAGTAACTACATACTACATTGGTTCTCTCGTGTTGACCTCTCTGTAGCTTCACCATGCCTAAAGGCAACAAAAAACAACTGGATCGGATCTAACCCCAAGTCTTAAAAAATTTGCCTTCTCAGCCGCTAAAACTTTGGGGTAACAGGCGTCCTCGCTCCCTGATGTTTCAGATTCTGAAGACTCTGATCATTCCCCATGGACTCGGAAAGACTTACAGATGCTTCTCCGTGAAATCCAGGAGACGAGGAAGTCTATCCAGGCGGTGCAGGCGGAAGTGCATACAGCGATTATTCTCTTAAGGCCGACGTTACTGAACTTGGCGATCGAACGGACCATCTAGAGTCGAATGTGGATGAAGTGATTACTTCCCAACAGGTACTGGGAGATGAACTTTATGGTCTAAAACAGGAGGATCAGCTTATCCTGGACCACCAGGAAGATCAGGACAACAGAGCGCGGTATAATAATCTCCGCATCAGAGGTATCCATGGGGAAGTGGAAATGATGTTGTTAGTTGATTACCTTAAAAAACTGTTGTTGGATAGGGCCCATGGGGCTCTCCGGCCCCGTTCACAAGATTCTGCTCAGCCTCGATATGTTTTTCTGCGCTGTCACTACTATACGGCCAAAGAAGACTTACTCAGAGAGGCTAGAAAGACCACCGACATACAGTTTCAAGGTCATTCACTCCAAATATTCCAGGACATTGCACCTGCTACCTTGCTCAAGAGAAAGGACTTCAGGCCTATTACCTTGGTTCTTAGAGACAATGGTATTCGATACAGATGGGGTTTCCCCTTCCACATCCTGGTATGGCACAGTAACCGCCTTCATTCGGCTAAGGATCTGGCCGAAGCTCACCGACTCCTGGATGCACTGGGTCTCCCCCTTCCGCCAACCTCATCTGACTCACCGCAGCGGGCGCATGTTGCTACACCTCTGGAGGCGATTACTACGCCGCGGCGCTCCTTGTATCATGATTGGACGAGAGTGACTTTGGCGAGGAAATTTGCTTTAGCTCGTCCTCCGATCTGATGTTCCATATGTCCTTATACTATTTAATCCTGTTTTCTTCAGTTTCGGTGTTCATAAGTGACTTGGTGATGTATTTTATCCTTATTCATATGTTGTCTTCTAGCCCTAGTTTCTTTTCACCATACTTATTTGTGTCGAAATTAAATTCTCTTCATTGTTCAAGTACCTGTTAGGTATGTTTATAGCTGCGGTTCCCCCTGAAGGTAACATCCTCTCATGTTATTGCATTGGAGCTCCTCACATTGTTACCTGTCACTGGTTTTTCCTGTCTCATGCATTCTCTGCTTTGACCTTGGGGGCTCCGGGTATAATATTGTCTACCTTATTGGGTAGCAGGGATTGGGACACTCTGTTCAATCTCCTCTCCCATTAGAACTGGTCCCTTGACTCAGGACACGTGATGTTAGGTGTCCACTTTACTTGATGCCCCTGGACCGGCTAGGACGCGTCCCTATGACAGGGTTTTATACCAGAGTCTGGTCGCTGTCACTTAGTGACTCTTTTCTGTCATTTTCTGACCAGCATATTAGACCAGATGTGCTTTTTTCTGGTCCCCAACATTCCCTTCTTTGTTCTTTTTTTCTTTCTTATCTTGGTCAACTGTATATTAATGTATGACAAATACTATTTCTGTTTGTAATATTTTTCGTTTGGTTTATTATAGAGGTGTGGAGTCTGGAGGGAGGTCATAAGGTGCATCGACGAGACGACTGTCATGGTTCTTAGACTATATTCACATAACGTTAAAGGTTTGAACAGCCCTTCCAAACGCACCAAACTCTTTCTTTCACTTAAATGGGCCAAAAGCGACAGTCTTTTTACAAGAAACCCATTTTAAGAAATCCCTTCACCCTGATCTCAAATCTAGATCTTACCCTCTTACATTTCACACTTGCGATGCCACACATAAAAAACGGGGGGGTCTCCATTTTGTTGGCTGCTCACCTTATGTTTGAACTTGTAGACAGTCATGTGGACAAATCGGGTAGATGGCTCATGCTTGTTGGAACACTCAATAACACCCTGTGAACCATTGTTAATATTTATGCTCCGAACCAAAATCAGGCCACCTTTTTTAGGAATTTGAACTCCCATTTGACTAGAATACGAAAAGGAGAACTCATTGTGGCGGGCGATTTTAATTAGGTTCTTGACGCCTCCTTCGATAGATCCTCCCCTTCTTTTCATCTCCCTTCTACTCCCAAACCCCCATCTTCTGCATCTTTGGCCTTGCACACGCTATTGAAACACCAGCTACTGTATGATTCATATAGGCTAACTGAACCTCTGACTAGGGACTACACATTTTATTCTCCTGTCCACAACTCTTACTCAAGGATTGATATGATCCTGCTCAGCCGGGACCTATCCTCTAAACTTCTCTCTACACGTATATTACCTATGATATGGTCCAACCATTGCCCAGTCACTGTTGATCTCCTCTCTATTGTCCTTTGCCGCTGAATAGTGATATTACGGATGAGGAAATTGCTGCGGTCTTGAAGAACTTTAAATCTTCTAAAGCTCCAGGCCCTGGTGGTTTTTCTGCCTCATACTATAAGAAATTCGCCTCCATCTTGATCCCTCATCTCAGGATTTTGTTTAATGCTGTACTTCATGGCACACCATTCCCCAGCACTATGTTGGAAGCTAGAGTGATAGTTATTCACAAGGAAGGCAGAAACCCCCGAGATTGTGCTAATTATAGGCCAATATACCTATTGAATTTGGATATTAAACTCTACGCCAAAATTTTAGTGACTCGTCTCAGTGGTGTTCTCCCTGGTCTGATACATTATGATCAGGTGGGTTTTATTCCTGGCCGACAGGCCAGGGACAACACTAGAAGAGCAATAGATCTTATACAATTATTGAACTGCAGACACTCCATCATCCTCTCGCTAGATGGCGAAAAGGCGTTTGACCGCATTTCCTGGCCCTTATTTGAAACCTTGAAGGCGTTTGGTATATCGTCAGAATTCCTAACGGGAGTTTTGGCTCTCTATTCCTCCCCTATAGCTAAAGTCCTTACTAACAGAATACTATCTGTTCCCTTCCCACTATCTAACGGTACGAGACAAGGATGCCCTCTCTCCCCCCTGGTGTTTGTCATGGTTATAGAACCCTTAGCTGCTATGATAAGACATTCTGATAGGATACAAGGGGTGAGGGTAGGCCCGCAGAATTTTAAGATCTCGTTATTTGCGGACGATATATTGCTATCCCTTACTCAGCCGCAGTCTTCTCTTCCAGCCTTGTATCAGATTATAGAGGAATACGGCTCCCTCTCTGACTATAAAATCAATTTAATTAAATCCAAAGCAATGCTATTACATGTCTCAGATGATCTCAAACGCTCATTGCATTCCTCCTATGATCTTCGCTGGCAGACTAATAAGATTAAGTATTTGGGGGTCTATATCACATCCCACTATAGCACTTTGTATTCGAAGAATTTCCCACACCTTTTCAGTAAAATTAAATCCGATCTAGCAAAATGGAGGGCTTATATAATTTCCTGGCTGGGTAGGATCATTGTTATCAAAATGACACTTATGCCACAACTTCTTTACCCCTTTCAAACCCTACCTGTCAGAGTTCCAGAGAGAGTTCTTAGGGACGCCCAGACCTCCTTTGTGAAGTTTGTTTGGAACGATAAACCCCCAAGGATAGCTTTTAATGTACTTCGGCTCTCTTGCTCTGAGGGTGGCCGGGGTTTCCCAGATGTTAAATTTTATTATCTGACTTGCCATTTGAGCCATATTGTTGCCTCTTTTGTACCCCAGGGCTCTGTTGCCTGGGTTGACTTGGAAGCCTTTTCCTTGGGCCTTTGTTCTTTGGCTTCGCTGTGGGGTCTGGACAAATCTTAGCAACTGTAATGAATTATTTTCCTTCTCTTATATTCCATCTCTCCATCTGGACTAACTCTCTGGGGAAATATAAACTGTTTTCCTCCTGCTCTTTGGGACAACCCTGCTTTTCCCACTGGTGTTTCTCCTCATCGATTTATACTCTGGCACAGCGCTGGGGTCCATATAGTACTTGATCTATGTTCTCAAGGTTCCTGGATGACAATAGATGATCATAAGCGTAAGTTCTCCTCATTATCCCCGCCCTTCTTTGAATACTTTCAGATTCGTCAATTCCTCCTCTCTTTACCTCAAAATGATGTTATGCGGGATCTTACTCCCTTTGAATCCTTATGTGCCAAAAACACCATATGTAATGGGTTGATCTCGCTAATATATCCTCTGTTAGTTGGAGCATCCTCGGTCTTGCAGACTCGCCATGAACGGGAGAGGGACTTAGGTTCCCCCCGGACGACACTTGTTGGGCAGAAGTACGAGAGGGCATAGCTAAAAGTTCTAGCTCAACCAGACTTAAGGAAACGTCATATAAATTATACTGTAGGTGGTACTACACCCCGGACAAATTGTCTAGGATATTCCCCTCTGCTACTCCTGTGTGTTGGCGAGGATGTGGTCAAAGGGGAACTCTTTTCCATATTTGGTGGACTTGTCCGCATATAGTTCACTTTTGGAATGATGTACTTGTTGTATTGAAATCCCTCTCGGGCCTCCCACTCACGCTGGACCCGTGGATATTTTTATTAGCACGCCCATTTCCAGACTGTATGGTGTTACGTATAGAAAGGGCACTATTGTGTGGTGTAATGTGAATAAATAGCAATATGGTGTGGTGTAATGTGAAAAGGGGGCACTACTGTGTCCAGTAACGTATATAAGGTAAAGTAGTACTACTGTGTGATGTAACATGAAGAAGGGACACTATCGCATGATAAAATATGAATAAAGTTGCACTACTGTGTGGTGCAATTTCAATTAGGGGCACTATTGTGTGGCCACACCCCTTCCCAGCAACAACATGCCCATTTTTGAGCTGTGCGCTGAATGTGTTCACTGTTGTTATTTAAAATATAGGGGGTAGGAACATCAAACTAAGGACTGCTATGGGTGAGCGGTGATGGTGCTGGGAAAGGGGTGCAGGGTCAGAGGTGGAACTAGCAGCAGTGCTAGGGGGCACCAGCCAAAATCTTGCCTAGGGCATCATATTGGTTAGGGCCGGCTCTGAGTGAGATAGCACAGTTACTGCTTCGTTTCTAGAACCTAACATTACAGATAACATTTTACTATTTGGCAAACTCTTTTGTAAATGTATTTAACATGTGAGAGAATGCTAATCTGTGGATTCATACATTACCTATTGATAATATGCAATGAAAATTCCAGTTCTCATGTTATTCTAAATATGCTAAATTAATAATCCAATATTAAGGTTGTATTAGTTTTAATTAACACTTCATAGTGCTGCAATGAAGGCAAAAAAAACATTAAAATGTAAAACCAAGTCTTCTCTTGGTTTGTTGTATATCGCCAGAATCGTGTATTTCTTTTATTTCTTGGGTGGTGACATTCTGGAAAGCAGGTAGCTGGACCCCGCTGGTGTCCTGCACTTGGTAACTAGGCCGGATACCTCCCCTTTCAGGGTAGACTGGACCACGTCCCCCGCCAGTTCCAATCTCTGCCGCTTTCTTTAGTGGGTATGGATTTTTCCCAGCTTTGATGGCTGAATCAATCACCTGCCTGGCATAATTCTGGAAGACTAACTCTTCCTTATGAGAGTCCATTAAGTTTTGCTTGTCATATTCTAGCTCCACTTCTCTTTCCATTTGTGACATGGTGGTCTTCTCCGCCTAAAAATAACAACAACAAAATGGCAATTTGAAGGAACTGCAGTATAGCAATATTGGTGCTGTGCTGCAAAGAAGTTGATTGAACATTAACAAATGATATGGTCTTAGTGCCTGATTCAGGTTTATAAGCAAAGCAGAAAAGCACACAACTGGGCAAAACCATGTTTCACTGCAGATGGGGCAGGGGCAGATATAACATGAACAGAGAGAAAGATTTGAGTGGGTTATATTGTTTCTGTGCATGGTAAATACGGTCTGCTTTTGCATGTAACCCACTAATGTCAGACAACTTTATTTTTTACAGTGCAATTTAGATTTCAGTTTAGACACCCCCCACTGAAATCTTAACTCTGTGCGCATGTTACAATCTACCCTACCTGCAGTGCAACATGATTTTGCCCAGTTGTGTGCTATTTTTTTTTTTATTTATGCTTTGCTTACAAATCTGAATCAGGCTCCCAGAGTGCAAAATGTACTACAATAATTTATGGTGCAGTATTTACAGTTTTAATTTAAAATGGAGTAGAATAGCATCACATTGTCACTGTATACAGAACATTTCTGCCCAAAATGAGAGATGATATACAGCAGTACCGTAAATAGGCATTTTAGCGCTGTGTGCAAGAAACGTCATTGGCGCCCCCCCCCATGCAAGACATGGGCAGTGCGTGCCGTAGGCGCGTGAAAAATATATAGGGCTTGGCTTCATGGGGAAGGGGCGTGGCCACAAAAGAATACCAATTCATACTACGGTGCACAGTAGTCTACATTATTCAAATTACGCTGCACAGTAGCGCCACTACACCAGGTAGAGAGCCTTTTTACACATTACGGCAGACAGTCCCCCTTTTTACACATTATGGCAGACAGCGTCCCCTTTTTTACACACTACGGCAGCCAATCCCCCTTTTTACACATTACAGCAGACAGAATAGATAGAGAAATAGAGACTAACCATCTCTCCCCGCTGGCAGTCAGGCTCCTCGTGCTGGCAGATCCCGGGCAGGGGGGGAGGAGGAGGAGGGAGGGGGACTGGAGCCGCAGCAGCGCTATGTAATTGGTAGAGGAGCCGCTGCAGCAGTCCCCTTTCATTCCGTATTGGCTGCCCACCGCCGCTGTGAATGCTGATGAGGAAAGCGCATCCCAGCATTCACAGCAGCGCCGGGCAGCCAATACGGAAGGAGAGGGGACTGCTGCAGCGGCGCCTCTACCAATTACATAGCGCTGCCGCAACTCCAGTCCCCCTCCCTCCTTCTCCGCTGCCTCCAGCGCTGCTGCTCTCCTCCCCTGCCTCCGGACCGGCTTCACCAGCGCGGCGCACACAGCAGAGGCGGCTTGTAATGAGTCATTTTGACTCATTACAAGCCGCTGGCCGTTGTGGCCTCAGGGCAACTGCGCTGTGTGCCAGGCACACCTGGCACACACATAGTTATGGCGCTGATATACAGTATCTCAAAGCAAATCTCTATGATCAGGTGTGGGTTGGCCATATACTTTAGGAGGTTTCCTGGTAGGCTGCTAGATGCTTATTTCTCTAACATCCTAGTGGATACTGGGGAATAGTATATTACCATGGGGTATAGATCGGGTCCACTGGAGCCTGGCACTTTAAGGAATCAATAGTGTGTGCTGGCTCCTCCCCTCTATGCCCCTCCCCTCTATGCCCCTCCTAGCAGACTCAGTTTAGAAAATGTGCCCAAGGAGCCGGGTGCATTCGGTTGCTCTCCAGAGAGTTTTCTTCAGAAATTTCTGTTTGTTTTTTTCAGGCAGCACTGGTTGGCAACCATTCTGCCTGCGTCGTGAGACTTAAGGGGGGGACCAAACCAACTTCCTAAGAGTTAATGATGCGTAATCCCAGCTGACAGGACACTGAGCTCCTGAGGTGGTGATTCTCACACTCCCAGAGTGTGAGCCCACACCGGCAGCATGCCACAATCCCTTAATAGATGCCGAACACGGTACCCGGGGCAAATTGGCGGCATGAAGGGACGGTGATCACCTGGCTACGGGCCGCGGTGCCCACTGGGAACACAGACTGGCAACATGGTAAATGGGGGTTGCGTGCTCTCGTTTTACACTTTAAATGGAGAAAGCCAGTATAAAAAAAAATACAGGGACCGCGCGACATTATGGGGCGGGGCTTCCCGGAGAGCGGGACCAGAGGCTTAACAGCGCCATTTCCTGCTGCTGCTGATACAGGCTGCATGCAGAGACTGCTCCTCCACAGGACACACTGACTCACCATTGTAACTGGTACCAGGGGGTTATAGTGAAGGGGGGAGCATATAATCAGCAGTTATACCGTTGTGAGGAAAAACAAGTTTTATGGTAAGAACTTACCTTTGTTAAAACTCTTTCTGCGCGGTACACTGGGCTCCACAAGGATTGGACAATGGGGTGTAGAGTAGGATCTTGATCCGATGCACCAACAGGCTCAAAGCTTTGACTGTTCCTAGAATGCACAGCGCCGCCTCCTATATCACCCCACCTCCCAGCACAGGAGCTCAGTTTTTAGTTAACCAGCCCAATGCAGTAGCAGGAAAAGAGACGACAACGGTTAGTAGCCACATACACCACACTCTCACGACAGGAGAAGTGTCAGCGGCTAATGCCATACCAACCCAACGAAGCTAAGAGCGTCAGGGTGGGCGCCTTGTGGAGCCCAGTGTACCTCGCAGAAAGAGTTTTAACAAAGGTAAGTTCTTACCATAAAACTCGTTTTCTGCTGCGGGGTACACTGGGCTCCACAAGAATTGGACAATGGGGATGTCCTAAAGCAGTTCCTTATGGGAGGGGACGCACTGTAGCGGGCACAAGAACCCGGCGTCCAAAGGAAGCATCCTGGGAAGCGGCAGTATCGAAGGCATAGAACCTTATGAACGTGTTCCCTGAGGACCACGTAGCCGCCTTGCACAATTGATCAAGGGTCGCACCACGTTGGGCCGCCCAAGAAGGTCCAACAGACCGAGTAGAATGGGCCTTAATGTGATCAGGAGCAGAGAGACCAGCCTTCACATAAGCATGTGCAATCACCATTCTAATCCATCTGGCCAGAGTTTGCTTGTGAGCAGGCCAGCCCCGTTTGTGAAATCCAAACAAAACAAAGAGAGAATCAGATTTTCCAATAGAAGCAGTTCTCTTCACATAGATACGGAGAGCCCGTACCACATCCAAAGACCGCTCATTGGGAGACAAATCAGGAGAGACAAAGGCCGGAACCACAATCTCCTGATTAAGGTGGAACGAAGAAACCACCTTAGGTAAATATCCGGGACGAGTCCTAAGAACCGCTCTGTCACGGTGAAAAATCAGATATGGGGAACTACAAGACAAGGCACCCAGATCCGACACTCTTCTAGCAGAGGCAATAGCCAGCAAGAACACCACCTTAAGGGAAAGCCACTTAAGGTCAGCTGAACCAAGAGGTTCAAATGGAGGCTCCTGCAACGCCTCCAAAACCACCGACAAGTCCCAAGGAGCCACAGGCGGGACATAGGGAGGTTGGATACGCAACACACCCTGAGTGAAAGTATGAACATCAGGTAAAGTCGCAATTTTTCTCTAAAACCACACCGTAAAGGCAGAAATATGAACCTTGAGGGAGGCCAGACGCAGGCCTAAATCTAGGCCTTGCTGCAGAAAAGCCAAAAGTTTGGCTGTACTAAACTTGGAAGCGTCATAATTGTTAGATGCGCACCAAACAAAGTAGGAATGCCAGACCCTATGATAAATCAGAGCAGAAGCCGGTTTCCGGGCCCGCAACATAGTTTTAATGACCCCTTCAAAAAACCCTTTAGCCCTCAAGACAGAAGCTTCAAGAGCCACGCCGTCAAAGATAGCCGGGCTAGGTCCTGGTAGACACGGGGGTCCTGAACGAGGAGGTCTGGGCATTGTGGATGTAGACTTGGACGCTCTGCCGATAGGCCCTTCAGGTCTGAGAACCAGTGCCGACTGGGCCACGCTGGAGCTATGAGAAGCAGATTTCCTTTTTCTTGCTTGAACTTCCGAATTACCCTGGGCAGGAGTGACACCGGAGGGAACACATACGGCAGCCGAAACCTCCACAGCACCGCTAGCGCATCCACGAATGCTGCTTGAGGATCCCTTGTCCTTGCTCCGAAGACCGGAACCTTGTGATTGTGTCGAGACGCCATCAGATCCACGTCTGGAAGACCCCACTTTTCCACGAGGAGTTGAAACACTTCTGGATGGAGGCCCCACTCGCCGGCATGCACGTCCTGACGACGGAGAACGTCCGCTTCCCAATTCAGGACTCCCGGAATGAATATTGCCGATATGGCCGGTAAATGGCGTTCCGCCCAACGTAGAATCCGTGAGACTTCCTTCATTGCCAAACGGCTTCGAGTGCCGCCTTGATGATTTATGTAAGCCACTGTGGTGGCGTTGTCCGACTGTACGTGAACAGGACGGTTCTGAATTAAATGCTGGGCCAGGTTCAACGCATTGAAGACCGCCCGAAATTCCAGAATGTTGATCGAGAGGAGAGATTCCTCCTTGGTCCACCGACCCTGAAGGGAGTGTTGCTCCAGCACTGCGCCCCAACCTCTTAGACTGGCATCTGTCATCAACAGGACCCAGTTGGATATCCAGAAGGGACGACCCCTGCACAATTGTTGGTCCCGGAGCCACCAGTGTAGCGACAGACGGACCTCCGGAGTCAAGAAGATCATTTGAGATCTGATCCGGTGAGGCAGGCCGTCCCACTTGGCTAGAATCAGCCTCTGGAGGGGGCGATAATGGAATTGAGCATACTCCACCATGTCGAATGCTAATACCATTAGGCCCAGCACCTGCATTGCCGAATGTATCGACACTTGCGGACGAGAAAGGAAGCAACGAATCCTGTCCTGAATCTTCAGGACTTTCTCCTGAGACAAGAACAACCTCTGGTTGTGAGTGTCCAACAACGCTCCCAGGTGCACCATGCTCTGAGCAGGGACCAGGGAGGATTTCTTCCAGTTGATGAGCCACCCGTGGGCTTGTAGAAACCGGACCGTCATATCCAGATGACGCAGGAGAAGATCTGGGGAATTTGCCAGGATTAACAAGTCGTCCAGATACAGCAGTATCCTGACCCCTTGACGGCGAAGTACCACCGTCAGCACCGCCATAACTTTGGTGAAGACTCGCGGAGCCGTTGTTAAACCAAAAGGTAACGCCCGAAACTGGTAATGTAGGTTGCTAATAGCGAACCTCAGGTATTGTTGATGGGACACTGCTATAGGAATATGCAGGTAAGCATCCTGTATGTCCAGGGAGACCATGTAGTCCCCAGGTTCCAAGGCCAGAACTATAGAGCGAAGGGTTTCCATATGGAACTTGGAAACCTTCACCAACCTGTTCAATGCCTTGAGGTTGAGAATGGGCCGGGAGGACCCATTCGGTTTCGGGACTAAAAACAGCGGAGAATAGCATCCCCGTCCCCTCTGAGCAAGAGGCACCTGTACTACGACTCCTGTATCCAGGAGGGTCTGTACCACCAAGTGTAGAGTTTTTGCCTTTGTCTGGTCCAAAGGGACGTCTGTCTGGCAAAATCGATGAGGGGGTCGGTATTTGAAGGCTATGGCGTAACCTCGAGTGACGACTTCCCGTACCCAGGCATCTGAAGTGGTCTTCAACCATTCCTGGGTATACCCTAGAAGCCAGCCCCCCACCCTGGGATCCCCCAGGGGGAAGCCCGCCCCGTCATGCGGCAGGCTTATCGGTCTTGGCAGCTGGCTGACGGGCAGCCCAAGCTCTTTTGGGCTTCGGCTTACCAGGTTTGGAAGTGCGGGCCTGCTTATGGTACACCTGACCTTTTGCTTTACTTGAAGGACGAAAGGGGCGAAAGGACATACCTTTAGCCTTCGACACAGAAGGAGCGGTATTAGGCAGACAGGCAGTTTTGGCAGTAGCCAAGTCAGCCACAATCTTATTTAAGTCCTCTCCAAACAGAATATCTCCCTTGAAAGGGAGTACCTCCAGGGTTTTTCTAGAGTCCAGATCCACAGACCAGGATCTCAGCCACAATATCCGGCGAGCCAGGACTGACGTAGTACAGGCCTTGGCTGCTAGGATACCGGCATCAGAAGCCGCCTCTTTAATATAGTGAGAAGCTGTGACAATATATGACAAGCATTGTCTAGCATGGTCAGAAGAGATTTCAGCTTCTAACTCCAAGGCCCATGCTTCAATAGCCTCTGCAGCCCATGTAGCTGCAATAGTGGGCCTTTGTGCAGCACCCGTGAGGGTGTAAATCGCTTTCAGACAACCCTCCACACGTTTATCCGTAGGCTCTTTTAGAGACGTGACGGTAGTGACAGGTAGAGCTGAGGAAACCACCATCCTAGCCACATGTGAATCTACTGGAGGAGGCATTTCCCAATTTTTAGACAGCTCTGGCAAGAGGGGATAGCGAGCCAGCATCTTTTGAGGCACAAACTTCGTACCCGGGTTTTCCCAGGGTTCCTGACGTATATCCACTAGGTGGTCAGAGTGAGGTAAAACTTGCTTAACCACCTTCTGACGCTTGAACCTATCTGGTTTCTTAGGAGGGACAGATGGCTCGGGATCATCTGTAATCTGCAGAATTAACTTAATAGCCTCCAAAAGATCAGGAACATCCACATGTGAACTACCCTCCCCATCAGCCATATCTGAGTCAGAACCTGAGGGGTCAGTATATGTGCCGTCTTCATCAGACTTTTTAGTAGTCAAGGACTGGTTCAACTTCTTTAATTGAGCAGATAAATCGTCAGCCCATGGCGGGTTGTACCGGCATTGGGGGACCCCTAGGGGGAGTTAGTTTATGAACTAGCGTATGCAGAAGCGTGGAAAAAGCGGCCCACGGTGGGTCAGTATGTGCCTCCATTGCCACAGTCCCACTGGGGGGCAAGGAGCCCCCAGAACCAGAGCCCACAGCTGCTATATTCTCATATGGCCCCGTGGCTTCAGCAACACCGGCAGTGTGTTCAGCCCCAGAACAGTTACCCTCAGAAGCAGACATGATATAACTTGCAGTATTAGGTTAACACAGTACAATTATCAGCAGCACTATACCTCTGAACCCAAACCCCTGCGCAGTGTAGTCAGCACTAGCAGAGATAAAGGAGAGAGATGGTGACTAAATCACAGAGAAAAATACGTAATACAGTATATCTTTGTGAAAATCCTATATTAGATAACACCTGACGCACCAAGCCCCCTCAGGTTATGGAATATAGGGATAGCAGGTTGAGTGAAAGACACGAAATGGACCCCACTCAGCTATCAAATGCACACACAGAAAGTCAGTTTGTACAATGCAGAGGTTATTACTGACAATAATACTGCACTGGACTAGCTTACACAGCTATATAACAATTGATATAACAGTACACAGTAAGAACTGGATGTATATCACAGGGTAATTGTACTATAAAACCCTGACTAAGTGCACTCTTTCTTAACTATCACTGTCTAAAAAGGCAGGTAGAATACTTAAGTGTCATGTAAAGGCACAGCGCTGACAACCAGGCGGCTTTACATAGGAGGATTTGCCCAAGCAGTCCCAGGAACAGTGAGCTGAGGGATAATGGCGCCGCAGACACTGACAGGGAGTGAGGAAAAGACAGATATGCAGCTCCAGAGCGGGAACACTTGCTAGAAATAGCGCCCTGGGGCTAGGGGAGGGGCTTCAGGTCTAAGCCTAATCCCCTCTGCTGGCAAAACTACCGGGTACTGTGGGCGATATAAGAATTGGTTTAGAAAAAAAAAAACTGACCTGCGCCCATGCCCTGGTGATCTAGTGGGATCGCCTGTACTGCCACAGTGTCCACCGCCAGCACGCACGGCCCGCCTCCCACTGACCGCGCCGGATCGCGATAAAGACCGGGTCCCGCAAGCGGGACCCACTTACCGCCTCCCGAAGCGCGGCCACGCGATCCTGGAGAGCCCCAGCCGTGTGTGTCTAACGTTAAGAAAACCGGAGCCTCCGCTGTAGGTACCCGGCAACCAGGGCTCGGGAGTGTACAGCGCCGCTGGGGAGAGCTGGAGCTGCAGCAGTGAATGTCACAAGACATTTACCACCGCTGCTGCCCTTGAAGTCTTCACTTTTTACCTCATAAAAAGCTTTTCTTAGGGCTGCTTGGAGCAGCCCCTCTGTTCAGTGCCTGCTTACTGCAGCACCAACTTACAAAACTGAGCTCCTGTGCTGGGAGGCAGGATGATATAGGAGGCGGAGCTGTGCATTCTGGGAACAGTCAAAGCTTTGAGCCTGTTGGTGCCTCGGATCAAGATCCCACTCTACACCCCATTGTCCAATCCTTGTGGAGCCCAGTGTACCCCACAGCAGAAATTACACATAGGAGACACCCAGCAGGCGCTGCTTGGTCTGTGGTGTTGTGTGCTGGTTCCAATCCTCTCTGTGTCACTCCATTCAGGGTAGTCTGAGATAAGTGTGCATAGCTCACTAATACTACACTGTGTTATCATACTGTGTTTTCTGCTCAGCATGTCTGCAAATGTCTGTTTATGCAAGGCTAGGTTTACACCTTCCTCACAGGGGTCCCACATGTATACCCAGTGCTCAGTTCCTTCACAGGGTAGTAATGTGCAGGAACCTGAGTGGATGGAATCATTTAAAATTGATTTAGCTTTGGCTAAATAAGAAAGACAAACCCTGAAAAAACTATGGACATATTTATGGTTGCTGCTGCAGACCACAGACCGGCTCTTCAGCCCCCCGTTGGTCTGTCACAAACGCACTCTCCCTCAGTTATTACAATCTTATTCTGAACTACCAGAGTTTGCTGAAGGAGAGGCTGAGGTGGACGAGGATAATTCCCTGTCATAAGGAGTTGAGGCCCTCATTTATGCCATTATAGAGGTGCTCAATATTCCCGATAAGAGGAAGAACTGACAGAGGAATTGTTTTTTTTAATGTGAAACCAAAGTCCTCTGCAACCTTCACATTTTCTAAAGAATTAGATTCCCTGGCTAAGGTAATATGGATAAATCCTGACAAAAAGTTTATTACCCCTAAACGGGTGTTAAATTCTTTCCTTTTCCCTACAGAGGATAGGAAAGTCTGGGAAACACCACCAACAGTGGATACTTTTGTGTTCAGACAGAGTCGAGGGGCGCCCACCGCACCTGGATGCGCTGCAGCAACCAGATCCACAGCTACACATCTGCTTCCCGGTGGCCGGCCGGTATTGTGACAACTGGGACAACGCTCACAGACTTTACAGCAAGGTACATCTGAATTCCCCAGTACGCTACATCTAGCCTCAGCGACCATCCTCACACACCCGCAAGGGACATTGTGAACTGGGTTCATCCCTGCTGGGAACTTGCTAAATCTCAAGTTACTAGACCCCCACAGTACAGTGTCACAGATATGGAGTCTCTATTTACACACAGGACATCACTGTGGATTTACCATAAGCAAGGAGCTGAGTATCCTAATGATCTGTACATGTGAGTCTATTAAGAATTATTAGGATTATGTAATCTGCCATTGTCCTGTATTGGACACTTATAATTATTGAGACTGCGTGATACTACAGTAACATTAGATATATATTGCAATTAATGTTACAAGAAATGCTCTATGCTATTATTGTGTACACCAATTGTGACTAATTAGCTCCCAGAAGAACTACTTGTATTTTTATATTTGATTTTTAATAAAATATACATTTTATTGTCATGTGGATTGTGCCTTCCTGAAGCGCCAGGTGTAGCATTTTTTAAGGCTATCCTATTAGGCCTGGTAAAACATCGGGTGCAAAAAAATTAATGTTTTTCCCGATGTTCCACCGATTTTTCTTTTTACAGGCTATCCAGATTGATCGGCGGTAAAAAAAAAATGCCCTTTCTCCCGAAAACACGCAGGTTCAGTGAAACCTGTGTGTTTTCGGTAGAAACAGCCCCGTTTTTCACATGCAGCAGGCTAGAACTGCAGGCATCTGGAAGCTGCCCTCGGCGCGGTGACTCCCGGTGGAGAAACCGAGGCAGCGCAGTGACCGTATCCCCCCTCTCCTCCGCCCCCCGGCAGCAGTCACATGACGGGGGAGCGGCCATGTGACCGGAGGAGCAGCACTGCACTGGGCGCTGTCAGGAGCCAGCACCCGGTGCAGCTTCAGTTAACCCCCAATAAGCCACCGCTTGTGCTGGCTTATCGGGGTTAATAGGATAGCCCCCGACGGGACAGCTAATTGGATATCCCCCTTTGCCTGTAACACAAGGCAAGATCACTTAATATTGAATGATCATACTTTTTTTTTCTCCAGTGACTTTGTTGGAAAAGTTCAATCCAATATCTTCATGTGCAGGGCCTCTAACATGTAGGAATTTGCAAATGCGACATTTTCGCCTTAGAGTTTTGTCTTAAAATGTGTCTTAGTCGTACTGTGACATGACGTGATTGATTAATTTGATATGTGACACTTATGTATCTGTGTATGACTGAGTCTGAATCTACACAAAGTGCTACAATGCAGTGGCCGTGGCTTCATTCCACGACAAGTTCCATTGTGCTTTCTCTTAACATCCTAGAGGATGCTGGGGTCCACATTAGTACCATGGGATATAGACGGGTCCACCAGGAGCCATTGGCACTTTAAGAGTTTGAGAGTGTGAGCCGGTCACAGCTAGGGGAGCTCTACAGAGCTTCTTTAGAAAAAAGTTTTTTTTAGAGTTTATTATGCTTCGTGAGTAGCGTCCGCCCTGCAGGGTCTGAGCCATTATCTCCGCTGACAGGACACTGAGCTCCTGAGGGGATGGGTCATTCCCCGCCACAGGGGATCACTCACCCCAGCAGCATGCCGCCACCCCCTTACAGAGCCAGAAGATCGGTGGCGAGTGAGTCACCGACCCCCCCTTGCAAGTGGGGGGCCGGTGTGAAGATGGCGGCAACAGGGTAGGGAGCGCGGTATTAACAGCACTCCGGAGCTCAGAGGCACATTGTGCAGCGCTGTGAGAAGGCGCCCTGAGCCGGCGCCTAAACCCTGCACTGGTCAGAAAGCCTGTTGGGGTCTGTGGATCTCAGTCAGCCAGCATTATCCTCAGGCCAGTATAATCATTGTGAAGAGCGGGAAGACAGCGCCATTTTGGGGGCGGGGCTTCTCCTCAGAGCGGAACCAGCAGCGTTCAGCGCCATTTTCCTGCCTGCACAGCGCTGTCCAGGAAGAGCAAGTCCCTCCACAGCAACTCCAGCTATCTCTCGCGATATCAGGGGGTTGTAGAAGGGGGGTGCTAAATACAGACTGTGTAACCTATTAAGGTGCACAGTCAGTGCTGGTAGGGGATCACCTTTTACCTTGAAGGCGCTGTGTGTGTGGGTTGGCTCCAATCTCTGTGTCTCTCTTGCCATCCTTGGGGGTGAAACTCTGCCCTCCCCTGTGTGTGTGTAGTGTGTCTGTGGTCTCCATACAGCTATGTCCAGGGACTCTGTCATATGCTGCAGAGGATATGTGCTCTCAGGATGATCCCATTCCATGTAATCAGGATTGCACTGGTTTAGCACAGATACCAGCAAGGGAGCCTGAGTGGTTATCCTCTATCAAATCTATGATTTCTCAGATTTCAAATAGGGTTGCACAAAATGAATCTGCAACTCAGGCTTTACAGAACTCTATGGCAGTCTGGCCCAGTTCTGGTACCTCAGGGCTCCCCGCTGTATATTCCCAAAAATGTGTTCTTGCACAGATCATGCAGGATGACACGGATACCGATTCGGACACTGCAGACGGTGATGGGGATGTGTTGCAGGGGGCCGCATCTCTTGCTAAAGGGATGCAGTTGATGGCTATTAGAGATGTGTTGAATATTGCTGATACAACACCGGAGCAGGTTGAGGAGGCTTACTTCACTGACAATAAGAAAGCCTCGCTAACCTTCCCTGCGTCAAAGGAATTAAATGCTATTTTTGAAAAAGCTTGTGAAAACCCGGATAAAAAATTCCAGATCCCTAAAAGGGTTCTGGTGGCATTTCCTTTCCCGGTAGAGGATAGAAAAAAATGGGAAAACCCGCCCATTGTTGACGCGTCAGTATCCAGACTCTAAAAAAAGGTGGTTTTACCTGTTCCAGGATCTACCGCCTTGAAAGAGCCAGGTGATTGTAAAATTGATAATACGCGCAAATCCATGTACACGGCTTCTGGGGCAATACTACATCCTACTATTGCCAGTGCTTGGATTGCCAAAGCTATCGTAAAGTGGTCAGGCACATTACTTGAAGACTTGGATACTATGGAGAAATGTGATGTTGAATTGTTTTTACGTAACATTCAGGATTCGGCAGGATTTCTGGTATAATCCATGAAAGACCTGGGTTCCATGGCTGCGGGAATTTCTTCCATGTCTGCCTCAGCTCGTCAAGGACTGTGGTTGCGCCAGTGGTCTGCCGACGCAGAATCAGGGAGAAGTGTGGAGACCCTACCCTACACAGGTCAGGCTCTATTTGGGGAAGCGTTAGATGCATGGATCTCCACGGCTACGGCGGGTATGTCACCTTTTCTTCCCTAAGCTGCACCTGCTCTGAAGAAACCCTTTTCTTCAACTGCATCACAGCCCTTACGGCCTGCCAAGCCCAGAAAGGCCAAGCCGTCCAACACCTTCTTTCGGGGAGGTCGGCCCAAGTCCAAGAAACCTGCTGCTGCAGGTTCCCAGGAACAGAAACCTGCTTCAGGTACACCAAAGTCCTCTGCATAACGGTGGACTGCACACCCCGGAGGTGGGGCCGGTGGGAGAGAGACTCAGGCATTTCGGTCATGTCTGGATGTCGTCCGGCCTGGTTTCCTGGGTGCAAGATATTGTGTCCCAGGTGTACAGGCTGGAATTTCAAGATCTCCCTCCTCAACGATTCTTCAAATCAGGCTTGCCAGCTTTGCTGGCAGACAGAACGGTCCTGCAGGCAGCCGTCCAGAAGTTGATGGAGGCACGGGTTATTGTACCGGTCTCTCCTCATATGCAAAACAAAGGTTACTATTCAAATCTTTTCGTGGTACCGAAACCGGATGGTTCGGTCAGGCCCATTCTGAACCTAAAATCAACGGATCCCTTTTTGAAGGAGTTCAAGTTCAAAATGGAGTCTCTAAGGGCGGTGATATCAGGTCTGGAAGAGGGGGAATTTCTGGTATCCCTGGATATCAAGGATGCGTACCTCCACATTCCGATTTGGCCGCCGCATCAAGCTTATCTCCGATTCGCACTGTTGGACTGTCACTATCCGTTCCATGCCCTGCCATTTGGCCTCCCCACAGCCAGAGGGTATTCACCAAGGTGAGGGCGGAAAAGATGGTTCTCCTCTGCAGACGGGGTGAATATAATTCCATATCTGGACGATCTGCTAATAAAGGCGTCGTCCAAGGAGAAGCTGCTACAGTCCATTCTTCTCACGACCCACCTGCTCAGAGAACACGGTTGGATCCTGAATCTTCCAAAGTCACATTTGAAACCAACCAGGAGGTTGTCATTTCTGGGAATGATCCTGAAGCAGCCCGGGTGTTGGTTCATCAGTGCATTCGCCTTCTGGGAAAGATGATGGTCTCTTACGAGGCTCTACAGTACGGGAGGTTTTATGCTCGGTCCTTCCAACTGGATCTCCTGGACAAATGGTCGGGATCCCATCTACATATGCACCAGAGAATACGTCTGTCACCAAAGGCCAGGATTTCACTCCTCTGGTGGTTGCAACTACCTCACCTTCTGGAGGGCCGCAGGTTCGGGATTCAGGACTGGATCCTTATAACCACAGATGCAAGTCTCCGGGGCTGGGGCACAGTCACTCACGGGGACACCTTCCAAGGAAGGTGGTCAAGTCTGGAAGCCAGCCTGCCGATAAACATTCTAGAGCTAGGAGCTGTCTACAACAGTCTTCTCCAAGCGCCCATCTTCCGAGAAATCGGGCCATTCAAGTGCAGTCGGACAATGTAACGACAGTGGCTTACATCAACCGACAGGGCAGAACGAAGAGCAGAGCTGCAATGTCAGAGGTAACAAGAATCTTCCTCTGGGCAGAAAAACACGCGTTGGCGCTATCAGCAATCTTCATTCCGGGAGTGGACAACTGGGAAGCGGACTTCCTCAGCAGACACATCCGGGAGAATGGGGTCTCCATCCGGAGGTGTTCAAGGAGGTAACAGATCTTTGGTGTGTACCTCAAATAGACATGATGGCCTATCGTCTCAACAAGAAGCTTTGGCGATATTGTTCCAGGTCGAGGGACCCGCAAGCAGTGGAGGTGGACGCCCTAGTGACTCCGTGGGTTTTCGAGTCAGTGTACGTGTTTCCACCACTCCCACTCATTCCAAGAGCACTAAAGCTCATAAGGAGAACAAGGGTTCAAGCGATCCTCATTGCTCCAGACTGGCCAAGAAGGTCTTGGTGCGCGGATCTTCTGGATATACTGCTAGAAGAGCCGAGGCCTCTTCCTCTTCAGGAGGACCTGTTGCAGTAGGGGCCGTTCGCCTATCAAGACTTACCACGGCTACGTTTGACGGCATGGAGGTTGAACGCCAGATACTAGCTCGGAAGGGCATTCCGAACAAGGTTATTCCTACTGATACAGGCTAGGAAAGGACTAACGTCTAAACATTACCATCGTATTTGGAAAAAATATGTATCTTGGTGTGAGTCCAAGAAGTTTCCTACGTTGGAGTTTCAACTGGGACGTTTTCTCCACTTCCTGCAAGCAGGTGTGGATATGGGCCTGAGGTTGGGATCCATAAAGGTCCAGAATTTCGTCCCTATCCATTTTCTTCCAGAAACAGTTGGCTGCCCTCCCTGAGGTTCAGACTTTTTTGAAGGGAGTTCTGCACATCCAGCCTCCCTTTGCACCGCCTACGGCGCCCTGGGACCTTAACGTAGTGTTTCAGTTCCTCCGCTCGGACTGGTTTAAACCTTTACAGGAGGTTGAGCTCAAATTTCTCACGCGGAAGGCTGTCACTTTGTTGGCCTTAGCTTATGCTAGACGTGTGTCGGAGTTTGGGGCTTTGTCATGTAAAAGCCCATACTTGATCTTCCATGAAGATAGAGCTGAGCTCGGAACGCATCAGCCGTTCCTTCCAAAGGTTGTGTCGGCATTTCATATCAACCAACCTATTGTGGTGCCAGTTGCTACTGACCCCTCAATTTCATCAAAGTCCTTGGATGTTGTAAGGGCTTTGAGAATCTATGTGAAGAGGACTGCTTGTCACAGGAAATCGGACTCTGTTTGTCCTGTATGATCCCAAGAAAATTGGGTGTCCTGCTTCTAAGCAGTCGATCTCTCGCTGAATCAGGTTCACCATCCAGCATGCGTATTCTGTGGCAGGTTTGCCGTGTCCTACGTCTGTTAAGGCCCACTCTACTCGTAAGGTGGGTTCTTCCTGGGCGGCTGCCCGGGGCGTCTCGGCATTACAACTTTGCCGAGCAGCAACTTGGTCTGGGTCGAACACATCTACAAAGTTCTACAAGTTCGATACTTTGGCCTCTGAGGACCTGAAGTTCAGTCAATCAGTTCTGCAGGAGCCTACGCGCTCTCCCTCCTGTTCTGGGAGCTTTGGTAAATCCCCATGATACTAATGTGGACCCAGGCATCCTCTAGGACGTAAGGGAAAATAGGATTTTGGTTACCTACCGGTAAATCCTTGTCTCGTAGTCCGTAGAAGATGCTGGGCGCCCGCCCAGCGCTTCGTTTTCCTGCAGTTGTTATCTGGTTCAGTACAACTTTGTTTTTAGTTACATACTGCATTGCTACTTGGTAAGTACTGTTTCAACAGTTGCTGAGTTTTCAAGCTAAGTTAGCTTGATGTACCTTGTATGTGTGAGATGGTATGAATCTCGCCACTATCTGTGTTAAATCCTTCTCTCAAAGTATGTCCGTCTCCTCACGCACAGTTTGTAGACGGAGTCTGGTAGGAGGGGCATAGAGGAATGAGCCAGCCCACACTCTCAAACTCTTAAAGTGCCAATGACTCCTGGTGGACCCGTCTATGGTACTAATGTGGACCCCAGCAAACTCTACGGACTACGAGAAAAGGATTTACCGGTAGGTAACCAAAATCCTATTTTCTATACAGACCCAGTCACACACAGATATACAAGTGTCGCATATCAAATTAATCAGTGCAGTCTCCCACCTAAGATGCATTTTGGGGCAAAAAGGCGATAGCAGAGACGTACAGGTTCACTCGTGCAAGGTGTCTCCGACCACATTACGTATTGAGGTTAGATGTATGAGGACACATCTGTAGTTCTCTAGATATTGTGCCTCAGGCTAGCAAGTATTATGGGACTTTAACTTATCTATGTCTGTACCATCATGTAGGTTGTGCCATCATGCAGCCTGTAATGAAGTTATCTTATTGAGGAATTCTTACCATCTGTTGGATCTGCATTGTCTGTACTTTCTTCTGCCCTTCCTTTGCTCTTCTCATTTTCTCTTTTTGTTGTGCAATAAAGAAGTTATCGGCCTCTTTTATCTCATGAAGTGCCTGCAACGCTCTTAGCTTCTCATCTTCTTCTTCCTTCTCTTTTTTCTTTCTCTGATACAAAAATATTATTTTATTAGACTGTGCTTGATAAATAATATAATATCGTACTATAGCAAATTAAAAATTGTGTAAACTGATAAGTGCCCTTCAAAGAGCGAAGTAAATGAATGTTCCTGTTAGACAGGTCTGTGAGTTAAGCAGAAGAAAGTCAGCAGATCCCCCGTGTCTTGGTAACTGCAGCAATTTAAGTTAATGTGATTGAAGGATGGAGAAATTATTATACAATAGTCAGGAAGATTATTTTATATACACACATATACAGTGCATCCGGAAAGTATTCACAGCACTTCACTTTTTCCACATTTGGTTATCCTACAGCCTTATTCCACAATGAAATTCATTTTTTCCCCTCAAAATTCTACACACATTACCTCAAAATGATAATGTGAAAAAAGTGATTTTGAGATTTTTGCAAATTTATTAAAAATAAAAAAAACTAAGAAATCACATGTACATAAGTATTCACAGCCTTTGCTCAATACTTTGTTAATGCACCTTTGGCAGCAATTACAGGCTCAAATCTTTTTTAATATGATGCCACAAGCTTGACACACCTGTCTTTGGGCAGTTTCGCCCATTCCTCTTTGCAGCACCTCTCAAGCTCCATCAGGTTGGATGGGAAGCGTCGGTGCACAGCCATTTTCAGATCTCTCCAGAGATGTTCAATCAGATTCATTCACAGAGTTATCCTGAAGCCACTCCTTTGATTTCTTGGCTGTGTGCTTGGGGTCATTGTCCTGCTGAAAGATGAACCGTTGGCCCTGTCTGAGGTCAAGAGCGCTCTGTAGCAGGTTTCGTCCAGGATGTCTCTGTACATTGCTGCAGTCATCTTTCCTTCTATCCTGACTAGTCTCCCAGTTCCTGCCACTGAAAAACATCCCCACAGTATGATGCTGCCACCACCATGCTTCACTGTAGGGATGGTATTGGCCTGGTGATGAGCGGTGCCTGGTTTCCTCCAAACATGATGCCTGGCATTCATGCTAAAGAGTTCAATCTTTGTCTCATTAGACTGAAGAATTTTGTTTATCATGGTCTGAGAGTTCTTCAGGTGCATTTCCGCAAACTCCAGGTAGGCTGCCATGTTCATTTTACTAAGGAATGGCTTCCGCCCATACAGGCCTGATTGGTGGATTGCCGCAGAGATGGTTTCCTTCTGGAAGGTTCTCCTACACAGAGGAATGCTGTAGCACTGACAGAGTGACCATCGGCTTCTTGGTCACCTCCCTGACTAGGGCCTTTCTCCCACCGATCGCTCAGTTTAAATGGCCAGCCAGCTCTAGGAAGAGTCCTGTTGCTTCCGAACTTCTTCCATTTACGGATGATGGAGGCCACTGTACTCATTGGGACCTTCAAAGCAGCAGATATTTTTCTGTACCCTTCCCCAGATTTGTGCCTCGAGACAATCCTGTCTCGGAGGTCTGCAGCTAATTCCTTTGACTTCATGCTTGGTTTGTGGTCAGACATGCACTGTCAAGTGTAGGACCTTTTATAGACAAATGTGTGCCTTTCTAAATCATGTCCAATCAACTGAATTTACCACAGGTGGACTCCAATTAAGCTGTAGGAACATCTCAAGGATGATCAGTGGAAACAGGATGCACCTGAGCTCAATTCTGAGCTTCGTGGCAAAGGCTGTGCATACTTATGTACATTTGATATCTTAGATTTTTATTTTTAATAAATTAGCAAAAATCTCAAAAAATACTTTTTTCACGTTGTCATTATGGGGTATTGTGTATAGAATTTTCTAGTAAAAAAAGAGATTTATGGTAGACTAACCATTGTTAAATCTCTTTCTGTGAGGTACATTGGTTGCACAGGGAAACATTGGGGGTGCATTGTGGGGCCTCCTCTATAACCTCGCCTCCAGGCACCGTGAGCTTAATTTCGTTAACGAGTCCAATGCAGAAGCAGGTAAAAGAGACGGTAGATGTTAGTCACATAGAACCACGTTTTCACGACAGTAGAAGGGACTAGCGGCTAATGCCATACAAACCCATAGAAGCTAGGTGCGTCAGGGCGGGCGCCCTGTGGAACCAATGTACCTCGCAGAAAGAGATTTAACAATGGTAAGTCTACCATAAATCTCCTTTTCTGCAGCGGGGTACATTGGTTTCCACAGGGAAACATCAGGGATGTCCTAAAGCAGTTCCTCATGGTAGGGAACGCGCCATAGCGGGTATGACAACCCAGCGTCCAAAGGAAGCATCCTGGGAGGCAGAAGTATCAAAGGCATATAACCTAATGAACGTGTTCACAGAAGACCACGTAGCTGCCTTGCACAATTGTTCAGTGGACGTGCCTCGGCGGGCCGCCCAAGAAGGTCCAACAGACAGAGTAGAATGGGCTTTAATAGCAGCAGGAGCTGGAAGACCAGCATGTGCATATGCTTGTGCAATCACCATTCTAATCCATCTGGCCAATGTTTGCTTGTTTGCAGGCCAGCCACATTTTTGAAAACCAAAAAGTACAACAAGGGTATCTGACCTCCTGATGGAGGCAGTTTTCGCTACGTAAATATGGAGAGCCCATACCACAGCCAAAGACCGCTCTTTGGAGGACAAACCAGAAGAGATAAATGCCGGAACCACAATCTTTTGGTTAAGATGAAAAGATGACACCACCTTGGGCAAATAACCAGGGCGAGTTCGAAGAACAGACAGAGACGGTCGCTGGGTGGGAGGGGACTGGACGGCGGCATTAAGCCGCAATTTAGGGGGCGCGGTCCGGCCAATGCAGGCGTGGCCGGACCGTTGGGGGAGTGGGCCGCGGCGGCTGCGTGATGTCACATGCAGCCGCTGCAACCCGGGCAGCGAGGAGGTGCTCCCGGCCAGCCGCAGGAGCTGCGCTGGCTGGGAGCTACTTCTGAAATGCAAAAGCATCACCTATGTGCGGTGTTTTTGCATTTCTGTGGGTGGGGGCCGGTATTGACATGCAGGGCGGACTAGCCCTGTGCTGGGCGTCCCCCAGCATGTCTGAGTGCCTGATCGTAGCTGTGCTAAATTTAGCACAGCTACGATCAACTCGGAATGACCCCCATAGGGAGGCTGAATCCGTTAAACACCCTGAGTGAATGTATGAACGTCAGGAATAGATGCAATTTTTCTCTAAAACCAAACCACAAGGCAGAGATGTGAACCTTGAGGGAGGCCAGATGAAGGCCTAAGTTGAGGCCTTGTTGCAAAAAAGCTAAAAGTCTAGAAGTACTGAATTTGTAAGCATTGTAATTCTTAGCAGCACACCAGGTGAAGTAAGAATTCCAGACCCTATAATAAATCCGCGCAGAAGCCGGTTTGCGGGCCTTCAGCATAGTTTGGATAACCGCCTCGGAGAATCCTTTGGCCCTCAGGATTGAAGCTTCAAGAGCCACGCCGTCAAAGCCAGTCTGGCCAGGTCTGGGTAGACACAAGGGCCCTGAACGAGGAGGTCTGAGCGTTGAACTAGAAGAGAACGCTCCATCGATAGACCCTGTAGGTCTGAGAACCAATGTCGTCTTGGCCACACTGGAGCAACTAGAAGTAGTTTTCCTCCTTCTTGTTTGAACTTCCGCAGTACCCTGGGCATGAGTGACACTGGAGGAAACACGTAGGACAGCCGAAAGTTCCATGGAATTGCCAGTGCTACCACGAATGCTGCTTGAGGATCCCTGGTTCTTGATCCGAAGACTGGAACTTTGTGATTGTGTAAAGACGACATCAGGTCTACATCTGGTAGACCCCACTTGTCCACTAGGAGTTGAAAGACTTCTTGATGAAGACTCCACTCTCCAGCGTGCAGGTCCTGACGACTGAGGAAATCCACTTCCCAGTTGAGGACTCCCGGACTGAATATTGCCGATGTTGCTGGCAGATGGTGTTCCGCCCAACAAAGGATTTTTGACACTTCCATCATTGCCATTCGGCTTCGAGTGCCACCTTGATGGTTTATGTATGCTGCCGTGGTAACGCTGTCTGACCGTACTTGAACAGGCCTGTTCCGTATCAGAGGCAGGGTGAGAGACAAAGCATTGAACACTGCCCGCAATTCCAGAATGTTTATTGGGAGGAGTGATTCCTCCTTGGTCCACGAAAAGACCCTGGAAAGAGTGTTGATCCAACACCGCGCTCCAACCCCTCAGACTGGCATCTGTAGTCAGTAGGACCCAGTTGGAGATCCAGAAGGGACTGCCCCTGCTCAACTGCTGGTCGTGTAGCCACCAGGTCAGCGACAGACGAACCTCCAGAGTCAAGGAGATCATGCGAGACCTGATCCGATGAGGCAGGCCGTCCCACTTGGAAAGGATTAACCTCTGCAGATGGCGGGAATTAAATTGAGCGTACTCTACCATGTCCCAAGTCGGCACTAGGCCTAGTACTTGCATGGCCGAGTGTATCGACACCCTTGGGTAAGAGAGGAAGTATCTGATCCTGTCGTGAAGTTTCAGGACCTTCTCTGGAGCCAGAAACAGACGTTGACTGTGTGTGTCCAGCAGTGCCTCCAGGTGCACCATGCTCCGAGCAGGGACCAGCGAGGACTTCTTCCAGTTGATGAGCCACCCGTGGCCTTGTAGGAAGTTTACTGTCAGTGAGATGACTGAGAGGGACATCGTGGGAGTTTGCCAGAATCAGCAAGTCGTCCAGATACGGCAGGATCCTGACTCCCTGGCAACAGAGATGAGCCATCATCACGGCCATAACTTTGGTAAAGATCCGAGGGGCCGTGGCCAGTCCAAATGGCAGAGCCTGGAATTGATAGTGAAGATTGCCAATAGCAAACCGCAGATACTGCTGATGGGACATGGCAATAGGTATATGCAGGTAAGCATCTTGTATATCCAGGGATACCATATAGTCTCCGGATTCCATGACCAGTACAATTGAGCGCAGTGTTTCCATACGGAACTTAGACACTCTCCCAAACCTGTTCAGTGATTTGAGGTTGAGGTTGAGTATAGGCCGGAAAGACCCATTGTGTTTCGGAACTAGAAACAGGGTCGAGTAGTATTCTCTGCCTCTCTGGGACAAAGGTACCGGCACTATCACTCCTGTATCCAGGAGGGAACACACAACCAATTGTAGAGCTTCAACGGATCCGAAGGAATAACCATTGTGCAGAACTGGCGAGGGGGACGTCTCTTGAAAGAGACTGCATACCTGTGAGAGACAATTTCTCGCACCCATGCGTCTGAAGTGGTCTTTAACCAGACCTGGGTGACTCGCAGAAGTTGGCCTCCCACCCTGGGGTCCCCCAGAGGGAGGCCCGCCTCGTCATGCAGCAGGCTTGTTGTGTTTAGAAGCAGACTGACGGGCAGCCCAGGATTGTTTTGCTTAGTGGTTTTGGGACCACGAGATTATCTCGGGTATGCCTGACCTTTTGCTTTCTCTTGAGGCCGAAAGGAGCGAAAATTGGTTCCTTTTGTTTTCTGTGCAGAAGGATTAGTATTCGGGAGAAATGCAGTCTTAGCAGCCGCTAAGTCAGTTACAATCTTATTGAGATCTTCCCCAAATAACATGTCTCCCTTAAAAGGGAGTACCTCCAAGGTCTTTTTGGAGTCCAGGTCCACCTTCCATGACCTCAACCACAGAATACGGTGAGCCAGAATGGACGTAGTCGATACCTTGGCCGCCAACACACCTGCATCAGAGGACGCCTCCTGAATGTAATAGGCGGCGGTGGTAATATGAGACAGGTATTGTCTGGCAGTGTCAGATATATCCTGAGGCAGCTCTTCCTCTAATGCCTGAACCCATGCTTCAATTCCTTTTGCAGCCCAGGAGGCTGCTGTAGTGGGTCTATGTTCAGCACCTGTAAGGGAGTAAATAGACTTCAGGAAACCCTCCACACACTTATCTGTCGGTTCCTTCAGTGAGGTGACAGGTAGGGTAGATTGCACCATGAGACGGGTGACATGTGAATCCACCGGCGGTAAATTTTCCCATTTGTTACACAACTCAGAAGAGAGAGGATAACGAGCTACCATCTTTTTAGATAGGGAGAATTTCTTTCCTGGCGAAGACCAGGGTTATTGACGAATGTCTACCAAATGGTCAGAATGCGGTAATAATGTTTTTGTCACCTTCTGATGATCCACATCATCATCTATTTGAAGGATTTGCTTAATAGCAACCACTAGGTCAGGGACATAAACCTGAGTTGTAGATTCCTCGGTCAGAAGCAGCTGTATACTCCCCACCCTCATCAGAAGAATCTTCCGAGAGATTAATGGATTGTGAGGAGAAAGTGGCCAGCTTAGATGACCTCTTGGCACCAGAGTGACGTGGGGTAGGTTTATGTCTAACCAAAGTATGATTCAATTGCTGCAACTGGGTAGACAAATTTTCTGCCCAAGGCAGATTTACCATAGGGACAATATGTGGCCGCATGGGCACAGGTCCCATAGGGAGCGCAAGGCGTGTCACAAGCGTATTGAGCATAGATGAGAACGCCGCCCAAGGTGGCTCCTGATTGGTTACAGGAGCTGCAGACTGACTGGGAGATGTATTACACCATCATTCAAACCTTCCTACTCAGACAAAACCCTGGCGCATGTGCTGCATGATACAGGAGCATCCGTGGATTTCCTGCCCTTTGTGTTAGACATTTTAGTGAATGCAACCGCATAGCGTATGAGTACGATACAGCCAGAAAGAGTACAATACCTGCAAATAAATCCCCTAGTATGTGACAGCGTACACAGTACACAACTCCAGCGTCTAAATCCGGTACTATTTGATTGCGTACACAGTACACAACATCAGCCAATAAATCCGGTATGAAGTGACTGAGTACACAGTAGAATACACTTAACGGTAAATACTGTGCAGCACTATATATGAGACCCTGATGCACCTAGTCCTAGGGTACAGAATACAGTGATAGATATAGCTGGGATACACTGAAAGTGAAATCCACACAGCAGATACAGGCACACACAGTCACAGTGACAATCAGGGCTGGTTCTACACCTTGTGGCACCCAGAGCAAAAGTTTCGACTGGCGATCCCCCCGCCCCCCCCCCAGCTAAACAGTTAAACAAAAAGGGGCGTGGATTCATAGGGGAGGGGCGTGGCCAGTTATGCCCCTAGTAGCTGTGCCCCCAGATTTGCTCCTAGTAGTTGTGCCTCCCAGTTGATTTGCCCCCAGTAGATTTGCCCCCTGTAGCTATGCCCCAGTAGTTGTGCCCCCTATAGCTATGCCCCCAATAGATTTGCCTCAGTAGTTGTGCCCACTGTTGCTTTGCCCCCAGTAGTTGTGCCCCCTGTCACTGTGCCCCCAGTAGTTGTGCCCCCTGTTGCTTTGCCCCCAGTAGTTGTGCCCCCGTTTCTTTGCACCCAGTAGTTGTGCCCCCTGTCGCTGTGCCCCTTAGTAGCCGCTTACAAACACACACAAAAATACAAAAACAATACTTACCACTGCCCCGCTCCTGCTTCCCGACCGCTGCTGCTGCTCCGTCTGGCCTCCTGCGGCTCCTCTCTATGGGAGAGACGTCATTACATCTCTCCCACAGCAGCGCCGCACAGACACTAGAGGTCAATAATGACCTCTAGTGTCTGTCACTGGAGCTGGCTGCAGTGGTCACCCGCACAGCCCAAGGCATTTGCTGCAGCCGGGGAGCGGGTAGGCAGCGGTACCTGCGGGGTGACTGCGGCCGCGCCCCCCGGCTGCAGCGCCCCTGGCGCAGGCACTGCTTGCCAGTAACCAAAAACCGCTCCTGGTGACAAAGCAGATATTTTAGTAAGACAATAAAACTGCACTGGACTGGTGTGTGTGTGTGTGTGTGTGTGTGTGTGTGTGTGTGTGTATATATATATATATATATATATGTATATATATATATATATATATATATATATATATATATATATATATATATATAAAAAACAATGCGCAGTCCGAGACCGGATGTATATATCAGGATACTCGTGCAATATATTCTGGCACAGGTACATTTGTTCTTAACTAATGCTGTCTTATTATTGACATGCAGAATACTTAAGTGTCTGTAAAATCACGGCGCTGATGTACAGGCGGATTTACAGAGGAGACTTTGCCCTGCAGTCCCGGAGACCAGTCGCAGCTAATCATAGAAGATGGCACCCAGCGTCTCAGTCAGGGAGTGAGGGAGAGTGTGAGGCAGCTCCAAGGCGGGAACA
The DNA here is from genome assembly GCF_028390025.1 of Pseudophryne corroboree. Taxonomy (NCBI): domain Eukaryota; kingdom Metazoa; phylum Chordata; class Amphibia; order Anura; family Myobatrachidae; genus Pseudophryne; species Pseudophryne corroboree. Next base: position 104,291,830 of record NC_086450.1, on the reverse strand, counting down.
CCAGCAGTAGATGGTGCCCGGAGCTGGGGGAGGGGCTACATGTCAGCACCTTATCCCCTATGCTGGTCCTCACCACCGGGTCCTGTGGAGCCTATAACAAGCGGATTTTAGTAAATCCGACCTGTGCTCCCTTGCCCTGGTGGATATAGTGGGGTCCCTGTGCAGTACAGTGTCCACGCCAGCGGCGCGGTCCGTCTCCTGGGACCGTGACCAACGCGATTTACCGGCGGGTCCCACGTGGGGAACCTCTTACCTCCTCCCTGATGTGCAGCCACACGATCCAGGAGGGCGTCAGCGGTGTGTGCCTAAAGTCCGGTGCACCTCCGACGCAAGTACCAGGGAACCAGGCCGTGGGAGTATGCAGCGCTGCTGGGGAGGTGATGGACCCGCAGCACAGAATTTCAGACTGACATAAAAGTGCTGCGGCCCTTGAAGTCTTCAAAAAAAGCTCTTTCCAGGGCTGCCTAGCGCACAGTCAAAGCTTTAGCCTGTTGGTGCCTCGGATCAAGATCCAACTCTACACCCTGATGTTATTCCCTGTGGAATACCAGTGTACCCCTCAGAAATGTTGTTTTTTCTTTTTTCATTATTTGAAGCTATAAATAGGCTACATGTAACAAAATGCATCACCTTGACAACCACATACCATTCATTGAGTGACAGCCAGGAAATCCCTCTGTTTATGAAAAAGAATTCCAGTGGATACTGTCCCATTTATGAACAATAAAGATGTTGGGTCTCGAAGAATACTGTAAATTATGATTATATCTCATTTATAGGTTTTAACCCATTGTGTGTTGAAATCTCTTCTGTTTGGAAGGAGTGGTCAGTCCTCATCACTATTCTGGGGAGACTTTAATTGCAGATGAGCATAAAGTTTTCTCTTACGTACTAGAGCAGTGGTGGCCAACGCGTGGCTCTTGAGCCACATGCGGCTCTTTCTTCATTCAAATGTGGCTCCCAACACTCAAACTCACGTGACCACAAGAGATCTGTAAACCGCTTCACTCCAGCCAGACATGCAGCAGCACTACGTAGACTGAGAACTGAAGAAGCCAAATACACACGGGGAAGCTGGCTGGAGTGACACAGGCGGGTGCTGGCTGGAGTGACACAGGCGGGTGCTGGCTGGAGTGACACAGGCGGGTGCTGGCTGGAGTGACACATGGGAGAACTGAAGTATATTATGTGAATCTGGCTTTTCAATATATTTTATGCGGATCTGGCTTTTTCAATTATTTGATGTAGAAGTGGCTTTTTCATTGTATTTTATGTTGGATCTGGCTTTTTCAATGTATTTTACACCAGGGGCATGTCCTAGCAGGCACAAGGTCACACCCCATTTTTGCAAGTGCGCCTTCGGCTCGAAGTCGGCTCTTTGATGTGCCTAACAAGATTTCTTGGCTCTTTGTCTCTGACTGGTTGGCCACCCCTGTACTAGAGGATACTGAGTATCCATTTAGTACCATGGGGTATAGACAGGTCCACTAGGAGCCATGGGCACTTTAAGAATTTGACAGTGTGGGCTGACTCCTCCCTCTATACCCCTCCTACCAGATTCAGTTTAGAAAATGTGCCCGGAGGAGCCGGTCACGCTTATGGAAGCTCCTGAAGAGTTTTCTGCATTTGTATTTCTGTTTGTTATTTTCAGGCAGGACTGGATGGCACCAGCCTGCCTGCTTCGTGGGACTTAGTGGGGGGGAACGGCCCAACCTCTTGAAGGGTTAATGGTCCCCTTCCCCGCTGACAGGATACTAGCTCCTGAGGGAACCATTCGCAAGCCCCACCATGGCAAGCGTACATTCACGCAGCACGCCGCCACCCCTAACAGAGCCAGAATAAAGAAGAGGGGTGAGTACTTAGCCAGCGTCCCAGTTAGCAGGTCGCTGCCATTATGGCGGCATGAGGGTACGGAGACGCACGGCTTCTTACCGGGGTGGATTGCGTCTACACACTGCGTTTCAGTACACTATACACAGTACCCACACTGGCAAACGAAGCCTTAAAACGGTTCTGTCTCCATTTTAGGCACAAATTACCTCAGCCAGTATAAAAAAGTGCGGGAAGTCCGCGTGCCATTGAAGGGGTGGGGCTTCACTATGAGCGGATCCAGCAGCTCACCTGCGCCATTTTCCCTCTGCAGTGGATACAGACGCTAACTGATAGGGACGCGCAGTTCCTCCGGTGTGACTCCAGATTACTTCAGCGGTACCAGGAGGTCATATCAGGGGGGGAGCGATTATTAGTGTACTAAATCCCCAATCTGGGTACTTAGTCTGTGACCCGGCTAAGCTTGGCATTAGCAATAAGGGCACGGTGTGCTGGCTCCAAATACCTATATGTCTCCCTAGAAGGGCTCTTTATGGGTTAATTGTGTTTTTAACCTTTCCTGTGAGTGTATGCTGTCACATTTACAATATGTCAGGCAAAGTGTGTGTTTCATGTACGGCAGAGTGTTCCTCTTCTCCAGGGAGCTCACTACTATGTACTAAGTGTAGTGCACCTACTCAGGCTAGGGGGCTGAACCAGCGTGGCTGGATTCCCTCAGAGGAATGATTTCTAATATCTCTAATAAATTGTCCCGCAATGCGAAAGAGACGCAATACTTAAGACAGTCTGTGGATGAGATTATGAACAGAGACTCAGTCCCCAAACAAGTGTCTCAGTCCCTTGCCATTTATCCACAAAAACGAACTCTGGCCCATATCCTGCAGTCTGACGCTGAGGGGTCAGAAATGGAGGAGGCGGAGGTGGATTTAGAAGGGGGGGACGCTGCTCTGTCACAGGGAATACAGGCTCTTATAGGGGCTATCAGAGATGTGCTACAAGTTTTTCTTCCGTTGGAAAAGGCATTGGTAATCCAGTCGATGGTTCGGGATGTCCTGAAGCCAACCCGGATATCGGTGCATCTATGCATTCGCCTTGTGGGGAAAATGCTGGCCTCTTACGAGGCGCTTCAGTACGGAAGGTTTCATGCGAGGTCCTTCCAGCTGGATCTGTCGGACCAATGGTCCGGATCGCATCTTCACATGCACCAGAGGATCCGTCTGTCGCCAAAGCCCAGGATTTTCCTTCTGTGGTGGCTACAGACTTCTCACCTAATCGAGGGTCGACGGTTCGGGATTCAGTATTGAATTCTGCTAACCACAAATGTAAGCCTCAGAGGCTGAGGAGATGTCACCCAGGGGGTGCAGTTTCAAGGAAGATGGTCAAGTCAGGAAGTCATCCTTCCAAACAATATTCTGGAACTCAGAGCTGTATACAACGCCCTTCTGCAGGCCTCATATCTTCAAGTTCGGGCCATTCAGGTTCAGTCAGACAATGTGACGGCAGTACGTACATAAACCGACAGGTAGGAATGAAAAGCAGAGCAGCAATGTCAGAGATACTGTATCAAGAATTCTCCTCTGGGCAGAAAATCACGAGTTGGCGTTGTCGGCGGTTTTCATTCCGGGAGTAGACAACTGGGAAGCAGACTTCCTCAGCAGACACAACCTGCACCTGGGGGAGTGGGGCCTTCACCCGGAGGTGTTCAAGTGCTTGAAAAGTCAATGGGGATGTCCACAAATAGACATGATGGCCTCTCATCTCAACAAGAAGCTCAAGCGGCATTGTTCCAAGTCGAGAGACCCACAGGCAGTGGCAGTGGACGCTCTGACAACTCCATAGGTCTATTAGATGGTGTACGTGTTCCCTCCACTTCTGCTGATCCCAAGAATTCTCAAAAGAATGAAAAGGAAAAAAGTTCAAGCAATTCTCATTGCTCCAGATTGGCCAAGAAAGGCCTGGTACGTGGACCTTCTGGAGATGCTCCTGGAAGATCCGTGGCCTCTACCTCTTCGCGAGGATCTCCTGCCGTTCGTCTATCAAGACTTAACACGGCTACGTTTGACGGCATGGAAGTTTGAACGGCTGATTCTAGCCAGGAGAGGGATTCCTGACAAGGTCATCCCGACTATGATTCAAGCCAGGAAGGGAGTAACGTCTAAACAGTACCACCGTATATGGAAGAAATACGTCTCTTGGTGTGAGAGCAGAAAATATTCTGCGGTGGAATTTTCATCTGGGACGTTTCCTGCTTTTTCTGCAGTCAGGTGTGGATGTGGGCTTACGTCTGGGCTCCATAAAAGTCCAGATTTCGGCCTTGTCCATTTTCATTCAGAAACAATTGGCTTCTCTTCCTGAGGTCCAGACGTTCTTGAAAGGGGTTCTGCACATCCAGCCTCCCTTTGTGCCTCCCATGGCACCTTGGGATCTCAATTTGGTGCTGTAGTTCCTCCAATCGGACTGGTTTGAACCGTTACAGGAGGTATACGTAAAATATCTTACGTGGAAAACAGTCACACTGTTGGCCTTGGCTTCAGCAAGACGTGTGTCAGAGCTGGGGGCGCAGTCTCACAAGAGCCCCTATGTAATCTTCCATGAGGAACTCAGGACTCATCAGCAATTTCTTCCTAAGGTGGTATTGGCGTTTCACAGCAACCAACCAATTGTGGTACCGGTTGTTACAGACACCTCTGTTACGTCAAAGTCTTTGGATGTTGTGAGGGCTTTGAAGGTGTATGTGAAGAGAACAGCTTGTCACAAGAAATCGGACTCGCTGTTTGTTCTTTACGATCCCAATAAGATTGGGTGTCCTGCTTCAAAGCAGTCAATTGCACATTGGATCAGGCTCACTATCCAGCATGCTTATTCCACGGCAGGATTGCCATGTCCAAAATCTGTACAGGCCCACTCGACTAGGTCGGTGGGTTCTTCTTGGGTAGCTGCCCGCAGTGTCTCAGCCTTACAGCTCTGCCGAGTTTCAACTTGGTCAGGTTCAAACACGTTTGCAAAGTTCTAAAAGTTCGATACCTTGGCCTCTGAGGTCCTTCAGTTTGGTCAATCAGTTCTGCAGGACCCTCAGCACTCTCCCACCCGGTTTGGGAGCTTTGGTACTTCCCCATGGTACTAAATGGATCCCCAGTATCCTCTAGGACATAAGAGAAAATAGAATTTTAAATACCTACCGGTAAATCCTTTTCTCGTAGTACGTAGAGGATACTGGGTGCCCGCCCAATGCTTTGTTCGTCCTGCACTGTTACCTGTTTAAGTATTGTTGTTTGGTTCAGCTGCTGCTGTTCCTGTTTCCAGGTTGGTTAGCATGGCTTTGCTCTTGTTTGTGTGTGCTGGGTCGGAATTGTTATGAGCCACGGCTGTGGCTCATTCCTGTTTTGCATTTTGGTTATGTATTTTATGTTATACTTCTGTTTCTGTTCCCCGTGGGTGTCGTGGGGTGTTCGGAGCCCACCCTTAAGGAGAGGGTACTGTTATGAACCACAGGTAGTGGTTCATTCCTGTTTTCCATTTATTTTATGTTTATAGTTCTCTTGCAGGCCAGGATTTCCCTTTGCTCTGGTTTAGAAGACTCTTGTTTGCTGCCGGTGGTGAGTCTGTGTAATTGCAGCCTGTTTCCATGTGTTTGGCCTCACCTGTCTGTTTAATTGCATCTTGTCAGTTTGGAGTCGTGCAACAGGGCAGCTGCACGACATAATTAATTAGGGCTCTCTGTTATATTCTGGCTCAGTGCAATACACAGACGCCGGTGATAGTTCTTGAGTTCTGAGCTAGTTCCTGCCAGTTCCTGAGTGTCTGATCCAGTGTTTGATTCAGTGTCTGATCCAGTGTCCTGCCGTGAAGCGTTCCTGTCCAGAAGTCCTGTGGCTTTGTCTGTGCCTGGTCGAGTATCTGGCTTCTTGGTGTCCACCGGTCTGTCGTTTGGGATTCTGCCTGTCCTCCGGTTCTGAGAGCCTGTGTCGGCTACATTGGGGGTTCCTGTCCGTTTGGCAGTATTTGTACCGGTTCTGTGAGTAGCGGCTTTGCCGCGTGCCGTCGGCCTAGGCCGCTGTATTCCTTGGTTATATCTGTTACTGGTGTTTTGCAGAGGGTTCTGCATATGCTGTCACCGCCGGTACACAACAGTATAGTGTCGGCGTGTGGACAGCATTTCCTTTGTTGTTCTTTTCCTTTGGCGGCGTGCCGCACATGTATTTAGTTTTAGGGTTGTTAGTAGCCCCTAGCCTTCTGTTTGCTTTAGTTAGAGGTCCCCTTGTTATTATCATGTCTCGGTTCACGCCTTGTCTCACTCTAAGACCTGGGGGCATCGGAGTTGGGCAGACCTAATCCGTCCTTCAAACGCGGCTGCCGTGGGCCCAAGAAACCATAGTCACGCAGGCGTGAACTGACCACACGGGTGAAACAATGGAGGTAGGCTGCTAGGGGCTATTTCTATACCACACCTTATTTCAGCGTCACGTTCTGGTGCTCTGGACTCACTACGCAACATCTCTCTTGTTCTGAGCACCAGGAACGTAACATTATCACCGGCCATACAACAAAAAAGAAACAAAGCTAAATAGTAGTTTTTTCTTTTTTGGTCCAGTGTCTTGTCTAGAATCCAGTCCTGTCTAGAATTCAGTGTGCAGAATCCAGTCCGGTGTTTAAAAATCCAGTCCAGTCTTGTCTTGTCTAGTTTAAAAATCCAGTCCAGTCTTGTCTTGTCTAGAATCTTGTCTTAGAATCGTGTCTAGAATCTTGTCTAAGAATCTTGTCTAGAATCTGGTCTTAGAATCGTGTCTAGAATCGTGTCTAGAATCGTGTCTAGTCTTGTCTTGTCTTGTCTAGTTTGAAATCCTCCTATGCCTACTATGCAAGCCCTGCAAGCATCTCTCTCAGCCCTGAACTCAAAACCTTCTGACCCAAATTTTGCTTATTTTGCCAGAAGTTGTTGAGAGTTCATCCTCTAAAGAGACTCTTGTTCACAGTATGGTGACAAGTGAATCCTCAGGTTTAATTAAAGAGAAAAGGTTTAAAAGTTTTCCGCGGCCCAGGCTCTCAGAAGAGGAGCGTCTGCGTCGCAGAAACTCAAATTTATGCCTATATTGTGGGGGTTTAGGCCACTATCTGCAGACCTGTGAGTTGCGCAAGCCAAAGTGTGGCGACAAGTCCTGCCCTCTGGCCAAGTGGAGTCAGGATTCAAGACCTACTCCTGTCTCTACTGTGGCAGAGGTACTTGTCACACAACCCACACTAAAAAGCACTCTGTCCTATAATTGGGGTCCTTGGGCTAGGGAGCCCCATTATAGACTCAGGAACCAAAGGAGAATGTTTCTCTCCTCTCTTGATTTTCCTGTTGAAGCAGAGTTGCAAACCCCTGGAGCGGTGCCCGGGGTCCTGGAGCGGTGCCCGATGCCCAGAGTCCTGGAGCGGTACCCGATGCCCAGAGTCCTGGAGCGGTACCCGATGCCCAGATTCCTGGAGCGGTACCCGATGCCCAGATTCCTGGAGCGGTACCCGATGCCCAGATTCCTGGAGCGGTACCCGATGCCCAGAGTCCTGGAGCGGTACCCGATGCCCAGAGTCATAGAGGGACATCGAATATTATAGCTCAGGTGTCAATACCAGAAGGGGTCTCAGAAGCTGTTACCCCAGGTAGGGACTTGAAAAGCGCAACCCCAGAAAGGATATCTAAAACCATAGTTCTAGAAGGGAACTCGAGAAGCAAAACCCCAGAAGGGATCTTTGAAGTAATATCCCCAAGTGGGGTCTCGAGAGACACAGCCCTAGAGAAGGGTCTAGAGGTCGCTTCCCCAGGAAAGGACTCAAGAGGCATAGCGTTAGTGGAGGTTCTGAAGGTTATAGCTTCAGCAAAAGTTCCGGAGGTCATAGTCCCGGGAGAAGTTTCGATAATTATCGACTCAGAGAGAGAGGCTGACGGCCCGGTCCCAGGGAGGGAGGCTGACGGCCCGGTCCCAGAGAGGGAGGCTGACTGCCCGGTCCCAGAGAGGGAGGCTGACTGCCCGGTCCCAGAGAGGGAGGCTGACGGCCCGGTCCCAGAGAGGGAGGCTGACGGCCCGGTCCCAGAGAGGGAGGCTGACGGCCCGGTCCCAGTAAAAGAATCAGAGGCCACTGCCCCAGCGGGGTTCCCGAAGGCCACTGCCCCTGCGGGGTTCGCGAAGGCCACTGCCCCAGCGGGGTTCCCGAAGGCCACTGCCCCAGCGGGGTTCCCGAAGGCCACTGCCCCTGCGGGGTTCCCGAAGGCCACTGCCCCAGCGGGGTTCTCGAAGGCCAATGCCCCAGAGGGGGTTCCGAGGGCCACTGCCCCAGAGGGGGTTCTGAGGGTCACTACCCCAGGTGGGGTTCCAAGGGCAACTGCCCCAGGTGGGGTTCAGAAAGTCACTGCCCCTGGTGGGTTTCAGAAAGTCACAGCCCCGAGTAGGGTCAGTAGTGACCAGGTCCTAGCAATGCACTCTAGTCAGTCAGATGGGAAGGAAGCAGATCCTGACTCTGTTGATATCTCAACATCTATAATCTTTGATGGGGACTTAGTCCAATTTCTGGCGCTTTACAAACACTATTACACCATTTTGTTGTGTAGACCGTTTCTGGGCATCACTTCAGAGAACCTTGTGCTCTATCTGATATATTCCTTTAGAGGAGAGCCTTTTGAGTGGGCGTCCAGGTTAATGAAAGCTGAAGATCCCATTCTTCAGGATCCCCCGGCATTCAGTGATGCAGTTATTAAGAGATATGGTTCCAAAGAAATTGGTTCAGGTTCCTCTAGGTCACCCGTCTTATATGCTGAGAGTCCACCGTATACTGTAAACTCGGCACAAAAATCTCAGCCCATTGCTTTGACTACAGGATGTGCTTTTCTGTCTTCTTCTAGTAGTAATACTTTGCCTGAAAGTTCAGCTCCCAAGGTTAAGAAACCAAGCTCTAATTTGAATCCAGCCTTGCTGGAAGGTACCATCAGTTCAGACAATGTTTGGGGAATTACCTTGGTCAGACCTCAAGAACTTTGTAAAAAAAAGAAGAAGAAGAAAAAAAAATATTGCTGACTCTTGCCTTGTGGTGTATATAAAAAAAAGAAAAGGTTTTTGTTTTTTTTCTCTTGTCTTGTGTCCAGTGGCCACCGTCAAGGGGGTGGGGGGGGGGGGGGGGCACTGTTACAAGCTTGTCCAGTGTCAGGTTTATTAATGTATACCTTGTTTTTGGAAAACCTGAATTTTGGGGTCCGTTGACCCCTCCTCAAGGGGGGGGTACTGTTATGAGCCACGGCTGTGGCTCATTCCTGTTTTGCATTTTGGTTATGTATTTTATGTTATACTTCTGTTTCTGTTCCCCGTGGGTGTCATGGGGTGTTCGGAGCCCACCCTTAAGGAGAGGGTACTGTTATGAACCACAGGTAGTGGTTCATTCCTGTTTTCCATTTATTTTATGTTTATAGTTCTCTTGCAGGCCAGGATTTCCCTTTGCTCTGGTTTAGAAGACTCTTGTTTGCTGCCGGTGGTGAGTCTGTGTAATTGCAGCCTGTTTCCATGTGTTTGGCCTCACCTGTCTGTTTAATTGCATCTTGTCAGTTTGGAGTCGTGCAACAGGGCAGCTGCACGACATAATTAATTAGGGCTCTCTGTTATATTCTGGCTCAGTGCAATACACAGACACCGGTGATAGTTCTTGAGTTCTGTGCTAGTTCCTGACAGTTCCTGAGTGTCTGATCCAGTGTCTGATCCAGTGTCCTGCCATGAAGCGTTCCTGTCCAGAAGTCCTGTGGCTTTGTCTGTGCCTGGTCGAGTATCTGGCTTCTTGGTGTCCACCAGTCTGTCGCTTGGGATTCTGCCTGTCCTCCGGTTCTGAGAGCCTGTGTCGGCTACATTGGGGGTTCCTATCTGTTTGCCAGTATTTGTACCGGTTCCGTGAGTAGCGGCTTTGCCGCGTCCGTCGGCCTAGGCCGCTGTATTCCTAGGTTATATCTGTTACTGGTGTTTTGCAGAGGGTTCTGCATATGCTGTCACCGCCGGTACACAACAGTATAGTGTCGGCAAGTGGACAGCATTTCCTTTGTTGTTCTTTTCCTTTGGCGGCGTGCCGCACATGTATTTAGTTTTAGGGTTGTTAGTAGCCCCTAGCCTTCTGTTTGCTTTAGTTAGAGGTCCCCTTGTTATTATCCTGTCTCGGTTCACGCCTTGTCTCACTCTAAGACCTGGGGGCATCGGAGTTGGGCAGACCTAATCCGTCCTTCAAACGCGGCTGCCGTGGGCCCAAGAAACCATAGTCACGCAGGCGTGAACTGACCACACGGGTGAAACAATGGAGGTAGGCTGCTAGGGGCTATTTCCATACCACACCTTATTTCAGCGTCACGTTCTGGTGCTCTGGACTCACTACACAACATCTCTCTTGTTCTGAGCACCAGGAACTTAACAGCAATCTCACCACTATCCTTTTATATCCTTCTCTCAAAGTATGTCCGTCTCCTCGGGCACAGTTTCCTAGACTGAGTCTGGGTAGGAGGGGCATAGATGGAGGAGCCAGCCCACACTATCAAATTCTTAAAGTTCCCATGGCTCCTAGTGGACCCGTCTATACCCCATGGTACTAAATGGATCCCCAGTATCCTCTACGGACTACGAGAAAAGGATTTACCGGTAGGTAATTAAAAAACTATTTTTGTTCTTTGGGTCAGCTTATTTTAGTCCTGATTGGTTTGCTCAGTACAGTCTACCTCTTGTCCCAAGTTAGCCATCCTGCTTAAAGGAGTGGGTCAGTAAGTGCTTATTTCAGTTTATGGTAGGGAAGGTAACTGCTTTTTACTCGACAACAGTGGTTCTCATCTGCAGTCCTTGTGTACCACCAACAGGTCATGTTTTGAGGCTCTCTGTGCATGAAGATGAAATAATTAGTGAACCAGCAAAACCGATTAACTTAACTGTGTATAATTAAAGAAATCCACAAAACATGGCCTGCTGGGGTACTTGAGAACGCCTGCTCTAAGCCATGGATCACCTGTGCAGGGTTCAACTTGCCAATGCGATGCCTACTGTCCTGATCTTCAGTAAGTGGTCAGGTGGAACCAGCCACAGCCAACAGCAGGAAGCTGCTGCACCAGCTAAACACAACACCCTGAAAGAAGCATTGCCGACGAGACAGAGTGGCAAAGTAACCTCTTAATATCACATCTCCGGTAAACAGATGGATATTAGCTACGACAATAATCCTTTCTTTTTAAGACAGGCCCCTACTCACCATGGCAAGTCTGTGCTCTGTAATTGCCTTTATATCTGCTTTTATCTTTTCTTCTTTTTCCTGATTCTCTTTTTTGCTTTTCCGTTCCAGTTCAGCTATGGCGTTTGCTGTGCGCTGTTCTTCGTCATCAAATTTCTCTTTCATTTGAGCTGCCAGCAAGTCTGTGATTTTATCCCTACGTTCAATGGTTTTTCTATTTGCAAAAGAAGATGCTGTTAGTCCTTCTACATAAGGATATTTGTTTTAGCACCACATATTTTTTGCATAACACCACACCCACGAACACATTATATACAGTTAATCCCAGTAGATTTCATATTAAACAATGGAGATGCAGTTGAAGTGCAGAATTTCAGCTGTAATTCAAGGAGTTGAACAAAAATATTGGCCCTCATTCCGAGTCGTTCGCTCGTTCTTTTTTTTCGCATCGCAGTGAAAATCAGCTTAGAGCGCATGCGCAATGTTCGCACTGCGACTGCGCTAAGTAATTCTGCTATGAAGAAAGGATTTTTACTCACGGCTTTTTGTTCGCACCGGCGAACGTAGTGTGATTGACAGGAAATGGGTGTTACTGGGCGGAAACACAGCGTTTTATGGGCGTGTGGCTGAAAACGCTACCGTTTCCGGAAAAAACGCAGGAGTGGCCGGAGAAACGGGGGAGTGTCTGGGCGAACGCTGGGTGTGTTTGTGACGTCAAACCAGGAACGACAAGCACTGAACTGATCGCACAGGCAGAGTAAGTCTGGAGCTACTCTAAAACTGCTAAGTTTTTTTTGTTCGCAATATTGCGTAAACTTCGTTCGCACATTTAAGATGCTAAGATACACTCCCAGTAGGCGTAGACTAAGCGTGTGTAACTCTGCTAAATTCGCCTTGCGACCGATCAACTCGGAATGAGGGCCATTGTATGAAACTTTTTCAGGTGCTCAAATGTAATTGGACAAATTAACATGATCATAAATAAATGTTAATTGTTAATGCTTTTTGGAGAAAACTTTGTAGGCAATGATTGCCTGAAGTATGGAACCCATGGACATCACCAAATGCTGGGTTTCCTCCTTTGTTATACTTTGCCAGGCCTTTACTGCAGATTTGTTTGTGGGTCTTTCTACCTTTATTTTTGTCTTCACCAAGTGAAATGCATGCTTATTTGGGTTGAGATCAGGTGATTGACTCAGCCATTGCAGAATATTCCACTTCTGATTTTGCAGTATGTTTTTGGTCATTGGGGGTCATTCCGAGTTAATCGCTCGCTAGCTATTTTTTGCAGCGCTGCGATAGTCGCCGCCAATGGGGGAGCGTATTTTCGCTTTGCAAGTGTGCGATCGCTTGTGCAGCCGAGCAGTACAAAAAATAAGATTTTAAACCTACTGGTAAATCTTTTTCTCGTAGTCCGTAGAGGATGCTGGGGACTCCGTAAGGACCATGGGGAATAGACAGGCTCCACAGGAGACATGGGCACTAAAAAGAACTTTAGGTATGGGTGTGCACTGGCTCCTCCCTCTATGCCCCTCCTCCAGACCTCAGTTAGAGAAACTGTGCCCAGAGGAGACTGACAGTACGAGGAAAGGATTTTGTAAATCCAAGGGCAAGATTCATACCAGCCACACCATTCACACCGTATAACATGGGATATACGAACCAGTCAACAGTATGAAACAAAACCAGTATCAGTCCAAAACTGATCCAACTGAAACATAACCCTTATGTAAGCAGTAACTATATACAAGTCCTGCAGGATGTTGTCCGCACAGGGACGGGCGCCCAGCATCCTCTACGGACTACGAGAAAAAGATTTACCAGTAGGTTTAAAATCTTATTTTCTCTTACGTTCTAGAGGATGCTGGGGACTCCGTAAGAACCATGGGGATTATACCAAAGCTCCAAAACGGGCGGGAGAGTGCGGATGACTCTGCAGCACCGAATGAGCAAACATTAGGTCCTCATCGGCCAGGGTATCGAACTTGTAGAATTTTGCAAAAGTGTTTGAACCCGACCAAGTCGCGGCTCGGCAAAGTTGTAATGCCGAGACGCCCCGGGCAGCTGCCCAAGAAGAGCCCACCTTCCTAGTAGAATGGGCCTTAACCGAATTCGGTAACGGCAATCCAGCCGTAGAATGAGCCTGCTGAATCGTGTTACAGATCCAGCGAGCAATAGTCTGTTTAGACGCAGGAGCACCAACCTTGTTGGCTGCATACAGGATAAACAGAGCCTCTATTTTCCTAACCCGAGCCGTTCTGGCCACATAAATTTTCAATGTCCTGACCACATCTAGGGACTCTGAATCCTCCACGTTCCTTGTAGCCACAGGCACCACAATAGGTTGGTTCATATGAAAAGAAGAAACCACCTTAGGCAAAAATTGGGGACGAGTCCGCAACTCAGCTCTATCCACATGGAAAATCAGATAAGGGCTTTTGTGAGACAAAGCCGCCAACTCTGACACTCGCCGTGCCGAAGCCAAGGCAAATAACATGACCACTTTCCAAGTAAGATACTTCAATTCAACTGTTTGAAGCGGTTCAAACCAGTGAGACTTAAGGAACCGAAACACCACGTTAAGGTCCCATGGTGCCACTGGAGGCACAAAAGGAGGCTGGATATGCAGCACCCCTTTCACGAAAGTCTGGACTTCTGGAAGAGAAGCCAATTCCTTTTGAAAGAAAATGGATAAGGCCGAAATCTGAACCTTAATGGAGCCTAACTTTAGGCCCAAATTCACTCCTGTTTGCAGGAAGTGGAGAAAACGGGCCAGATGGAACTCTTCCGGAGGAGCAGTCTTGGCTTCGCACCAAGACACATACTTCCTCCAGATACGGTGATAATGTTTCGATGTCACCTCCTTCCTAGCCTTTATCAGAGTAGGAATGACCTCCTCCGGAATGCCCTTCTCCGCTAGGATCCTGCGTTCAACCGCCATGCCGTCAAACGCAGTCGCGGTAAGTCCTGGAACAGACAGGGCCCTTGTTGTAACAGGTCTTCCCTGAGAGGAAGAGGCCACGGATCTTCTGAGAGCATTTCCTGTAGATCCGGATACCAGGCCCTTCGAGGCCAATCTGGAACGATGAGAATCGCCTGAACCCCTCTTCGTCTTATGATTCTCAGTATCTTTGAGATGAGGGGAAGAGGAGGGAACACATAGACCGACTGAAACACCCACGGTGTCACCAGTGCGTCCACTGCAATCGCCTGAGGGTCCCTTGACCTGGCGCAATATCTCGGAAGTTTCTTGTTGAGGCGTGAAGCCATGTCTATTCGAGGCAGACCCCACTGACTTGCAATCTCTGCGAAGACTTCCTGATGAAGTCCCCACTCTCCTGGATGCAGATTGCGTCTGCTTAGGAAGACTGCTTCCCAGTTGTCTACTCCTGGAATGAAGACTGCGGTCAGAGCTCTTACATGACTCTCCGCCCATCGAAGAATCTTTGAGGCTTCTGTCATTGCCACTCTGCTCCTTGTGCTGCCTTGGCAGTTTACATGAGCCACTGCTGTGATGTTGTCTGATTGAATCAGAACCGGTAGACCTTGAAGTAAGGTCTGCGCCTGACGAAGGCCGTTGTATATGGCCCTTAATTCCAGAATGTTGATGTGTAGACAAGCCTCCTGGCTTGACCACAGACCCTGGAAGTTTCTTCCCTGTGTGACTGCTCCCCATCCTCGGAGACTCGCATCCGTGGTCACCAGAACCCAGTCCTGGATTCCGAACCTGCGACCCTCTAGAAGGTGAGCACTCTGCAGCCACCACAGGAGAGATACCCTGGCCCTGGGGGACAGGCGGATCATCTGATGAATCTGTAGATGTGACCCGGACCACTTGTGCAGAAGGTCCCACTGAAAGGTTCTGGCATGGAACCTGCCGAATGGAATGGCCTCGTAAGACGCCACCATTTTCCCCAGCACTCGCGTGCAGTGATGTACCGACACCCTGTCTGGCTTCAACAGGTCCCTGAACAAGTCCCGCAGTTCCTGGGCCTTTTCCGTCAGGAGAAAGACCCTCTTTTGTTCAGTGTCCAGAATCATGCCTAAGAAAGGCAATCTGGTTGTTGGAACTAACTGTGACTTTGGCAGGTTTAGAATCCAACCGTGTTGTTGTAACACCCTCAGGGAGAGTGATACTTTGACCAGCAACTGTTCTCTCGATCTCGCTTTTATCAGGAGATCGTCCAAGTATGGGATAATTGTGACCCCCTGCTTGCACAGGAGCACCATCATCTCCGCCATTAATTTGGTAAAAATTCTCTGGGCCGCGGACAGCCCAAACGGCAACGTCTGAAATTGGTAGTGACAATCCTCCACCACAAATCTCATGAACGCCTGATGAGGTTGATAAATGGGGACATGAAGGTATGCATCCTTTATGTCTAGAGACACCATATAATCTACCCCTTCCAGACTTGCAATGACCGCCCTGAGCGACTCCATCTTGAACTTGAACCTCTTTAAGTATAGGTTTAAGGATTTTAAATTTAGAATGGGTCTGACCGAACCGTCCGGTTTCGGGACCACAAACAGGGTTGAGTAATAGCCCATCCCCTGCTGCAGCAGGGGAACCTTGACCACCACTTGTTGGAGACACAATTTTTGAATTGCTGCTAAAACTACCTCCCTCTCTGGGGAAGAAGTCGGCAGTGCCGATTTGAAAAACCGGCGAGGAGGCACCTCTTCGAATTCCAGCTTGTACCCCTGGGAAACAATGTCTTTTGCCCAGGGATCCACCCGAGAGTGAACCCAGACTTGGCTGAAAAGACGAAGACGTGCCCCCACTGGAGCCCCAGCGTCATGCGGTGGATTTAGTAGAAGCCGGGGAGGACTTCTGTTCCTGGGAACTGGCTGTAGCTGGCAGCTTTTTCCCCTTGCCCTTACCTCTGGCAAGAAAGGAAGATCCCTGAGCTCTCTTGGATTTATGCGGCCGAAAGGACTGCATCTGATAATGTGTCGCTTTCTTAGGCTGTGAAGAAAATAAGAATTTACTTACCGATAATTCTATTTCTCGTAGTCCGTAGTGGATGCTGGGAACTCCGTAAGGACCATGGGGAATAGCGGCTCCGCAGGAGACTGGGCACCCAGTCTCCTGCGGAGCCGCTATTCCCCATGGTCCTTACGGAGTTCCCAGCATCCACTAGGACGTCAGAGAAAATAAGAATTTACTTACCGATAATTCTATTTCTCATAGTCCGTAGTGGATGCTGGGAACTCCGTAAGGACCATGGGGAATAGCGGCTCCGCAGGAGACTGGGTGCCCAGTCTCCTGCGGAGCCGCTATTCCCCATGGTCCTTACGGAGTTCCCAGCATCCACTAGGACGTCAGAGAAACATAAGGTAAAAAAGTTGATTTACCAGCAGTAGCTGTGGAAACTAGGTCCGCGAGACCTTCCCCAAACAACTCCTCACCCTTGTACGGCAAAACCTCCTTAAGCCGTTTTGAGTTGGCATCACCCACTTGGGGAGGATTCCCACCGTATCCTGTCCTTGATAGGGAAAGGATATGCCATAAGAATCCTTTTGGGAATCTGCAGCTTCTTATCTGGAGTTTCCCAAGCACTTTAAAATAACTTTTTTAATTCAAAAGAAGGTGGAAAAGTAACCTCAGGCTTCTTTTCTTTAAACATGTGGATCTTAGGATTAGGCACCGCGGGGTCATCTATAATAAGCAGCACATCCTTTATAGCAATAATCATATAATGAATACTCTTTGCCAATTTTGGCTGCAACCTCGCATCATCATAATCGACACTAGAGTCAGAATCTGTGTCGGTATCTGTGTTAACTAACTGAGAAAGCGGACGCTTTTGAGACCCAGAAGGTCCCTGTGACATAGGGAAAGGCAGGGTATGACCCTCTGTGTTGTCCCTGGACTCTGCTTTGTCCAAACGTTTGTGCAATAAATTCACATTTGCATTTAAAATATTCCACATATCCATCCAGTCATGTGTCGGCTTTGCCGACGGCGACACCACACTCATGCGCTCCACCTCCTCCCTAGGATAGCCTTCCGCTTCAGACATGCCGACACGCACGTACTGACACACCACACACTCAGGGAAAGCTCTATCTGGAGACAGTTCCCCCACAAGGCCCTTTGGAGAGACAGAGAGAGAGTATGCCAGCACACAGCCAGCGCCAATAATCTCGGGAAAAAGAAAAAATATCACCCAGATACAGCGCTATTCACTGCGCCCAATTTTGTGCCCCCCCCCCTTCTTTAAAACCCTCTGTCACCGGTGATCAGCAGGGGAGAGTCTGGGGAGCCAGCTTCTCAGCGTGTGCTTGAGGAGAAAATGGAGCTGGTGAGTGCTGAGGGAGAAGCCCCGCCCACTCAGTGGCAGGCTTCGGTCCCGCTCTTTCTTTAAACTGGCGGGGGCTCTGAAATAATATCAAACTGCGTAATTATATTCCTAAAAGCCAGTGCTGAGGTCTACATTGCAGCCCAGGGCGCCCCCCCCCCCCCCGCCCTGCACCCCACAGTGTGCGCTATGTGTTGTGGGAGCAATGGCGCGCAGCGTTACCTCTCCGAAGCTCTGAAGTCTTCTGCCTTCCTATACTCACCCGGCTTCTATCTTCCGGCTCTGCGAGGAGGACGGCGGCGCGGCTCCGGGATGAACCGATAGGGAAGACCTGCGTTCTGACTCCCTCTGGAGCTAATGGTGTCCAGTAGCCTAAGAAGCAGAGCCTAGCATTTAAGTAGGTCTGCTTCTCTCTCCTCAGTCCCACGATGCAGGGAGCCTGTTGCCAGCAGGTCTCCATGAAAATAAAAAACCTAACAAAATACTTTCTTTTCAGGAAGCTCAGGAGAGCTCCCTGTAGTGCACCCAGTCTCCTCTGGGCACAGTATTAAACTGAGGTCTAGAGGAGGGGCATAGAGGGAGGAGCCAGTGCACACCCATATCTAAAGTTCTTTTAAGTGCCCATGTCTCCTGTGGAGCACGTCTATTCCCCACGGTCCTTACGGAGTCCCCAGCATCCTCTAGGACGTAAGTGAAAAGTTTTGTGCAGTTTCTGAGTAGGTCTGAACTTACTCAGCCGCTGCGATCACTTCAGCCTGTCCGGTCCCGGAAATGACGTCAGACACCCGCCCTGCAAGCGCTTGGACACGCCTGCGTTTTCCCAAACACTCCCAGAAAACGGTCAGTTGACACCTATAAACGTCTTCTTCCTGTGAATCTTCTTGCGATCGGCTGTGCGAATGGATTCTTCGTAAAATCCATCGCCAAGCACCGATCCACTTTGTACCCGTATGACGCGCCTGCGCAATGCGGTGCATGCACATGCGCAGTTTTGCCGAGTTTTGACCTGAACGCAGCACTGCAAAAAATAGCTAGAGTGCGATCAGGTCGGAATGACCCCTGTTGTCCATCTGTACTGTGAAGCGCTGTCCAATCAACTTTGCTGAATCTGAGCACACAATGTATCCCTATACATTTAAGAATTTATCTGGCTGCTTCTGTCATGATAAAGCTAAATATTTATCTTATATAAAACCCTTTATGAGGTCTAAGAACACTGTACGTTATTCACGTATGGAGTACCGTAAGGGTACGCTCGTTGCGTAGCAATCGCTTAGCCGTAGTCGAGACGCTCAAGCGTCACGTTCGCTCACGGCCAAGAGATCACAGGCAGGCACGCTATTGGCTGCCGTCTAACGTAATGATTCGCTATAGCGTAGCGGACGCTCGGGACCACGAGGAGATCACCAGCGGCGCTGACGCTCACAATGTTAAACCTTTATATCTAAACCATAAACAATGTAATATGCTGTAAAGCCTTAGTGTAGAGATAGGGTGTAGATGCAACCTAGTGTAACCTTATTAACTTAAAAGCTGTTTGAGCGTCACCGACGCTCTGTGAATACTTAACACTACAAAAAATACACAGATACCTGGGCTTAGGGTCCAACGCCTAATATATATATATATTATGAATGATATACTTGCAAAAGAATTAACACAATACAAGTCATACACTACAATATAACATAGACTACCTAACCAGATAACTACACAGGAAATACAATACAATACAATTATGTTTTAAGGGAAAATAAGAGAGAAAGAGGAGAAGAGAGAGAAATAGAGAGAAATGGCTCACAATAACAGTAAGAACAATATGATTGCGGAGAAACACTTACGCACAAGGGGAACGATCGCATGCGCCTCTGGACATCCAGCTCCCGATTTTCAGCAATGATAACCGTTGAAGAGTGAGCTGGATGTGATCGGCTTGTCTATTTATGCCCCACACACAATACAATTCAATGGTCCCTACAATCTCATTGTTCATTGGACACAGGAATTCGGCTTCGCATTATAACAAAAGGTCATAGGTTGATTCATACAGGTGGGCTGTGACGATTTCCAACAGCTCAGGTGGGTGGGATACTGGGTTTCCCGCCGCATGGCTAAGTAAGAGCAAATAATAGTAAATGGACATAAACTTCTTATGTCCATAACTATTCGCACGAGCGATTAATCCGCTCCAAACCAACACCGGAATATTGCTAATTAAATACTCTTCCGATGGGTACTAAACACCACTGTATGACTCCTGTTAGACCCTTCGTACAATACAAAGAGGGATCCCTCTGTCCAGGAACATGCTATATTAACTAAACTTTCAGAATCTATCAAAGGGACCATGATCTACAAAATACATTATATAGTTAAAATATGTAACGATTGAGTCGCACGCTACGATCACATAAACTCTACCGTAAATACGCATACCGTGCGCCTGCGGGTGCCCGCGACTGTGAGTATGCGCACGCACGGGAGAGCGTACGCATGCGCAGCACGGACGTGTATGAGGTGCAAATATGGCAGTGTGTATAGAGATATTTTTCTGACTTTGACAGTCCACCCTTTGGCAGTCAACAATAACTGCCACCTTCTAAAACATTTCAAAAAGAGAAAAATATATGTCAGGGGTTAATACATTTCCATGGTTGGGTAAGGGAGGAGAGTGGAGAAGGTGTGAAGAGGGTATGACCTAGTGAGATAGTAGAAGCATGTGTGTATGAATCCATGTTTGGAGGGGTCATGTATCATCGTGCCGTACGTGTTGTACATCAAGCTTCGAGGCATTGCGAAGTATACATTTGAATTCCTTCTTATCCCGTGGTACGGGTCTGTGGATGGGCTGTCAAACTTTACCGAGCTCTTTTCGGCTTTTGGTTGTAACAAAATGGGGGAGCACATTTTAGTTGATGATACATGAATGGGGGAATATGTGATTGCTGATATCTGTGCCTGTATTCCCTATACTATGTGTGTAATTACCTGAAGGTTGTAGAGATGAAGAAAAGACATAATTACGGTAAATGCAGTGGTATTCTATGTCAGGTAAATGAACATTTGTCGGTTGAAGTCTTGTTCGGTGTCTGTTGAATGCAGTCTTCTTTGTGCTTTTGCCCATAAGGTGCGAGCAAAAGCTTTGTCAATGTCCATAGATTTACAAAAGTGTTGGGCTAGCGTAATTTTAAAATTTCTAGGGAAACTGGGGATCTATGGCAAAGTTCATCAAAAATCTGTGTATCAGGTTGTCAAAACTTCTTCTTTAATCCATCTGTTGTCTGTATATCGGCTCATCAAATTCCTCGTCCAAGTGGGTCTTTTTACCTTGGAGGAAACGGAAAAACAGGTGAAAGAAACGGACCGTAGAAATCGCATTTTCATCACATCATTGTTTCTACATTTGGGTCATAAATCAAATCCATTGGAATTACAGTTTCCTCACTCCTCAGACTCATTACCCTAGTACGACGATTGCACTTCATTAAAGCCTGACCGCATCTAAATATCAAACCAATTGATATGACAACACCTAAGATACATAGAAGAAACTTCCCAACATCCATTATGACTCCTTGAGCCCAGTCTCCTAAACCAGAGAACCAATTTCGTGGGTTCAACCATGACACCCAACCAGTCAGCTCATTACCTACAGCAGCGAGAGTGAGATTGTGTCTCCTGCGAAATTCCCACTTCAGTTGGAGAATATCGTCCATCTTTTGGTCTATGACCTCGACCGGGTCCTCGGTGCTATTCGTAATATATGTGCAACATTTCACGCCGTATTGTGTTGCCAGTGTGACACAATATCCGCCTGTTACTGCTGTGAGGTAATTAAGAACCATTCTATGCTGTACCAGTTCTGTTTTATAAGCTTGAAGTTCTCTTCCAGTATACCTAAACGTGTCATCATACATTTCAGTGATATTATCTAACAAATTTGCAAGCGCAGATATGTATTTATAATTCAACACTCCTCTGGCGGTGCGAGTGATGTCTAACGCGATTAGAAACTGAATCCCGGTGGATTCATGGATCATGTCAGAGGCCGGATGCTCTGTTCTTTCTATCAGGTGCCGTTTAACTACGTGCTCGTAATGGGTGTGAGTATAAGGAGTTTGGGCAACACGGTGTATGTCTTTCATTTTGTCATGTGATACAGTCATTACTTCAGGCAGTACTTTTCCAATATAACACAATCCTTCAGAGTTTGGGGCAAGCCACTTATACGCCTTTCTCCCGCATATGAAATATGCATCATCAGGGAGAACATATGGGACGGAGTAGGACATAACCATATTACACACCTTCCATGTGAAATCTCCTAACCCTAATTCTTCCATCTGCTTAGTACACGTATCAGGTTGTACGATATGTGCACAGTATCCTGGTGATACCTCTCCAACTCTCGTAATCCTATTTCCTAAGGTATACCTATATCGGAAAGATTTTCCTCTACTGGCTATGTGGCGTATAAGCTCTGTATCTGTAGGCATTCTATCTGCTCTATGCGAAAAGGTCATGGTTTGGTTACTCCATGATACTTCCCAATTTCCTGGCTTTCGGGGATTGGAGATGTTAAAACATAATAGGGACCTATCCACATGGTATTGGTGGAGCTTCAAACTAGGAGGGCTGGAGATATTAAACCTCCTGTCCACCGGTCTCCCACCACTTAACTCAAGTACCTCCCCTAACGTTAAAGGAAATGGTACTAGCCCTGATTTGCTATGACCTTGAGGTACTTGAGAGCATACCCAACAATCTGTTTTATTTAACACACTACCCACTAAGGAGTGATAGCCACTCAATGGATGCCGGTCCATATGGATATTAAAACTGGATTGGCATTTCTTAATGCACCCATCCTCCACTACGTTGTCACAGAGCCTACAGATACAGTTTTCTTCAGCTAACAATCCTTCACAATTCCTTCTATTGTCAATGCTATCGGATCGTTTTCTGATACTCGCCTTTACTTGTTGGTTAAGTTGTTCTTGGAAAATTACGCCTCCATCTTTATCATCAGAACCCATTCCAGAACCTCTCTCGACCTCCATGGTACTCTCGCCGGAACAGACTGCTCTGGTCAACATCATGGTCAACAGGAAAATCCGGATCACAGTCTCTTGGGGCAAGTCCATCTTGTAGGAGGAAACGGAGAAGAATGAGAAGGGGGAAAATAAGAATTTACTTACCGATAATTCTATTTCTCGTAGTCCGTAGTGGATGCTGGGGACTCCGTCAGGACCATGGGGAATAGCGGCTCCGCAGGAGACAGGGCACAAAAATAAAGCTTTAGGATTAGGTGGTGTGTACTGGCTCCTCCCCCTATGACCCTCCTCCAAGCCTCAGTTAGGATACTGTGCCCGGACGAGCGTACACAATAAGGAAGGATATTGAATCCCGGGTAAGACTCATACCAGCCACACCAATCACACCGTATAACTTGTGATCTGAACCCAGTTAACAGTATGACAAACGTAGGAGCCTCTGAACAGACGGCTCACAACAATAACAACCCGAATTTGTTTGTAACAATAACTATGTACAAGTATTGCAGACAGTCCGCACTTGGGATGGGCGCCCAGCATCCACTACGGACTACGAGAAATAGAATTATCGGTAAGTAAATTCTTATTTTCTCTAACGTCCTAAGTGGATGCTGGGGACTCCGTCAGGACCATGGGGATTATACCAAAGCTCCCAAACGGGCGGGAGAGTGCGGATGACTCTGCAGCACCGAATGAGAGAACTCAAGGTCCTCCTCAGCCAGGGTATCAAATTTGTAGAATTTTGCAAATGTGTTTGCCCCTGACCAAGTAGCAGCTCGGCAGAGTTGTAATGTCGAGACCCCCCGGGCAGCCGCCCAGGATGAGCCCACTTTCCTTGTGGAATGGGCCTTGACAGATTTAGGTTGTGGCAAGCCTGCCACAGAATGTGCAAGTTGAATTGTGCTACAAATCCAACGAGCAATCGTCTGCTTAGAAGCAGGAGCACCCATCTTGTTGGGTGCATACAATATAAACAGTGAGTCAGACTTTCTGACTCCCGCCGTTCTTGAAATATATATTTTCAATGCCCGGACCACGTCCAACAACTTGGAATCCTCCAAATCGTTAGTAGCCGCAGGCACCACAATAGGCTGGTTCAGGTGAAACGCTGACACCACCTTAGGCAGAAAATGAGGACGTGTCCGCAGTTCTGCCCTGTCCGTATGGAAAATCAGATATGGGCTCTTATATGATAAAGCCGCCAATTCTGATACTCTCCTGGCTGAAGCCAGGGCCAGTAGCATGGTTACTTTCCATGTAAGATACTTCAACTCCACCGATTTGAGCGGCTCAAACCAATGGGATTTGAGAAAATCCAAGACTACATTAAGATCCCACGGTGCCACTGGGGGCACAACTGGGGGCTGTATATGTAGTACTCCTTTTACAAAAGTCTGGACTTCAGGAACTGAAGCCAATTCTTTCTGGAAGAAAATCGACAGGGCCGAAATTTGAACCTTAATGGACCCCAATTTGAGGCCCATAGACAATCCTGTTTGCAGGAAATGTAGGAATCGACCCAGTTGAAATTCCTCCGTGGGGGCCTTCCTGGCCTCACACCACGGAACATATTTTCTCCAAATGCGGTGATAATGTTGTGCAGTCACCTCCTTCCTGGCTTTTACCAGTGTAGGAATGACCTCTTCCGGAATGCCTTTTTCCCTTAGAATTCGGCGTTCAACCGCCATGCCGTCAAACGCAGCCGCGGTAAGTCTTGGAATAGACACGGTCCCTGCTGAAGCAGGTCCGGTCTTAGAGGTAGAGGCCACGGATCCTCCGTGAGCATCTCTTGAAGTTCCGGGTACCAAGTTCTTCTTGGCCAATCCGGAGCCACTAGTATCGTTCTTACTCCCTTTTGCCGTATAATTCTCAGTACCTTTGGTATGAGAGGCAGAGGAGGGAACACATACACTGACTGGAACACCCACGGTGTTACCAGAGCGTCCACAGCTATTGCCTGAGGGTCTCTTGACCTGGCGCAATACCTGTCCAGTTTTTTGTTGAGGCGGGACGCCATCATATCCACCATTGGTTTTTCCCAACGGTTCACAATCATGTGGAAGACTTCTGGATGAAGTCCCCACTCTCCCGGGTGTAGATCGTGTCTGCTGAGGAAGTCTGCTTCCCAGTTGTCCACTCCCGGAATGAATACTGCTGACAGTGCTATCACATGATCTTCCGCCCAGCGAAGAATCCTTGCAGCTTCTGCCATTGCTGTCCTGCTTCTTGTGCCGCCCTGTCTGTTTACGTGGGCGACTGCCGTGATGTTGTCCGACTGGATCAACACCGGCTGACCCTGAAGCAGGGGTTTTGCCAGACTTAGAGCATTGTAAATCGCTCTTAGCTCCAGTATATTTATGTGAAGAGACATCTCCAGGCTTGACCATACTCCCTGGAAGTTTCTTCCCTGTGTGACCGCTCCCCAGCCTCTCAGACTGGCATCCGTGGTCACCAGGACCCAGTCCTGTATGCCGAATCTGCGGCCCTCTAACAGATGAGCACTCTGCAACCACCACAGAAGAGACACCCTTGTCCGTGGCGATAAGGTTATCCGCTGATGCATCTGCAGATGCGATCCGGACCATTTGTCCAGCAGATCCCACTGAAAAGTTCGTGCGTGGAATCTGCCGAATGGAATCGCTTCGTAAGAAGCCACCATCTTTCCCAGGACTCTTGTGCATTGATGCACAGACACTTTCCCTGGTTTTAGGAGGTTCCTGACAAGTTCGGATAACTCCCTGGCTTTCTCCTCCGGAAGAAACACCTTTTTCTGAACCGTCATCATTTCGGCCATTACCTTGGTAAAGACCCGAGGTGCCGTGGACAATCCAAACGGCAGCGTCTGAAACTGATAATGACAGTTTTGCACCACGAACCTGAGGTACCCTTGATGTGAAGGGCAAATTGGGACATGTAGGTAAGCATCCTTTATGTCCAGGGACACCATAAAGTCCCCTTCTTCCAGATTCGCTATCACTGCTCTGAATGACTCCATCTTGAACTTGAATTTTTGTATGTACAGGTTCAAAGATTTCAGATTTAGAATAGGTCTTACCGAGCCGTCCGGCTTCGGTACCACAAATAGCGTGGAGTAATACCCCTTTCCCTGTTGTAGGAGGGGTACCTTGACTATCACCTGCTGAGAAAACAGCTTGTGAATGGCTTCCAATACCGTCGCCCTGTCTGAGGGAGACGTTGGCAAAGCAGACTTTAGGAACCGGCGAGGGGGAGACTTCTCGAATTCCAACCTGTAACCCTGAGATACTACCTGCAGAATCCAGGGGTCCACCTGTGAGCAAGCCCACTGTGCGCTGAAATTCTTGAGTCGACCCCCCACCGCTCCTGAGTCCGCTTGTAAGGCCCCAGCGTCATGCTGAGGGCTTTGCAGAACCCTGGGAGGGCTTCTGTTCCTGGGCAGGGGCTGCTTGCTGCCCTCTCTTACCCCTTCCTCTGCCCCGAGGCAGATATGACTGTCCTTTTGTCCGCTTGTTCTTATAGGACCGAAAGGACTGCGGCTGAAAAGACGGTGTCTTTTTCTGTTGGGAGGGGGTCTGAGGTAAAAAGGTGGATTTTCCGGCAGTTGCCGTGGCCACCAGATCCGATAGACCGACGCCAAATAATTCCTCCCCTTTATACGGCAATACTTCCATATGTCGTTTGGAATCCGCATCACCTGACCACTGTCGCGTCCATAAACTCCTTCTGGCAGATATGGACATCGCATTTACTCTCGATGCCAGAGTGCAAATATCTCTCTGAGCATCTCGCATATAAAGGAAAGCATCCTTTAATTGCTCTATAGTCAATAAAATACTGTCCCTATCCAGGGTATCAATATTTTCAGTCAGGGAATCCAACCAGACGACCCCAGCACTGCACATCCAGGCTGAGGCGATGGCTGGTCGCAGTATAACACCAGTATGTGTGTATATACTTTTTAGGGTAGTTTCCAGTCTCCTATCAGCTGGATCCCTGAGGGCGGCCGTATCAGGAGACGGTAACGCCACTTGTTTTGATAAGCGTGTGAGCGCCTTATCCACCCTAGGGGGTGTTTCCCAGCGCGCCCTAACCTCTGGCAGGAAAGGGTATAATGCTAATAACTTTTTTGAAATTAGCATTTTCCTATCTGGGTTAACCCACGCTTCATCACATACATCATTTAATTCCTCTGATTCAGGAAAAACTACAGGTAGTTTTTTCACCCCCCACATAATACCCCTTTTTGTGGTACTTGCAGTATCAGAGATATGCAAAGCCTCCTTCATTGCCGTGATCATATAACGTGTGGCCCTACTTGAAAATACGTTTGTTTCATCACCGTCGACACTAGATTCAGTGTCTGTGTCTGGGTCTGTGTCGACCGACTGAGGTAAAGGGCGCTTTACAGCCCCTGACGGTGTCTGAGACGCCTGGGCAGGTACTAACTGGTTTGACGGCCGTCTCATGTCGTCAACTGATTTTTTTAATGTGCTGACATTATCACGTAATTCCATAAACAAAGCCATCCATTCCGGTGTCGACTCCCTGGGGGGTGACATCACCATTATCGGCAATTGCTCTGCCTCCACACCAACATCGTCCTCATACATGTCGACACACACGTACCGACACACAGCAGACACACAGGGAATGCTCTTATCGAAGACAGGACCCCACTAGCCCTTTGGGGAGACAGAGGGAGAGTTTGCCAGCACACACCCAAGCGCTATAATATATATGGGAACAACCTTATATAAGTGTTGTTCTTTATAGCAGCTTAAATATATCAAAATATCGCCAAAAAAAATGCCCCCCCTCTCTGTTTTACCCTGTTTCTGTAGTGCAGTGCAGGGGAGAGTCCTGGGAGCCTTCCTCACAGCGGAGCTGAGCAGGAAAATGGCGCTGTGTGCTGAGGAGAATAAGCCCCGCCCCCTATTTCGGCGGGCTTTTCTCCCGTAGTTTTAGATAACTGGCATGGGTTAAATACATACATATAGCCTCAATGGCTATATGTGATGTATTCTTTTGCCATAAAGGTATTAAATATTGCTGCCCAGGGCGCCCCCAGCAGCGCCCTGCACCCTCCGTGACCGCTTGGTGTGAAGTGTGTGACAACAATGGCGCACAGCTGCAGTGCTGTGCGCTACCTTCATGAAGACTGAAGAGCCTTCTGCCGCCTGTTTCCGGACCTTCAATCTTCAGCATCTGTAAGGGGGGTCGGCGGCGCGGCTCCGGGACGAACCCCAGGGTGAGACCTGTGTTCCGACTCCCTCTGGAGCTAATGGTGTCCAGTAGCCTAAGAATCCAATCCATCCTGCACGCAGGTGAGTTGAAATTCTCTCCCCTAAGTCCCTCGATGCAGTGAGCCTGTTGCCAGCAGGACTCACTGAAAATAAAAAACCTAAAAACTGTTTCTAAGCAGCTCTTTAGGAGAGCCACCTAGATTGCACCCTGCTCGGATGGGCACAAAAACCTAACTGAGGCTTGGAGGAGGGTCATAGGGGGAGGAGCCAGTACACACCACCTAATCCTAAAGCTTTATTTTTGTGCCCTGTCTCCTGCGGAGCCGCTATTCCCCATGGTCCTGACGGAGTCCCCAGCATCCACTTAGGACGTTAGAGAAAAAATAATTTGAGGGAGAGGGGATGGGAAGTTGGAGAAAAACAATAAAAGGGAACAGGGGATCGACAACTGCTTTTGGTCTTGTGATTTTCAATGCTCAGGTGCCGCCTCAATCCTCCTGGAACAGACACTCCAGTGATACAACCTCTACCGTCTGTTCCTTATCACGGGACCTCTCTGGATCAGCAACCTTCTTACAGTGGGACGAATGAACCCAAGTCTCTCTCTCAGCAACCTTCAATGCTGTAGTGCTAGTCAATAAGACCTGGTATGGTCCTTCCCATCTGTCAATAAGGCAACCTGAGCGTAGAAAATTCCGTATCATTACATAATCCCCAGGTTCAATGTCATGACAATTACTATCTGGTAAATCAGGAATCACCAACTTCAGATTATCATTTTGATTCCTTAACTGTTTACTCATGTTAATCAAGTATTTTACAGTCACTTCATTGTTACACTTCAAATCATCCTGAGGGTTAATCATAACATGCGGTTGTCGACCAAACAAGATTTCAAAGGGAGACAGATTAAGAGGGGACCTGGGAGTGGTTCTGATGCTGTACAGTACAATGGGTAAAGCTTCTGGCCATGTCAATCCTGTCTCTGCCATCACTTTACTCAGTTTATTTTTAATAGTGCTGTTCACTCTTTCCACTTTCGCACTCGCCTGTGGACGGTATGGAGTGTGCAGCTTGCTATCAATTCCCATCAACTTACACATTCCTTGAAAGACATCACCTGTAAAATGGGTACCCCTATCGCTCTCAATTATTCTAGGGATACCGTATCTACATACAAATTCCTGCACAATTTTCTTAGCAGTAAACATAGCGGTATTTGTGGCCGCCGGAAATGCTTCGACCCAATTTGAGAAAACATCTATACAAACAAGTACATATTTCAAATTTCAACAAGGGGGTAATTGTATAAAGTCAATCTGTATTACCTGGAAAGGGCCGCCGGCAGGTGGGATATGAGATGGTTCTGTAGGTATTGCCTTTCCGATGTTCTTTCTCAAACAGGTAAGGCATGACATTGCTCTTTTACTCGCATGAGATGAAAATCCTGGGGCACACCAATATGCTCTTACCAACTTGCACATCCCTTCCTTGCCCAGATGAGTCAGCCCGTGAGCTGCCTCAGCTAAACATGGAAGGTATGCTCTGGGGGCCACTGGTTTACCGTGTCCATCCGTCCAGAGTCCTGAGGACTCCTGGCCATATCCTTTTGCCTTCCAGACTGCCCTTTCCTGTGTGGAACACAAATTTTGCATCTCACACAACTTCTGTGTGTTGATGGTATTAAATACCATCAGTTGTGTGGTGTCTGTCTGTCTGGGGGTACCAGCTGCTAACTTAGCAGCTTCGTCTGCTCGGCTGTTACCAAGTGATACTGGGTCTTGGCTATATGTGTGTGCTTTACATTTGATAACAGCCACTCTGTCGGGTTCCTGTATCGCTGTTAGAAGCCTTTTTATGTGAGCTGCATGCGCTATCGGTGTACCAGCTGCCGTCATGAAATTTCTGAGGCGCCATAGGGCTCCGAAATCATGGACTACCCCAAATGCGTATCTAGAGTCGGTGTAGATATTGGCTGATTTGCCCTTAGCCAATTCACATGCTCTGGTTAGGGCGACCAGTTCAGCAACCTGGGCTGAGTGAGGTGGGCCTAGCGGTTCCGCTTCTATGGTGCCTTGGTCATCTACGACTGCGTATCCAGTACACAAGTCTCCCGAGTCTGACTGTCTATGACAACTACCGTCCGTGTAGAACGTAAGTTCTACATCTTCCAGTGGGTTGTCACTGATGTCAGGCCTTGCAGTAAAAGTTTGAGTCAAATATTCCATACAATCATGTGTGTCTTCCTTTGTATTAAATCCTCCTTCCCCACCACTCTCATCCTCCACCCTTTGTGCCTGTCCAGGCACACCTGGGAGATATGTTGCAGGATTTAATGCACTGCATCTCCTTATGGTGATGTTTACGGGGGCCATTAGTGCCAATTCCCATCTTGTAAACCGCGCTGATGAGACGTGCCTGGTTTGGGCAGAATTTAACAAGGCTGACACTGCATGTGGTGTATGAATTGTGAGGTTGTGACCTAGCACGACATCTTCGCTTTTCGTTACTAGCAATGCTATCGCAGCAACGCTTCGCAAGCATGTGGGGAGGGATCGCGCTACCGTGTCTAGCTGAGCGCTATATGCTACTGGCCTGCTGGCATCACCGTGCTTTTGGGTTAGTACGCCTGCCGCGCAACCAGCACTTTCTGTTCCGTATAGCTCAAAGGGTTTCCCATAGTCTGGCATACCTAATGCTGGTGCCTGCGTTAGGCACTGTTTAAGTCTCTCAAATGCCGTCTCAGACTCGTCTGTATGCGAAATCCGATCAGGTTTGTTTGAGGAGACCATCTCCTGCAAAGGTAACGCTAGAATGGAAAATCCTGGGATCCAGTTACGGCAATACCCACACATTCCTAAAAACGTTCTGATCTGTTGCTGGGTTTGTGGCAGAGTCATGTCTCTAATTGCTTGAATTCTATCAGCGGTCAGGTGTCTCAGTCCTTGTGTTAGACAGTGTCTCAAATATTTTACCTTAGTTTGGCATAATTGCAACTTGTCTTTGGAAACCTTGTGTCCTGTGTCTGAAAGATGAAACAGGAGCTGTTTCGTATCCTTCAGGGATGCTTCCAATGAATCAGAACACAGTAGTAGATCATCCACGTACTGTATTAATACTGATCCACTCTCTGGTTGGAAAGACTGTAAACAATCATGCAAAGCCTGGGAAAATATACTTGGACTATCTATGAATCCTTGTGGTAATCGAGTCCATGTGTATTGGACTCCTCTGTATGTAAATGCGAACAAATATTGGCTGTCAGGGTGCAGAGGTACCGAAAAGAAGGCGGAGCAGAGGTCAATAACAGTGAAAAATTTCGCAGTGGGAGGGATTTGCATTAGGATGACAGCTGGATTTGGCACTACGGGGAACTGACTCAACTATTTTGTTAATCCCCCTTAGATCCTGCACTAGCCGGTAACCCCTCCCCCCACTCTTTTTCACAGGGAAGATGGGACTATTGGCAGTGCTGGACGTTCTTACCAGAATGCCCTGTTGTAGCAAGCGCTCTATTACTGGGTAAACTCCTAACTCCACCTCTGGCTTCAGAGGGTACTGTGGGATTTTTGGAGCTATCCTACCATCTTTCACTTGTACAACTACCGGAGCTACGTTTGCCATTAATCCAGTGTCCTGTCCATCTTTAGTCCAAAGTGACTCTGGTATCTGAGATGTCATTTCTTCTACTTGGGAGGGAGTCCTATTTGTCATAATGGTATGTGACATTAATTTTGATGGGGAGTCTAACATGTCTCGCACTTCCTGAGCGTGATTCTCAGGTATGTCCAAGAATACACCTTCAGGAGTACAATAAATGACGCACCCCATTTTACACAGTAAGTCTCTTCCCAGGAGATTAGTCGGTGCCGATGCAGCCAGCAAAAAGGAATGCTTGGTATGTAAAGGCCCTATTGTAATCTCGGCTGGTTTGCTAACAGGGTAATGCTGGACTACTCCTGTTACTCCCATGGCTGGAATTGTCCTACCAGTGGTTCTCATGCCCACTGTCGAATTTATCACTGATTTGGCCGCCCCCGTATCTACAAGAAAGTTTAATGATTTACCAGCTACATTAATTGCAACTTCGGGTTCACTTCCAAGGCTTGCAATCAATTTTACTGGCTGCAGATTACAGGTATGGCCACACCCCTATTGGGTATGGTGACCTCCCTGAATCCCGCTGGCAGCAACTACTTGTGAGGGAGTTAGCTGGGAACTACCAGAGGCGTGCCAGTCTCTGTTCGGGGGGTATCTTTTTGTTTCCCCTGTATGTGGCTCATAACTCCGTCTCTGTGGACCCTGATCCCAATGTCGTGTGTCGTGTCGTTGTCTAGGGGGTTGATAAGATTTTTGTACATTTCTCGATCTACAGTCTCGTGCAAAGTGTCCTTGTTTGTGACAAAAATAACATGTTACCACATTTGACTTACCCACAGGGTTTGGTGATATTAACACAGGCTGATTTGTGGTCAGGGCCTGTATACTTACTGACATTAACTTATCACCTTGTGACTCCCTGTGTCTGGTGATATTCCGGTCGTGATCAATAGCAGCCTCTCTCAAAGTAGCCACAGACAGACCTCGCCAACATGGTTGTGTGGTCTGTACCCTAGTCTTTAATGACTCTTTTAAACCATCCATCAGTACCGATACTGCTACTTCTCGATGGTTTATGTTTGTTTTAATGTCCTCTATGCCTGTGTATTTTGCCATCTCTGATAATGCTCTGTGAAAATACTCTGCAGCTGTTTCTGACTCCTTTTGTTTAATGGAGAATATCTTGTTCCATTTAACTACCGCTGGGAAATACTCCTTTAACTGTAAACTTATTCTTTTTACATTATCTTTGTTGTACACATCTGTAAGAGGTACATCCTGATCTAATCCACAGTCAGCTAAAAATTGAGTTGCGTCGACATTGGAGGGTAAACAAGCTCTTAGCAGTACTTGCCAATCTTTATTATTGGGCTCTAAAGTGTTTCCTAGGTCTCTGATGTATTTTTGGCTAGCAACTAAATCTTTTCTAGGGTCAGGGAATTCAGACACTATGGTCCTTAATTCCATTCGGGTAAACGGGCTATACATGGCGATATTCCTAACAGGAGTGACTCCTGAAGTGTCCGTTTTCCCATTTGGCACTACTATTACCTTAACAGGATTAATTCTAACAACATCATTCTGTGTAGATTCTGCAGTTTGTGGTGAAATAGTTTCAGCATAGTGTATGGTGCCGTACTTACCCGTTGATACGACCTCACCTGTCCCTCCGCTAGGGGGCTTTGTTACTAATCTTATGGGTTGGGCCGTGCCTACTGTTGTTTCTGATATGGTGGCTGCTAGAGAGAGCGCTGATATTGTTGCCGATTCGTCCTCTTGATCACACTCCTGGGGAAAGTTCAAAACAGGGTACAACTTGCACGGGTTAATACTTGCATTGGTTAATTGGTTAACATTATCTTTAACATTTACACAGTTGCTAAGTGTTTGTTTGTTACACCTTAGTGCGTCATTCTCCGCAACCAATTTCTCTCCTGATATGTATGGTGGCGGTGGGGCCGTGGCTATCAGTTTCCTGATCGAGCCAGATCCCGCCGCCTGAGCCAATCCTCTCTGTATGTCACCCTCCTGTTGCCACAACTGCAAATAATCATAATGCTTGATTCGTCTCTTTGCTGATTTAATGAGACATATCCTTCTCCTTAAATTCGTTAACACTTCTGTGCTGAAGCTACCTACTCTTGGGAATTTCTCCCCGTCATGTACTGTCATTCTCTCCCATTCATCACATAAAGCTTCTGTGTGACTTCCGTACTTTTCACACATTACGTACCTTGCCGACCCGACTGGTCGGTTTATAGAATCAACCCGAACCGAGGTTGATCGCCCCCTTCCTGAACAACTGGCCCCCATAATTTGCAGGTGTTACGGAACCTTACAAAAAACCAAGATATTCACGATAGGTTGACGGTGAAGTTTACCGAGCACCTCACTCACTCGCCCACGCCGACCAATACGACCTGATCACACTGATATAGTGCTGGCGTACTCGACCCAGGGCCCCTATTAACCTTTGTTTACTGGAACATGTGAGTGTGATCCGCAGAGCATTAACCCTTTCCAGTAAAGGTGTGGTTGTCAGATAGTTCCTGAGTGACCAGCGAACTTCCCTTTTTGAAAAAATAAAAAATTACACAAATCACGTTAGAATGTACAAATAGCGTTTATGACCTTCGTACACAAATAGTACCGGTCAGGTTTACTAATGCACACAATTACGTGCGGTACAATCGTTCAGCACATAAGCAACTAATCTTATGTACGGAGCGACCAGCGGAATCGAAAATTGCGGCTGCGAATTCCTTCAGCAAGAGCTTGTATGGCCTATATGGGTGTTGCACCAACCCTTTTTTTGGTGTTGTGCCTGTGGACTCTATAGCGGACTTCCTTGTCTGCTGTACCTAGACCTCCTGGTCTGTTATGACCTCCTGGTCTGCTACAGTATGACCTCCTGGTCTGCTATACTCTAATGCTCAAATTTTATGTTTAACCAAGGAT
The DNA here is from genome assembly GCF_028390025.1 of Pseudophryne corroboree. Lineage (NCBI taxonomy): Eukaryota > Metazoa > Chordata > Amphibia > Anura > Myobatrachidae > Pseudophryne > Pseudophryne corroboree. Next base: position 104,257,645 of record NC_086450.1, on the reverse strand, counting down.
GCCTCCCTAGCCACCGTGCATGTCACTTACACGTATGTACCTTCACGAGAACTCGATGATTTCTTTTGGTTCAATCCTCAAAATTGTAAAAACAAACACTCACTCACCACATATACACTTTTGTTTCTATTTCTATTTCTGCGCAGAAATTTCTCTTTAGACAGATGTGTTACAAATTAGGAGAAGGATCTATTATTTTTAAATTTCGAATTTTAAATAGATTTGCGCTACTTATCGCCTGTTGCGCTATTTATCGCTTGTTGCGTTATTTATCGCTTGTTGCGCTACTTAAAAATCAACACTATCGTGTGACTTGAGTTACGTGGGCGTACCCAGACGCTCCGTTGCGTAATTTACGCTGCGTGCGTCGGCCCTTTGCGTACACGAGTCTCTCCCTTTGTTAGAGACACGTGTACACCAGTCTTTGTCCACCGTAACACAACTAACACGTTTATCAATGTAGATGATCCTCGATCATCTACCGCACACCACACCAATCTCTCCTTTTACCTTTAGGTAGAGCTGTGTGTATTTCTATACCTTAACTGTATTACCTTTACTTTTTAACTATGAAATAGCGGCAAATCTCTCTTAGTACGTTTATCAATTATACAATGGCAAACAGGAGAGTGATATATGAAAATACACGAATGAAAAGAAATGCAGATATGCGTGCGTGTGTACGCAAGACAGAAATAAACAGTTTTAAAAAGACACTATCGTTTTGTTCTTACCTCCGGTCCCGGATTCCTTCAGCACCCTTTACTAAGCGAAGCAGACGCTTATCCAAACAGCACTATGAGGAATATGACCTCCCGCCCTTTGCTGCTGGATAATGTCTGCTGAAATTACCTAGTGCAGATATGTGAAGGACGGGCGAGCCGCCAATTGATAAAGCTAAATATTTATCTTATATAAAACCCTTTATGAGGTCTAAGAACACTGTACGTTATTCACGTATGGAGTACCGTAAGGGTACGCTCGTTGCGTAGCAATCGCTTAGCCGTAGTCGAGACGCTCAAGCGTCACGTTCGCTCACGGCCAAGAGATCACAGGCAGGCACGCTATTGGCTGCCGTCTAACGTAATGATTCGCTATAGCGTAGCGGACGCTCGGGACCACGAGGAGATCACCAGCGGCGCTGACGCTCACAATGTTAAACCTTTATATCTAAACCATAAACAATGTAATATGCTGTAAAGCCTTAGTGTAGAGATAGGGTGTAGATGCAACCTAGTGTAACCTTATTAACTTAAAAGCTGTTTGAGCGTCACCGACGCTCTGTGAATACTTAACACTACAAGAAATACACAGATACCTGGGCTTAGGGTCCAACGCCTAATATATATATATATTATGAATGATATACTTGCAAAAGAATTAACACAATACAAGTCATACACTACAATATAACAGACTACCTAACCAGATAACTACACAGGAAATACAATACAATACAATTATGTTTTAAGGGAAAATAAGAGAGAAAGAGGAGAAGAGAGAGAAATAGAGAGAAATGGCTCACAATAACAGTAAGAACAATATGATTGCGGAGAAACACTTACGCACAAGGGGAACGATCGCATGCGCCTCTGGACATCCAGCTCCCGATTTTCAGCAATGATAACCGTTGAAGAGTGAGCTGGATGTGATCGGCTTGTCTATTTATGCCCCACACACAATACAATTCAATGGTCCCTACAATCTCATTGTTCATTGGACACAGGAATTCGGCTTCGCATTATAACAAAAGGTCATAGGTTGATTCATACAGGTGGGCTGTGACGATTTCCAACAGCTCAGGTGGGTGGGATACTGGGTTTCCCGCCGCATGGCTAAGTAAGAGCAAATAATAGTAAATGGACATAAACTTCTTATGTCCATAACTATTCGCACGAGCGATTAATCCGCTCCAAACCAACACCGGAATATTGCTAATTAAATACTCTTCCGATGGGTACTAAACACCACTGTATGACTCCTGTTAGACCCTTCGTACAATACAAAGAGGGATCCCTCTGTCCAGGAACATGCTATATTAACTAAACTTTCAGAATCTATCAAAGGGACCATGATCTACAAAATACATTATATAGTTAAAATATGTAATGATTGAGTCGCACGCTACGATCACATAAACTCTACCGTAAATACGCATACCGTGCGCCTGCGGGTGCCCGCGACTGTGAGTATGCGCACGCACGGGAGAGCGTACGCATGCGCAGCGCGGACGTGTATGAGGTGCAAATATGGCAGTGTGTATAGAGATATTTTTCTGACTTTGACAGTCACATCATTAATAAATACTAGTGACCCAGTGCCATTGGCTGCCATGCATGTTCATGCCATCACCCTGCCTCCACCGTATTTTCCAGAAGTTAAGGCATGCTTCGGATCATGAGCCATCCCTAGCCTTCTCCGTACTTTTTTTCTTCACATCATTCTGGTACAGGTTGATCTTAGTTTTTTTTTTTGTCCAAAGAATGCTGTTCCAGAACTAGACTGGTTTTTTTTAGATGTTGTCTTTTTTTTTTTTTTTTTAAACTCTATTCTGGCCTTTCTATTCTTGAGTAGATATGGTTCGAAAGAACTGCGCTAATTAATACCACACAGGTTTAGTTTAGCTGGTTGCTGCTGATATACTATTGGTAGGTGTACTACAGAACACCTACTCTAGAGAGAATACAGTTGTACAAGGATATAGTTCAGCGCATCCCTAGCTTATCATAATTTTCATTGAAATTTTCATAAGAAATTCTAATAGTGGTCTATATAGAGGCGTACATTTATAAAAAAGCAAATTCAAAGAGTCTAATATAAAAGGGTATATAAAGTGTATTTATAAATAAAGACAATAATTAATAAAAAATTTATAAAATAAGTACCGGTACAAAGACTTCAACACATATAACACATAAAAACAATACAAGACATACAGACAAAGAACACAAAAATCCTGTGGGTACACTGAAAAAGCGATTTACCCCACTGGGAATAGTGTAATTTAAATGGGCTGGAATTGTACTTGCCACTTAATACTTGTATTTTTTTTTTAAACTCTATTCTGGCCTTTCTATTCTTGAGCCTTATGAATGGTGTGCATCTTGTGGTGAATCCTCTGTATTTGCTCTCGTAAAGTCTTCTCTTTATGGTAGACTTGGATAATGATATTCCTACCTCCTGGAAAGTGTTCTTCACTTGGCTGGATGTTGTGAATGGGTTATTCTTTACCATGGAAAGGATCCTGTGATCATCCACCACTCTTGTCTTTTGTGGATGTCCAGGCTTTTTTGTGTTACTGAGCTCGCCATTGTGTTCTTTTTTTTCTCAATGCACTGTACCAAACTATTGATTTGGCCACTCCTAAGGTTCCCGCTATCTCTCTAATGGATTGTTTTTGTTTTTGCAGCATAAGGATGGCCTGTGTCACTTGCATTTAGAGCTCATTTGAACATATATGTTGCGGGTTCACAGCAACAGCTTCCAAATACAAATGCCACACTTGGAATCATCTCCAGACCTTTTGCCTGCTTAACTGATAAAGACCTAACAAAGTAATAGCCCAGACCAGTCCATGCAACAGTTTTTGAGTGAACTGTCCACTTATTTTTGGTCACTTAAAAAAGAAAGGGCTGCATATTAAACAGCTGCCATTCTTAAACCCTTCCTCCAATTTGGAAGTGAATACCCTCAAATTAAAGCTGATATTCTGCACTTTAAGATATATATAACTGTAACTTGAATATGTTTGGCATAAACATCTAAAATAACGAAAATTGTGTCAAATATATATATATGGACTTGTGTTTAGAGATATATTTTATATACACTGCTCAAAAAAATAAAGGGAACACTAAAATAACACATCCTAGATCTGAATGAATTAAATATTCTTATTAAATACTTTGTTCTTTACATAGTTGAAAGTGCTGACAACAAAATCACACAAAAATGATCAATGGAAATCAAATTTATTAACCCATGGAGGTCTGGATTTGGAGTCACCCTCAAAATTTAAGTGGAAAAAAACACTACAGGCTGATCCAACTTTGATGTAATGTCCTTAAAACAAGTCAAAATGAGGCTCAGTAGTGTGTGTGGCCTCCACGTGCCTGTATGACCTCCCTACAACGCCTGGGCATGCTCCTGATGAGGTGGCGGATGGTCTCCTGAGGGATCTCCTCCCAGACCTGGACTAAAGCATCCGCCAACTCCTGGACAGTCTGTGGTGCAACGTGGCATTGGTGGATGGAGCGAGACATGATGTCCCAGATGTGCTCAATTGGAGTCAGGTCTGGGGAACGGGCGGGCCCAGTCCATAGCATCAATGCCTTCGTCTTGCAGGAACTGCTGACACACTCCAGCCACATGAGATCTAGCATTGTCTTGCATTAGGAGGAACCCAGGGCCAACCGCACCAGCATATGGTCTCACAAGGGGTCTGAGGATCTCATCTCGGTACCTAATGGCAGTCAGGCTACCTCTGGCGAGCACATGGAGGGCTGTGTGGCCCCCCAGAGATATGCCACCCCACACCATTACTGACCCACTGCCAAACCTGTCATGCTGGGGGATGTTGCAGGCAGCAGAACGTTCTCCTTGGCGTCTCCAGACTCTGTCACGTCTGTCACATGTGCTCAGTGAGAACCTGCTTTCATCTGTGAAGAGCACAGGGCGCCAGTGGCGAATTTGCCAATCTTGGTGTTCTCTGGCAAATGCCAAACGTCCTGCACGGTGTTGGGATGTAAGCACAACCCCCACCTGTGTAAGTCGGGCCCTCATACCACCTTCATGGAGTCTGTTTCTGATCGTTTGAGTAGACACATGTACATTTGTGGCTTGCTGGAGGTCATTTTGCAGGGCTCTGGCAGTGCTCCTCCTGTTCCTCCTTGCACAAAGGCGGAGGTAGCGGTACTGCTGCTGGGTTGTTGCCCTCCTACGGCCTCCTCCACATCTCCTGATGTACTGGCCTGTCTCCTGGTAGCGCCTCCATGCTCTGGACACACCACGCTGACGGACACAGCGAACCTTCGTGCCACAGCTCGCATTGATGTGCCATCCTGGATGAGCTGCACTACCTGAGCCACTTGTGTGGGTTGTAGGGAGGTCATACAGGCACGTGGAGGCCACACACACTACTGAGCCTCATTTTGACTTGTTTTAAGGACATTACATCAAAGTTGGATCAGCCTGTAGTGTGTTTTTCCACTTTAATTTTGAGGGTGACTCCAAATCCAGACCTCCATGGGTTAATAAATTTGTTTTCCATTGATAATTTTTGTGTGCTTTTGTTGTCAGCACATTCAACTATGTAAAGAACAAAGTATTTAATAAGAATATTTCATTCATTCAGATCTAGGATGTGTTATTTTAGTGTTCCCTTTATTTTTTTGAGCAGTGTATATATATATATATATATATACATACATACTCACACACACACACACACACACACACACATACATACATACATACATACAAGGGTATATTAAGAGGAGGGGGCCAGCTCATTAGCCAGCAGGCAAGGCACTAGACTCTCTGCTCATTAGCCAGCACGCAAGGCACTCTCTGCCAGTGTCTACTGCACATGCACTCCACCCTTCAGCAATTAATAGGTAAGTATTATCGCGTGCGCAATCAACAGCAAACGGTAAGGGAAGGGTCAGTTCCCGTGTGGGTATATAACAAAAAGGAAAGTGTGTATACCAGCACTGGCTGTTTACAGAAAAATATATATAACAATTTATTAAAATTACACACAACATATATATTAATATTCATGAATTTCTGATTATATATCACCAATTATCTGTGCTTGTGTAGCTTGGTTGCCAAAGGTCTCCACAGTAGGGCTGGCTAGGACTCATAGATACATTAAATCATTGGGAAAAGTAGCATCACTGGATGTCAGACTAAGCAAAGTCTTGAGGTTAAAGTGATAGATACCGGTAGGCCAAGGTAATGGTGCAGTCCCCTTATTTCCTCAGCTAGGAAAGAGTTCTCTGTGAAGCGGGGAATCCAATCGGCCAAAGGTGCTTGAAATCCCAGTAAGTCAAAAAGAGGGTCCAAATATCGCCAGCATGCAAGTAGGAGATCCAGATGGCAGGGCACAGTGGTGGGTAGGCTCAACGCATTTCGCTGGTATAATGTGACCAGCTTCCTCAGGAGCATATTTCACCTCAAGACTTTGCTTAGTCTGACATCCGGTTATGCTACTTTTCCCAATGATTGAAAGTATCTATGAGTCCTAGCCACTTTCCTTCAGCAATTATAGATATGCCTAGAGATATATATATATATATATATATATATATATATATATCTATATCTATATATCTATATCTATATATATATATATATATAGATAGATATATATATATATAGATATAGATAGATAGAGAAAGGGGGGGTTCTAAGCGAACAATGGCGAACACCTACCGCCCCCCCCCCCCCTCCTTATTTCTATCCAAAATTCTTTACAGGGACTTACCACCCCTGTATACTTGGGGAATAGCTGACGCCCATATAGATTGCGGAGTGTTGTTTTACACTATACACAATATATATATATTGGTAGATGATCCACTCCTCTGGAAGGATTACAGATAAGCTTTTATAATTTTTTATCCAATCCTTCTGTTTTTTATGTGTTTTATATGTCTTTGTTTGTATTAAAATTTCAAAAATACTACACTATGGGCTCTTCTTCCCGTCTTCGGGAGACTCTATTTTACTTTTAAGGGTCCCCAATATGAACCTCAGGAGAAGAACCCTTAAAGACACTTCTACATGCAAGTTTTACAAGTTCTGAGGGTACTTATTTTTATACTACCCTAGGCGGTGGGCACTTTTTCACTGTCATTCAATTGTGGCACTGGGTGCAATATTTATCTAATAGGCACAATCACTAATCACACCCGATATTAATCTATGCACACCTACGTATATGCTGGCAATATTACACTATTTTGTGGTATTCTTCTGATTTTCATACGGACCGTTCACGGAGTCAGTGGGAAGGCTTGAAAACTGGCATCAGGAGAAATACGATATAAACTACATGCTCGATATTTACATGGGATGCGGTACGCATATTATTATTTAATTTCCACTTGGAGTTTGCACAACACACAAGGCGCTGGGTTCTACCATTCTGTATATATATATATATATATATATATACATACACACACACACACACACACACACACACACAGAGAAAACCACAGCACTCGCCACCCCAGAAGCGGGGCACAGCTATGCACTTACCGCTCAGCAAAGGGATGCAGTGCAGGTAGGCGCCAGGGCTAGAGAGGCGCTGTCCCTGCCCTGAATCCCCGCTGCTGCGGCTGGGCCCCCTGCTGCTGCTGCGCCTGTGTGACAGGCACCGGCGCTGGCAGCAGGCAGCTTCAATCTGACCTCCAGTCCTCCTCCCTCACTAGACAGCCGCTGTGTTCGGCAGAAAAGGGGGTGGAGCTTAACGGCGAGGAGGGGGCGGAGCTACACGGAACAGGATTCCAGCTTGAGAGTACAGGACAGAATGCAGTACTCTGCTGATTTTGAGGTACTGTAAGCAGGAGAGGGGGAAAACAGGGTGTTTGTGTGACTGTGTGTGTAGTATGTGTGTTATTGTGTGGGGGGGAGGGAGTAGTAAAAACACAGCACTCTCTGGTGCCATCTTACCACCCTCCTCCTGCCATCTTACCCCCCTCCTCCTGCCCACCACTCACCCAAGGGGGGTTGTCCTGCAACTTATTAACATCCCTGTCTGGGGGCTGACTGAGGATAAAATCCATGGCTGCCAGTCCTCATTTCCTTGCTCAGGCAGAGAATGCAGCATCTGCTACTGCATGCAGGGAGGTTTACACTTGTACTGTATGCATACCTCCCAACTGTCCCGATTTTCTCTGTCCCACCTACGGGCCGCAGTGTCCCGCGGTGGGGTGGGGCATTGGGAGGCTCCTGTCACTCGCTGCCCTGCGTAGCAGAGCAGCTGTAAATAGACGCTGTGCGCATGCGCACAGTGTCTATTCACGGAGACGAGAGGGACTGGGGGCATGCCAGCAGCTCACAGAGCGCTGGCCATGCCCCCATAGTGATGAAATGTGGGTGCGTGACTCGCGATCGCAGTACTCCAGTGAAGCCACAAATCATTTTCCATAAACCGCGCCCATTTTCATACGGGCGCAGCTTCACCGTGCGAGGGTGTCCCAAGTTCCCCTCTATAGAAGTTGGGAGGTATCCTGTATGTAGCCTCCTCCATATTAGATACCATCCTACTATAGACAATGTGGAATACATACTAATTACCGGCGGGCAGGATGTCAGCTGTCAAGATCCCGACAGCAGCTTCCCGGCTGCCAGAATGCCAGCAACTAGGTGAGCATTTTGATTCCCGTTGCAGGCTCAGTGACTCACAACGCTAGCCACAGGTTCTATTCTCACTCTATGGGTGTCATAAACACCCATGAGTGGAAATAGCCTCTGTGCGCCGGTATTCCAGCTGTTGCCATTGTCAGCTATCGGGATTCCGGCGGGATACTATTTTGTGGCCATGCCCCTTATTTTTGAAACCACACTCCCTTTTTTCAATGCTCACTGTCCCTTTGTAAAATATGGGAGGGCGCAAATTTATCGTTTGCAGGGGGGCGCCGAACACCCTAGCACCGGCCCTGCATGTAACACAGCACTCTCCACCACAAAAGCGGGGTACACAGCTGTACTTACCACTCACAGGGCGGGGTGCATGTAGCCCATGACCACATTGCTCTAATAAATACAAACAAAAAACCCAGCACTCACCAAAGTAAGCTCACTTATCCTCAACAATTCAATAAATAAATGATGGGGGTTTAGTTAGTGGATTGGCCAATGCACGGAAGCCTGCATACCGATCTCCAAGGTACCCCACCTTCATGCAGGTCCTACACTATCACAGAGTCTCAAAACCGGACTACTTCACTGCTGTTACACACATCATCTGCCTGCTAGATTTAATGTGTACCTGCCACACCCTTTATGGCTTTTAAAAGGTACACTAGTCACCTTGCACTGGCTCAGAGATGATTGCTAAGGAACAGCTGAGACAGGTTCAGGATAATAGAGTCCACAGAGGGGTGCATGAGAAAGCTAGTGGCCACGGTTAATAAGAGCTAACCATAGATTAACCCCATCGTATACACACACAGAGAAAACCACAGCACTCACCACACCAGAAGCGGGGCACAGCTATGCACTTACCACTCACAGGGTGGGGTGCATGTAACACTGCACTCTCCACCACAGAAGCGGGGTACACAGCTGTACTTACCACTCACAGGGCGGGGTGCATGTAGCCCATGAACACATCGCTCTAATAAATACAAACAAAAAACCCATACACACACACACACACATACACACACACACACGTGTCTGTATTTTTAACTGCCAGATATTTAGGCGTTATTTTACTCGCAAGTGGCGCAATATTTTTCAATATATATATATATATATATATATATATATATATATACACACACACACACACACACACACACATACACACATACATATATATCCATATATACACAACTTGTCACACCTGTACACTTCGAGTTCCCTTTCTCTTTTCAGACTTTCCATCTTTTTCTTTGCAAGAATATACTGTCGCACCATGTCATCATTTTCCTCTTCCTTCTGTTTATCGACGGCTTCAAGGAAGTTTTTGTCTGCAACATGTGCCTATGTATAAACAAATATTTCAGTTACATACATAACAAATTCAGTTAATTGAATGTTTAAATGATATACTATGTTCTGAAATAATAAACAGCTTTGTTAAGCCTGGACGCGGAAGTAAGGTAAAGAATAAATACTTTTAAAAGTACCTTTTGTAAATTACACACAGTTCACTTATTGGGAATGATTTAAGGACAACTAAATCTAAAATGAAGGGTATTATAAATAAATAGCAAATTATTAAAACAAGATGCACAGCGCTAAAAGTGTAAAAACTCATCTCACAATATGTTCATAAAGTACATTACATTTAAAAAAAAAACATTATTTAAATGAGTTAACAATGATAAAGATTTCACTGGTAATTGCTATAAGTGTCCCAAAACTTTGTGTAGATCCAGTGTTAGATTTGAAAATATTTAATTGGATCTTATATCTAGAGATCACTAAGAAGGTTAACTTTTGTCATCGATGGGGGGAATTAAATTTCCTGCTGCAGAGTGCTAATTGCCGTTGCCGCGGCATTTAAACGCCGGCAATGGCACCCCATCTTACACCCGTCAATCATCTGGTCGAATGCCAAATTCACACAAAAGTGTTCGCAACCCTATGGGGCAGCAAACACTTTTGTGCTAAATAGGGCTGAACATACGCAGTGATTCGGCCTAGGGAAGGGGATTTGCCTGCAACTGAATTTACCCCATAGGGGTATATGCAATTGCGGTCGAATTCCCGAAATTGTCGAAAAACTGGACTTTTTCGCCCAAAAAAAAAATCGACAATGCAATTCAGTACTTTCCGTCAAAAAAACGGACTTTCAAAATTCGACTTTTTGAAATTCGACATTTGTCAAATTCGACTTTTCTGCAATGGTACAAATGCGGCAATTCGACAAAAGTACAGTATATTCAATTGAAGTTTGGAAATTCGACAACAGTGCTTTTAGACAGTAAATTCGTCATTTTCAATCCGCCACACTTTGGTGGGTGAATCTAATAAAAAAAAATTAAAACATGTTTTTTTTATTGGTAATAGCAGATCTATTTATATTAGAAGGGATTAGGTACTTGGTTTGTGTTTTTGGGAGGCACAAGTATTATTTATATATTTTTTAAAATATTTTTTTTTTTTTTTTTTAGATGGAATGGTAAAATCCCGGAAAAAAATGGCGTGGGGTCCCCCCCCTCCAAAGCATAACCAGCCTCGGGCTCTTCGAGCGGTCCTGGTTCTAAAAATCCGGGGGAAAAATGGACAGGGGATCCCCCGTATTTTTAAAACCAGCACCGGGCTCTGCGCCTGGTGCTGGTGCAAAAAATACGGGGGACAAAAAGAGTAGGGGTCCCCCGTATTTTTTACACCAGCATCGGGCTCCACTAGCTGGACAGATAATGCCACAGCCGAGGGTCACTTTTATACAGCGCCCTGCGGCCGTGGCATTAAATATCCAACTAGTCACCCCTGGCCAGGGTACCCTGGGGGAGTGGGGACCCCTTCAATCAAGGGGTCCCCCCCCCCCAGCCACCCAAGGGCCAGGGGTGAAGCCCGAGGCTGTCCCCCCCCATCCAAGGGCTGCGGATGGGAGGCTGATAGCCTTGAGAAAATGTAAAGAATATTGTTTTTTCCTGTAGTACTACAAGTCCCAGCAAGCCTCTCCCGCAAGCTGGTACTTGGAGAACCACAAGTACCAGCATGCGGGAGAAAAACGGGCCCGCTGGTACCTGTAGTACTACTGGGAAAAAAAATAAGAATTTACTTACCGATAATTCTATTTCTCATAGTCCGTAGTGGATGCTGGGGACTCCGAAAGGACCATGGGGAATAGCGGCTCTGCAGGAGACTGGGCACAAAAGTAAAAAGCTTTAGGACTACCTGGTGTGCACTGGCTCCTCCCCCTATGACCCTCCTCCAAGCCTCAGTTAGGATACTGTGCCCGGACGAGCGTACACAATAAGGAAGGATTTTGAATCCCGGGTAAGACTCATACCAGCCACACCAATCACACCGTACAACTTGTGATCTGAACCCAGTTAACAGCATGATAACAGAAGGAGCCTCTGAAAAGATGGCTCACAACAACAATAACCCGATTTTGTAACAATAACTATGTACAAGTAATGCAGACAATCCGCACTTGGGATGGGCGCCCAGCATCCACTACGGACTATGAGAAATAGAATTATCGGTAAGTAAATTCTTATTTTCTCTAACGTCCTAGTGGATGCTGGGGACTCCGAAAGGACCATGGGGATTATACCAAAGCTCCCAAACGGGCGGGAGAGTGCGGATGACTCTGCAGCACCGAATGAGAGAACTCCAGGTCCTCCTCAGCCAGGGTATCAAATTTGTAGAATTTAGCAAACGTGTTTGCCCCTGACCAAGTAGCTGCTCTGCAAAGTTGTAAAGCCGAGACCCCTCGGGCAGCCGCCCAAGATGAGCCCACTTTCCGTGTGGAATGGGCTTTAACAGATTTTGGCTGTGGCAGGCCTGCCACAGAATGTGCAAGCTGAATTGTACTACAAATCCAACGAGCAATCGTCTGCTTAGAAGCAGGAGCACCCAGCTTATTGGGTGCATACAGGATAAACAGCGAATCAGATTTTCTGACTCCAGCCGTCCTGGAAACATACATTTTCAGGGCCCTGACTACGTCCAGCAACTTGGAATCCTCCAAGTCCCTAGTAGCCGCAGGCACCACAATAGGCTGGTTCAAGTGAAAAGCTGAAACCACCTTAGGGAGAAATTGAGGACGAGTCCTCAATTCTGCCCTGTCCGTATGAAAAATTAGGTAAGGGCTTTTATAGGATAAAGCCGCCAATTCTGAGACACGCCTGGCTGAAGCCAGGGCTAACAGCATTACCACTTTCCATGTGAGATATTTTAAGTCCACAGTGGTGAGTGGTTCAAACCAATGTGATTTTAGGAATCCCAAAACTACATTGAGATCCCAAGGTGCCACTGGAGGCACAAAAGGAGGCTGTATATGCAGTACTCCCTTGACAAACGTCTGAACTTCAGGAACAGAAGCCAGTTCTTTTTGGAAGAATATTGACAGGGCCGAAATTTGAACCTTAATGGACCCTAATTTGAGGCCCATAGACAGTCCTGTTTGCAGGAAATGCAGGAAACGACCCAGTTGAAATTCCTCTGTAGGGGCCTTCCTGGCCTCGCACCACGCAACATATTTACGCCAAATACGGTGATAATGTTGTACGGTTACATCCTTCCTGGCTTTGATCAGGGTAGGGATGACTTCATCCGGAATGCCTTTTTCCTTCAGGATCCGGCGTTCAACCGCCATGCCGTCAAACGCAGCCGCGGTAAGTCTTGGAACAGACATGGTCCCTGCTGGAGCAGGTCCTTTCTTAGAGGTAGAGGCCACGGGTCTTCCGTGAGCATCTCTTGAATTTCCGGGTATCAAGTCCTTCTTGGCCAATCCGGAGCCACGAGTATAGTCTTTACTCCTCTCCTTCTTATGATTCTCAGTACTTTTGGTATGAGAGGAAGAGGAGGGAACACATACACTGACTGGTACACCCACGGTGTTACCAGAGCGTCCACAGCTATTGCCTGAGGGTCCCTTGACCTGGCGCAATATCTGTCCAGTTTTTTGTTGAGGCGGGACGCCATCATGTCCACCTTTTGGTTTTTCCCAACGGTTCACAATCATGTGGAAGACTTCTGGGTGAAGTCCCCACTCCCCCGGGTGAAGATCGTGTCTGCTGAGGAAGTCTGCTTCCCAGTTGTCCACTCCCGGAATGAACACTGCTGACAGTGCTATCACATGATTCTCCGCCCAGCGAAGAATCCTTGCCACTTCCATCATTGCCCTCCTGCTTCTTGTGCCGCCCTGTCTGTTTACGTGGGCGACTGCCGTGATGTTGTCCGACTGGATCAACACCGGCTGACCCTGAAGCAGAGGTCTTGCCTGACTTAGGGCATTGTAAATGGCCCTTAGTTCCAGGATATTTATGTGAAGTGACGTTTCCATGCTTGACCACAAGCCCTGGAAATTTCTTCCCTGTGTGACTGCTCCCCAGCCTCTCAGGCTGGCATCCGTGGTCACCAGGACCCAATCCTGAATGCAGAATCTGCGGCCCTCTAGGAGATGAGCACTCTGTAACCACCACAGGAGAGACACCCTTGTCCTTGGAGACAGGGTTATCCGCTGATGCATTTGAAGATGCGATCCGGACCATTTGTCCAGCAGATCCCACTGAAAAGTTCTTGCGTGGAATCTGCCGAATGGAATCGCTTCGTAAGAAGCCACCATCTTTCCCAGGACCCTTGTGCATTGGTGTACTGACACTTGGCCTGGTCTTAGGAGGTTCCTGACTAGGTCGGATAACTCCTTGGCTTTCTCCTCCGGGAGAAACACCTTTTTCTGTACTGTGTCCAGAATCATCCCTAGGAACAGCAGACGTGTCGTCGGAATCAGCTGCGATTTTGGAATATTTAGAATCCATCCGTGCTGTCGTAGTACTACTTGAGATAGTGCTACTCCGACCTCTAACTGTTCTCTGGACCTTGCCCTTATCAGGAGATCGTCCAAGTAAGCGATAATTAAGACACCTTTTCTTCGAAGAAGAATCATCATTTCGGCCATTACCTTGGTAAAGACCCGGGGTGCCGTGGACAATCCAAACGGCAGCGTCTGAAACTGATAGTGACAGTTCTGTACCACAAACCTGAGGTACCCTTGGTGAGAAGGGCAAATTGGGACATGGAGGTAAGCATCCTTGATGTCCAGAGACACCATATAGTCCCCTTCTTCCAGGTTCGCTATCACTGCTCTGAGTGACTCCATCTTGAACTTGAACCTTTTTATGTAAGTGTTCAAGGATTTCAGATTTAAAATGGGTCTCACCGAGCCGTCCGGCTTCGGTACCACAAACAGCGTGGAATAATACCCCTTTCCCTGTTGTAGGAGGGGTACCTTGATTATCACCTGCTGGGAATACAGCTTGTGAATGGCTTCCAATACCGCCTCCCTGTCGGGGGGAGACGTTGGTAAAGCAGACTTCAGGAACCGGCGAGGGGGAGACGTCTCGAATTCCAATTTGTACCCCTGAGATACTACCTGCAGGATCCAGGGGTCCACTTGCGAGTGAGCCCACTGCGCGCTGAAATTCTTGAGACGGGCCCCCACCTTGCCTGAGTCCGCTTGTAAGGCCCCAGCGTCATGCTGAGGACTTGGCAGAAGCGGGGGAGGGCTTCTGTTCGTGGGAAGAGGCTGTCTGCTGCAGTCTTTTTCCCCTTCCTCTGCCCCGGGGCAGATATGAGTTGCCTTTTGCCCGCTTGCCCTTATGGGGACGAAAGGACTGAGCCTGAAAAGACGGTATCTTTTTCTGCTGCGAGGTGACTTGGGGTAAAAAGGTGGATTTTCCAGCCGTTGCCGTGGCCACCAGGTCCGATAGACCGACCCCAAATAACTCCTCCCCTTTATACGGCAATACTTCCATATGCCGTTTGGAGTCCGCATCACCTGACCACTGTCGTGTCCATAATCCTCTTCTGACAGAAATGGACATCGCACTTACTCTTGATGCCAGAGTGCAAATATCCCTCTGTGCATCTCGCATATATAGAAATGCATCCTTTAAATGCTCTATAGTCAATAATATATTGTCCCTGTCTAGGGTATCAATATTTTCAGTCAGGGAATCCGACCAAGCCACCCCAGCACTGCACATCCAGGCTGAGGCGATTGCTGGTCGCAGTATAATACCAGTATGTGTGTATATACTTTTAAGGATATTTTCCAGCTTTCTATCAGCTGGTTCCTTGAGGGCGGCCGTATCTGGGGACGGTAACGCCACTTGTTTTGATAAGCGTGTGAGCGCCTTATCTACGCTAGAGGGTGTTTCCCAACGCGCCCTAACCTCTGGCGGGAAAGGGTATAATGCCAATAACTTTTTAGAAATTAGCAGTTTTTTATCAGGGAAAACCCACGCTTCATCACACACCTCATTTAATTCATCTGATTCGGGAAAAACTACGGGTAGTTTTTTCACACCCCACATAATACCCTTTTTTGTGGTACTTGTAGTATCAGAAATGTTCAGAACCTCCTTCATTGCCGTGATCATGTAACGTGTGGACCTACTGGAAAATACGTTTGTTTCCTCACCGTCGACACTGGAGTCAGTGTCCGTGTCTGGGTCTGTGTCGACCACCTGAGGTAACGGGCGCTTTAGAGCCCCTGACGGTGTTTGAGACGCCTGTACAGGTATTAACTGATTTGCCGGCTGTCTCATGTCGTCAACAGTCTTTTGTAAAGTGCTGACACTATCACGTAATTCTTTCCATAAGACCATCCAGTCAGGTGTCGACTCCCTAGGGGGTGACATCACTAACACAGGCAATTGCTCCGCCTCCACATCATTTTCCTCCTCATACATGTCGACACAACGTACCGACACACAGCACACACACAGGGAATGCTCTGATAGAGGACAGGACCCCACTAGCCCTTTGGGGAGACAGAGGGAGAGTTTGCCAGCACACACCAGAGCGCTATATATATATATATATATATATATATACAGGGATAACCTTATATAAGTGTTTTTCCCTAATATAGCTGCTGTATATTTATATGCCAAATTAGTGCCCCCCCTCTCTTGTTTTACCCTGTTTCTGTAGTGCAGGACTGCAGGGGAGAGTCAGGGAGCCTTCCTCCAACGGAGCTGTGAGGAAAAAATGGCGCCAGTGTGCTGAGGAGATAGGCTCCGCCTTTTTTTCGGCAGCCTTTCTCCCGCTTTTTTATGTAAAAATTGGCAGGGGTTAAATACATCCATATAGCCCAGGAGCTATATGTGATGTATTTTTTTGCCAAAAAAGGTGTTTTTATTGCGCTCGCTGATTGGCTGAAGGGACCTCGGTGACAGCAGTCACGTGGTGTCCCGGCATTCGGGGAAAGGGGTCTAATGTGTAAACATGGGACCCCTTTCAGTCCGCTGGTTCGGCTGTTCGTTTTCTTTTTTTGCCAAGTACGAGGATTTATATCTGGACACTGGATTGAGGTGAGTATAATTTGATTCACAGGTACCCCGGATCGTCGGTTCTGGAGACGTGGCAGTCGGCGGGTCAACATAGGTAAGTATGTGTGTGTCGGCAGGTGTGCAATAAAGTTTTACTCTCAAGGTGTGTGTCTCCTGTTTTTATTTGGGTATTTTTTTTCCAGTAGTACTACAGGTACCAGCGGGCCCGTTTTTCTCCCGCATGCTGGTACTTGTGGTTCTCCAAGTACCAGCTTGCGGGGGAGGCTTGCTGGGACTTGTAGTACTACAGGGAAAAAAATAAGAATTTACTTACCGATAATTCTATTTCTCGTAGTCCGTAGTGGATGCTGGGGACTCCGTCAGGACCATGGGGAATAGCGGGCTCCGCAGGAGACAGGGCACATCTAAAAAAGCTTTTAGGTCACATGGTGTGTACTGGCTCCTCCCCCTATGACCCTCCTCCAAGCCTCAGTTAGGTACTGTGCCCGGACGAGCGTACACAATAAGGAAGGGTCTTGAATCCCGGGTAAGACTCATACCAGCCACACCAATCACACCGTACAACTTGTGATCTGAACCCAGTTAACAGTATGATAACAAAATGAAGTAGCCTCTGAAAAGATGGCTCACAACAATAGTAATAACCCGATTTTTGTAACAATAACTATGTACAAGCATTGCAGACAATCCGCACTTGGGATGGGCGCCCAGCATCCACTACGGACTACGAGAAATAGAATTATCGGTAAGTAAATTCTTATTTTCTCTAACGTCCTAGTGGATGCTGGGGACTCCGTCAGGACCATGGGGATTATACCAAAGCTCCCAAACGGGCGGGAGAGTGCGGATGACTCTGCAGCACCGAATGAGAGAACTCCAGGTCCTCCCTAGCCAGAGTATCAAATTTGTAAAATTTTACAAACGTGTTCTCCCCTGACCACGTAGCTGCTCGGCAAAGTTTTAATGCCGAGACTCCTCGGGCAGCCGCCCAGGATGAGCCCCCTTCCTTGTGGAATGGGCATCTACATATTTCGGCTGTGGCAGGCCTGCCACAGAATGTGCAAGCTGAATTGTACTACAAATCCAGCGTGCAATAATAAGATTTTACTTACCGATAAATCTATTTCTCGGAGTCCGTAGTGGATGCTGGGGTTCCTGAAAGGACCATGGGGAATAGCGGCTCCGCAGGAGACAGGGCACAAAAAGTAAAGCTTTTTCAGATCAGGTGGTGTGCACTGGCTCCTCCCCCTATGACCCTCCTCCAGACTCCAGTTAGGTACTGTGCCCGGACGAGCGTACACAATAAGGGAGGATTTTGAATCCCGGGTAAGACTCATACCAGCCACACCAATCACACCGTACAACCTGTGATCTAAACCCAGTTAACAGTATGATAACAGCGGAGCCTCTGAAAGATGGCTTCCTTCAACAATAACCCGAATTAGTTAACAATAACTATGTACAATTTATGCAGATAATCCGCACTTGGGATGGGCGCCCAGCATCCACTACGGACTCCGAGAAATAGATTTATCGGTAAGTAAAATCTTATTTTCTCTATCGTCCTAGTGGATGCTGGGGTTCCTGAAAGGACCATGGGGATTATACCAAAGCTCCCAAACGGGCGGGAGAGTGCGGATGACTCTGCAGCACCGAATGAGAGAATTCCAGGTCCTCCTTAGCCAGAGTATCAAATTTGTAAAAATTTTACAAACGTGTTCTCCCCTGACCACGTAGCTGCTCGGCAAAGTTGTAATGCCGAGACCCCTCGGGCAGCCGCCCAAGATGAGCCCACCTTCCTTGTGGAGTGGGCCTTTACAGATTTAGGCTGTGGCAGGCCTGCCACAGAATGTGCAAGTTGGATTGTGCTACAGATCCAACGAGCAATCGTCTGCTTAGACGCAGGAGCACCCATCTTGTTGGGTGCATACAATATAAACAACGAGTCAGATTTTCTGACTCCAGCTGTCCTTGCAATATATATTTTTAATGCTCTGACAACGTCCAGTAACTTGGAGTCCTCCAAGTCACTTGTAGCCGCAGGCACTACAATAGGCTGGTTCAGATGAAATGCTGACACCACCTTAGGGAGAAAATGCGGACGAGTCCGCAGTTCTGCCCTGTCCGAATGGAAAATCAGATATGGGCTTTTGTAAGATAAAGCTGCCAATTCTGATACTCTCCTGGCAGAAGCCAGGGCTAGAAGCATGGTCACTTTCCAAGTGAGATATTTCAAATCCACCTTATTTAGTGGTTCAAACCAATGAGATTTTAGAAAGTCCAAAACCACATTGAGATCCCACGGTGCCACTGGAGGCACCACAGGAGGCTGTATATGCAGCACTCCCTTAACAAAGGTCTGGACTTCAGGGACTGAAGCCAATTCTTTTTGAAAGAAAATCGACAGGGCCGAAATTTGAACCTTAATAGATCCCAATTTGAGACCCATAGACAATCCTGATTGCAGGAAATGTAGGAATCGACCCAGTTGAAATTCCTCCGTCGGAGCACTCCGATCTTCGCACCACGCAACATATTTTCGCCAAATTCGGTGATAATGTTGCACGGTTACTTCCTTCCTTGCTTTAATCAAAGTAGGAATGACTTCTTCCGGCATGCCTTTTTCCTTTAGGATCCGGCGTTCAACCGCCATGCCGTCAAACGCAGCCGCGGTAAGTCTTGAAACAGACAGGGACCCTGCTGAAGCAAGTCCCTCCTTAGAGGTAGAGGCCACGGATCTTCCGTGATCATCTCTTGAAGTTCCGGGTACCAAGTCCTTCTTGGCCAATCCGGAACCACTAGTATCGTTCTTACGCCTCTTTGCCGTATAATTCTCAATACTTTTGGTATGAGAGGCAGAGGAGGAAACACATACACCGACTGGTACACCCAAGGCGTTACCAGCGCGTCCACAGCTATTGCCTGCGGATCTCTTGACCTGGCGCAATACCTGTCCAGTTTTTTGTTGAGGCGAGACGCCATCATGTCCACCATTGGTCTTTCCCAACGGGTTACCAGCATGTGGAAGACTTCTGGATGAAGTCCCCACTCTCCCGGGTGAAGATCGTGTCTGCTGAGGAAGTCTGCTTCCCAGTTGTCCACTCCCGGGATGAACACTGCTGACAGTGCTATCACATGATTCTCTGCCCAGCGAAGAATCCTTGCAGCTTCTGCCATTGCACTCCTGCTTCTTGTGCCGCCCTGTCTGTTCACATGGGCGACTGCCGTGATGTTGTCCGACTGGATCAACACCGGTTTTCCCTGAAGCAGAGGTTCTGCCTGGCTTAGAGCATTGTATATTGCTCTTAGTTCCAGAATGTTTATGTGAAGAGACGTTTCCAGGCTTGTCCATACTCCCTGGAAGTTTCTTCCTTGTGTGACTGCTCCCCAGCCTCTCAGGCTGGCGTCCGTGGTCACCAGGATCCAATCCTGTATGCCGAATCTGCGGCCCTCCAATAGATGAGGACTCTGCAACCACCACAGAAGAGACACCCTTGTCCTTGGAGACAGGGTTATCCGTAGGTGCATCTGAAGATGCGACCCTGACCATTTGTCCAACAGATCCCTTTGGAAAATTCTTGCGTGGAATCTGCCGAATGGAATTGCTTCGTAAGAAGCCACCATTTTTCCCAGGACTCTTGTGCATTGATGTACAGACACCTTTCCTGGTTTTAGGAGGTTCCTGACAAGCTCGGATAACTCCTTGGCTTTTTCCTCCGGGAGAAAAACCTTTTTCTGAATCGTGTCCAGAATCATCCCTAGGAACAGCAGACGAGTTGTCGGCATTAACTGGGATTTTGGAATATTCAGAATCCACCCGTGCTGTTTTAGCACTTCTTGAGACAGTGCTAATCCCATCTCTAGCTGTTCTCTGGACCTCGCCCTTATTAGGAGATCGTCCAAGTATGGGATAATTAATATGCCTTTTCTTCGAAGAAGAATCATCATCTCGGCCATTACCTTTGTAAAGATCCGAGGTGCCGTGGACAATCCGAACGGCAGCGTCTGAAACTGATAGTGACAGTTTTGTACAACGAACCTGAGGTACCCCTGGTGTGAGGGGTAAATTGGAACGTGGAGATACGCATCCTTGATGTCCAAGGATACCATAAAGTCCCCCTCTTCCAGGTTCGCTATCACTGCTCTGAGTGACTCCATCTTGAACTTGAACTTCTTTATGTACAGGTTCAAGGACTTCAGATTTAGAATAGGCCTTACCGAGCCATCCGGCTTCGGTACCACAAAAAGAGTGGAATAATACCCCTTCCCTTGTTGTAGAAGAGGTACCTTGACTATCACCTGCTGAGAGTACAGCTTGTGAATGGCTTCCAAAACCGTCTCCCTTTCGGAGGGGGACGTTGGTAAAGCAGACTTCAGGAAACGGCGAGGTGGATCTGTCTCTAATTCCAACCTGTACCCTTGAGATATTATCTGCAGGATCCAGGGATCTACCTGCGAGTGAGCCCACTGCGCGCTGTAATTTTTGAGACGACCGCCCACCGTCCCCGAGTCCGCTTGAGAAGCCCCAGCGTCATGCTGAGGCTTTTGTAGAAGCCGGGGAGGGCTTCTGTTCCTGGGAAGGAGCTGCGTGTTGCTGTCTCTTCCCTCGACCTCTGCCTCGTGGCAGATATGAATAGCCCTTTGCTCTCTTATTTTTAGAGGAACGAAAGGGCTGCGGTTGAAAAGTCGGTGCCTTTTTCTGTTGGGGAGTGACTTGAGGTAGAAAGGTGGATTTCCCGGCTGTAGCCGTGGCCACCAAATCTGATAGACCGACTCCAAATAACTCCTCCCCTTTATACGGCAAAACTTCCATATGCCGTTTTGAATCCGCATCGCCTGTCCACTGTCGCGTCCATAAAGCTCTTCTGGCCGAAATGGACATAGCACTTACCCGTGATGCCAGTGTGCAGATATCCCTCTGTGCATCACGCATATAAAGAAATGCATCCTTTATTTGTTCTAACGACAGTAAAATATTGTCCCTGTCCAGGGTATCAATATTTTCAATCAGGGACTCTGACCAAACTACCCCAGCACTGCCCATCCAGGCAGTCGCTACAGCTGGTCGTAGTATAACACCTGCATGTGTGTATATACTTTTTTGGATATTTTCCATCCTCCTATCTGATGGATCTTTAAGTGCGGCCGTCTCAGGAGAGGGTAACGCCACTTGTTTAGATAAGCGTGTTAGCGCCTTGTCCACCCTAGGAGGTGTTTCCCAGCGCTCCCTAACCTCTGGCGGGAAAGGGTATAATGCCAATAATTTCTTTGAAATTATCAGCTTTTTATCAGGGGCAACCCACGCTTCATTACACACGTCATTTAATTCTTCTGATTCAGGAAAAACTATAGGTAGTTTTTTCATACCCCACATACACCCTGTTTAGTGGTACCTGTAGTATCAGCTAAATGTAACGCCTCCTTCATTGCCAAAATCATATAACGTGTGGCCCTACTGGAAAATACGGTTGATTCGTCACCGTCACCACTGGAGTCATCGCCTGTGTCTGGGTCTGTGTCGACCGACTGAGGCAAAGGGCGTTTCACAGCCCCTGACGGTGTTTGAGTCGCCTGGACAGGCACTAATTGATTGTCCGGCCGCCTCATGTCGTCAAACGACTGCTTTAGCGTGTTGACACTATCCCGTAGTTCCATAAATAAAGGCATCCATTCTGGTGTCGACTCCCTAGGGGGTGACATCCTCATATTTGGCAATTGCTCCGCCTCCACACCAATATCGTCCTCATACATGTCGACACACACGTACCGACACACAGCAGACACACAGGGAATGCTCCTAATGAAGACAGGACCCACTAGCCCTTTGGGGAGACAGAGGGAGAGTTTGCCAGCACACACCAAAAGCGCTATATATATATCAGGGATAGCCTTATAATAAGTGCTCCCTTATAGCTGCTTTGTTATATCAAAATATCGCCATAAATTTGCCCCACCCTCTCTGTTTTACCCTGTTTCTGTAGTGCAGTGCAGGGGAGAGACTTGGGAGCCGTCCTGACCAGCGGAGCTGTGAGAGGAAATGGCGCCGTGTGCTGAGGAGATAGGCCCCGCCCCTTTTCTGGCGGGCTCGTCTCCCGCTATTTAGAAAAATCAGGCAGGGGTTAAATATCTCCATATAGCCTCTAGGGGCTATATGTGAGGTATTTTTAGCCTTTATAGGTATTCATTTGCCTCCCAGGGCGCCCCCCTCCCAGCGCCCTGCACCCTCAGTGACTGCCGTGTGAAGTGTGCTGAGAGGAAAATGGCGCACAGCTGCAGTGCTGTGCGCTACCTTTAGAAGACTGCAGGAGTCTTCAGCCGCCGATTCTGGACCTCTTCTGACTTCAGCATCTGCAAGGGGGCCGGCGGCGCGGCTCCGGTGACCATCCAGGCTGTACCTGTGATCGTCCCTCTGGAGCTTGATGTCCAGTAGCCAAGAAGCCAATCCATCCTGCACGCAGGTGAGTTGACTCCTTCTCCCCTCAGTCCCTCGCTGCAGTGATCCTGTTGCCAGCAGGAATCACTGTAAAATAAAAAACCTAGCTAAACTTTTTCTAAGCAGCTCTTTAGGAGAGCCACCTAGATTGCACCATTCTCGGCCGGGCACAAAAATCTAACTGGAGTCTGGAGGAGGGTCATAGGGGGAGGAGCCAGTGCACACCACCTGATCTGAAAAAGCTTTACTTTTTGTGCCCTGTCTCCTGCGGAGCCGCTATTCCCCATGGTCCTTTCAGGAACCCCAGCATCCACTAGGACGATAGAGAAAGACTGCTTAGAAGCAGGAGCACCCAGCTTGTTGGGTGCATACAATATAAACAGCAAGTCAGACTTTCTGACTCCAGCCGTCCTAACTATATATATATATATATATATATATATATATATATATTTTTAGGGCCCTGACAACGTCTAGTAACTTAGAGTCCTCCAAGTCCCTAGTAGCCGCAGGCACCACAACAGGTTGTTTCAGGTGAAAACGCTGACACCCCTTTAGGAAGAAAACTGGAGACGAGTCCCAGTTCTGCCCTGTTCAAATGGAAAATTTTAACATGGGCTTTTGTAAGACAAAGCCGCCCATACTGACAATCGCCTGGCCGAGGCCAGGGCTAACACATGGTCACTTCCCATGTGAGATATTGGTCAACAGCATGGTCACTTTCCATGTGAGATATTTCAAATCCACAGATTTGAGCTGTTCAAACCAATATGATTTTAAGAAATCCCAACACTATGTTGAAACCTCACGGTGCCCCTAGAGGCACAAAAAAGCTGTATATGCAATACACCCTTTACAATCTGGACTTCAGGAACTGAAGTCAATTCTTTCTGGAAGAAAATCTACAGGGCCGAAATTTAAATGTTAATGAACCCCAATTTGAGGCCCAAAACACTCCTGTTTTCAGGAAGTGTAGAAATCGACCTAGTTGAATTTCCGTCGTGGAGCCTTCCTGGCCTCACCCACGCAACATATTTTCACCACATGTGGTGATGACGTTGTGCGGTCACCTCCTTCCTGGCTTTGACCAGGGTAGGTATGACCTCTTATGGAATGCCTTTTCCCTTCAGGATCCGGCATTCAACCGCCATGCCGTCAAACGCAGCCGCGGTAAGTCTTGGAATAGACATGGTACTTGCTGAAGCAAGTCCCTTCTTAGCTCCCCAGGCCCTTAGTCCTCTGTGAGCATTTCTTGAAGTTCCGGGTACCAAGTCCCTCTTGGCCAATCCGGAGCCACTAGTATAGTTCATACTCCTCTATGTCTTATAATTCTCAATACCTTGGTTATGAGAAACAGAGGAGGGAACACATACACTGACTGGTACACCCACGGTGTTACCAGAACATCCACAGCTATCGCCTGAAGGTCTCATGACCTGGTGGAATACCTGTCCCGTTTTTTGTTCGGGCGGGACGCCATCATGTCCACCTTTGGTCTTTGCCAACGGTCCACAATCATGTTGAAAAACTTCCCTATGAAGTTTCCACTCTCCCGGGTGGAGGTCATGCCTGCTGAGGAAATCTGCTTCCCAGTCGTCCACTCCCGGAAAGAACACTGCTGACAGTGCTATCACATGATTTTCCGCCTAGCGAAAAATCCTTGCAGTTTTGTCACTGCCCTCCTGCTTCTTGTGCCGCCCTTTCTGTTTACGTGGGCGACTGCCGTGATGTTATCCCACTGGATCAATACCGGCTGACCTTGAAGCAGAGGTCTAGCTAAGTTTAGAACATTATAAATTTGCTCTAAGCTTATTTATGCGGAGAGAATTCTCCAGACTTAATCACACTTCCCTGGAAATTTTTTCCCTGTGTGACTGTTCCCCAGCCTCTCAGGCTGGCCTCCGTGGTCACCGGCATCCAATCCTGAATGCCGAATTTGCGGCCCTCTAGAAGATGAGCACTCTGTAATCACCACAGGAGAGACACCCTTGTCCTTGGATATAGGGTTATCCGCTGATGCATCTGAGGATGCGATCCGGACCATTTGTCCAGCAGATCCC
This sequence comes from Pseudophryne corroboree, assembly GCF_028390025.1. Lineage (NCBI taxonomy): Eukaryota > Metazoa > Chordata > Amphibia > Anura > Myobatrachidae > Pseudophryne > Pseudophryne corroboree. Next base: position 104,232,431 of record NC_086450.1, on the reverse strand, counting down.
ACTGAAGAGTTCTTGCGGGAAATCTGCCGAATGGAATTGCTTCGTAATAAGCCACCATTTTTACCAGGACTCTTGTGCAATGATGCACTGACACTTTTCCTGGTTTTAGGAGGATCCCGATTAGCTCGGATAACTCCCTGGCTTTCTCCACTGGGAGAAACACGTTTTTCTGGACTGTGTCCAGAATCATCCCTAGGAACAGTAGACGTGTCGTCGGAAAAAGCTGCGATTTTGGAATATTTAGAATCCCCTCGTGCTGTCGTAGAACTACTTAAGATAGTGCTACTCCGACCTCCAACTGTTCTCTGGACCTTGCCCTTATCAGGAAAGCGTCCATGTTTCTTTTAAGAAAAATCATCATTCCGGTCATTACCTTGGTAAAGACCCGGGGCGCCGTGGACAATCCAAACGGCCGCGTCTGAACTGATAGTGACAGTTCTGTACCAGGAACCTGAAGTACCCTTGGTGAGAAGGGCAAATTTGGACCTGTAGGTAAGCGTCCCTGATATCCAGTGACACCCTATCGTCCCCTACTTCCTGGTTCGCTATCACTGCTCCGAGTGACTCCATCTTGATTTGAACGCTTGTATGTAAGTGTTCAAATATTTCAGATCTCACCGAGCCGGTTGGCTTCAGTACCACAATATAGTGTGGAATACTACCCCCTTCCTTGTTGTAAGAAGGGTACTTTGATTATCACCTGCTGGGAATACAGCCTGTGAATTGTGTGAGGGGGAGACGTCTCGAATTTCCAATGTACACCTGGGATATTACATGTAGGATCCCGGAGTTCCCTTGCGAGTGTTGCTGAAACTCTTGAGATGACCCCCTACCGCACCTGAGTCCGCTTGTACGGCCCCAGCGTTATGCTGCGGACTTGGCAGAAGCCGTGAGGAGCTTCTGTTCCTGGGAATGAGCTGCTTGCTGCAGTCTTCTTCCCTTTCCTCTACCCCTGGGCAGATATGACTGGCCTTTGCCCGCCTGCCCGTATGAGGACGAAAGGACTGAGACTGAAAGACTGTGTCCTTTTCTGCCAATATGTGACTCGGGGTAACAAAAGGTGGATTTTTCAGCTGTTGCCATGGCCACCAGATCCAATGGACCGCCCCTTTATACGGCAATACTTCCATATGCCGTCTGGAATCTGCCTCACCTGACCACTGTCGTGTCTTCGTCTGGCAGATATGTACATCACATTTACTCTTGATGCCAGAATGCAAATATGCCTCTGCGCATCACGCATATATAGAAATGCATCCTTAAAATGCTCTATAGACAATAAAATCCTGTCCCTGTCAAGGGTATCAAAATTTTCAGTCAGGAAATCCGACCAAGCCCCCTCAGCGCTGCACATCCAGGCTGAGGCGATTGCTGGTCGTAGTATAACACCAGTATGTGTGTATATACTGTTATGATATTTTCCAGCTTCCTTGAGGGTGGCCGTATCTGGAAACGGTAACGCCATGTTTTTTATAAGCGTGTGAGCGCCTTATCCACCCTAAGGTGTGTTTTCCAACTCGCCCTTACTTCTGGCGGGAAAAGGGTATACCGCCCATAACTTTCTATCGGAGGAACCCCACGTATCATCACACACTTCATTTAATTTATCTGATTCAGGCAAAACTACAAGTAGTTTATTCCCACCCTACAAAATACCCTTATTTGTGGTACTTGTGGTATCAGAAATATGTAACACCTCCTTCATTGCCCTTAACATGTAACTTGTGGCCCTAAAGGAAAAATACGTTTGTTTCTTCACCGTCGACACTGGGGTCAGTGTCCGTGTCAGTGTCTGTCGACCGACTGAGGTAAATGGGCGTTTTTACAAGCCCCTGACGGTGTCTGAGACGCCTGGACCGATACTAATTTGTCCGCCGGCTGTCTCATGTCGTCAACCGGCTTGCAGCGTGTTGACATTATCACGTAATTCCCTAAATAAGCCATCCATTCCGGTGTCGACTCCCTAGAGAGTGACATCACCATTACAGGCAATTTTCTCCGTCTCCTCACCAACATTTTCCTCATACATGTCGACACACACGTACCGACCTACTGCACACACACAGGGAATGCTCTGATAGAGGACAGGACCCACTAGCCCTTTGGGGAGACAGAGGGAGAGTTTGCCAGCACACACCAAAAGCGCCATAATGTATATAACAACCCTAGAAGGTGTTGTTTCTATATATATATGCGCTCTTAATATATAATTATATCGCCAATTTATGCCCCCCTTCTCTTTAACCCTGTTTTGTAGTGCAGGGGAGAGTGGGAGCCTTCCTCACCAGCGGAGCTGGTCAGGAAAATGGCGCTGAGTGCTGAGGAGAATAAGCTCCGCCCCTTTTTCGGCGGGTTTTTCTCCCGGTTATTAGGAAAACTGGCCTGGGTTAAATACATACATATAGCCTTAATGGCTATATGTGATGTATTTATTTGCCTCTAAGGTAATCTATATTGCTGCCCAGGGCGCCTCCAGCAGCGCCCTGCACCCTCCGTGACCGAGATCAGTGAGCCGTGTAGCAACAATGGCGCACAGCTGCAGTGCTGTGCGCTACCTTCATGAAGACTGAGGAGTCTTCTGCCGCCTGTTTCCGGACCTCCGTTCTGCCGTTCTTCAGCGTCTGTAAGGGGGATCGGCGGCGCGGCTCCGGGACGAACCCCAGGCTGACCTGTGTTCCGACTCCCTCTGGAGCTCAGTGTCCAGTAGCCTAAGACTTCAATCCTCCTGCACGCAGGTGAGTTGCAAGTCTCTCCCCTAAGTCCCTCGTTGCAGTGATCCTGTCGCCAGCAGGAATCACTGATTAGAAACCTAAAAAAAAACTTTTCTAAACAGCTCTTTAAGAGAGCCACCTAGATTGCACCCTCTCGGACGGGCACAAAAACCTAACTGAGGCTTGGAGGAGGGTCATAGGGGGAGGAGCCAGTACACACCATGTGACCTAAAAGCTTTTTTAGATGTGCCCTGTCTCCTGCGGAGCCCGCTATTCCCCATGGTCCTGACGGAGTCCCCAGCATCCACTAGGACGTTAGAGAAACAATATTCTTTACATTTTCTCAAGGCTATGAGCCTCCCATCCGCAGCCCTTGGATGGGGGGGGACAGCCTCGGGCTTCACCCCTGGCCCTTGGGTGGCTGGGGGGGGGGACCCCTTGATTGAAGGGGTCCTCACTCCCCCAGGGTACCCCGGCCAGGGGTGACTAGTTGGATATTTAATGCCACGGCCGCAGGGCGCTGTATAAAAGTGACCCCCGGCTGTGGCATTATCTGTCCAGCTAGTGGAGCCCGATGCTGGTGTAAAAAATACGGGGGACCCCTACTCTTTTTGCCCCCCGTATTTTTTGCACCAGCACCAGGCGCAGAGCCCGGTGCTGGTTTTAAAAATACGGGGGATCCGCTGTCCATTTTCCCCCCGGATTTTTAGAACCAGTACCAGCTCGAAGAGCCCGAGGCTGGTTATGCTTTGGAGGGGGGACCCCACGCCATTTTTTTCCGAGTTTTTTCCCGTTTTTAAAAAAAACGGAACAAAATCCGTCAAATTGGCCGTTTTTCGTCAGTGGGACTGTCGAATCCGTTTTTTATTGCATATGGTCAATTTCGGCACCCACTTGCCGAAATTAGACTGTAGAATTGTGTCGAATTGAAAAACGGCCGATAATTTGCCACGATTCGCCGCTAATTGCATATACCCCATAGTCTGTAAGTCTACCAAAGAGCAGACATGAACATTTTTTTAGTGAACCTATCAAAACTGAAGGTATTTAAGAAAATTTGTGTTTATGTTGTGAAGTGTAGATGGATCGTAAGGCACAGCACTGGTGGGATTTGAGAAGATTTAATGAATTACAGTAAAAACCGCTCTACAGCAAATATTCCCAGGATGCACTCTTGTGTCCCCAGGAATTTGTTCAAACATTACTTTTATTTTATTTCTGCCTCTGGGGAGACTTAGGAGGCTTGGAGTCATGGCCGCAACATTTTAATTCTGGTATGATTTTAAAATGGCACAAAATAAAGTTTGTTCTTTTGTGCCTTACAACTAGTAGTATTGCCTCCTGTAGCCTAATATTCTTCTGAATGAGGTCAAAATTTAACCCAACAATAGAACAGCACACCAATAAAGTATTTCTTAGATGCAGAAGCTGTTGGCCAATCCTTAGGATACAACGTGCCGCAAGCATCTAGTGCATTGTTGGAAGACTTATCTGCTAGTTTACAAAATATTTAGACAAATGTCACCTTCAACAGGTTTGACAAGCATATCATATGTTTATATGGAGAAGAATTCTGTAATATAAATAGAACTCCATTGTAGAATAAGTTGCAACCTTGGTTTTCTAGATAAATTCCATCTCTTTGGTGAAAGCATTCACTGATTTCCTAGATATACAGTAAAAAGCTCAGAGATCAGAAATTCTCAAGGTTAGAGTCTACTTTCGCAATAAGATGTGAGAACACTACTTGAGTAGACATGACATACGTTCCTGTACACAGCAATTTATGTTCTTCATCCATTACAACCTGTTCTATTCTTTTGCAGTATTGCTCCCCACTTACCAAGTGAGCATTCATTATTTCTCGTTTTTCGTCCATTTTCATTTTGGCCAACTTATTAATTTCCCACTCATGCAGCCTGGTCAGTCTTCCAATCTCCACGCCTTCTTTGTAGTTGGCTTGTTTCTCTAATACAGCAGCATGCCTGTGTTCCTGTAACCTGAGGAATCATATAAGAAATAGTAAGCCCTTTATTTACATTCAATAAATCCAACTGGCACCTTGGTAAAATACGTTGCTTTGTTTGGAGGGACCAAATTTAAAAAGTGTGGACAGATTTAGAGTTGGGTGGGGGTCACGCCCTAGCTCAACTCTAAAGGGTCCATACATCAATCCGATGAAGCCTTCATTCCACGATGGCAGATCAGATTGGTGAACTCCAATGATCGACAAAATACAACATGTTGGAAATGCCCGATTCGCAGATTCCAACCAAAAGAAGATTACAGGAGTTTTGCTTTTTTTTTTTTAAGACAATTTAAGAATTGTGCCAATTGATTGTTGGCTTCATTAGTTGCAGTGCTAAAAGACAGGAAAACTAGCAATGTTCAGTCTATCTTAATGAGTAAATATTTACTCCAGGCCTCAAGTACCCCCAACAAGTCATGTTTTGTGGAATTCTTTGCCCAGCTGAGTTGATCTGTTTTGCAGGGACGTAACTAGGTATGTGCGAAGTGTGACAACGCACAGAGCGATGCAGGGTAGGGGGCGCTGTTGGCAGCATTTGTCAATTATCTGTTTTAATTACTTTAACTTGCAGCTTCCCCCTTTTTTGAAGCCCAGCAACTCCTGACCGTCCCGGTCTCCTTCCCCCACCCCTTCCATCGCTAATACCTATACAACATTCATGAACTTAACTTGAGAGCTCTTTGTTATTCAGTCACACTGTCCTTTATTACATTTCAAGATGCTGACATACCTGGGATTCTAACTCATTCCCAGCATTGTAGCTAAGCAGATCTATGTAGTGTGTGGCTGCAAGGGATTAGATGTGTGGCTGCACACTACATAGATCTGCTCAATTGCAATGCTGATTTTTTTTATTTATTTTTTTACAAAGTGCAAGTAGCTTCATGTAGTTAGTCTTTATGCAGGATGAAATAGCTCAATGAGTAGTTTGACTGGAATGCAACAGGTTATGGGTTTGTATCCTGGATATGGAAGTATATTGAAATGTGTATATTGAAATTGAAATAACAATGAGCTCTCAAGTTAAGTACACGAATGTGGTATAAAGAGGATTTGTGCCAAAACTTTGTCACATGCCTTCCTCACGAGGGCATGCGCCATATGTTCCTTTTGAGGGCACCAAAAAGTCTAGTTACAGCTCTGCAGTAAACTTACTTCCACAGACAGCAATCCTCAAAACTTAGAATTGTGCTTCAGTACCACTGCCCTAACTGAATCAGCCTCTAAGTATACAAGATCAGATATTAAGTAAAATATTATTTCTCTATCATCAATAAGGGATACTGGGTTCACTTAGTACACAAAAGAGCCGGTGCACTTTAAATTCTTCAAACAGGGTGTGCTGGCTCCTCCCCTCTATGCCCTCCCCCACAGCCCAGTTTAGAAAAATGTGCCTTGAGGAGAGGATGCACACTCTGGAGCTCCAGAGGATTTTTTCTTCAGTTTATTTTAAATGTTTATTATTTTCAGGTAGGCGGATAGGCAACCACCTACTTGCACCTAGGGACGCTGGGGGGGGGGGGGACCAATACCAGCCTCCTGGAGGTGCTGAGTCGGATCCCGCTGACAGGATAACGGACCTGAGGGTCAGTGTACCGCAGGCATTGCGCTCTCGCACACACACCTGCAGCACGCCGTACACCCCCAGCACAGAGCCTAAAGATCAGAGTTCGGTGAGTGTTGCCGGGGGTCCCGTTAGCGATGTCCCCCGGTTCTTGGTGCGGCGCAGATGTGGGGCAGGCATATGGACTCCCTCTGGGGTGATCACATAGCCTGCCTGCCTCCACACACCCCCCCCCCACACACACACACAATCCACGCAGACTGGCAGCAGCAGTGTAATTAAGTGCTGGGAACTCTTTTTACAAAGTGTTTGGGGACATTGCCAGTATAAATGAGCATGTAGCTCCAGTGCCATTACAGGGGGCAGAATTACCTCAGAGCGGGACCAACGGCTTCCTGGCGCCAGAGCTAGATTAAGGCTTTGGGGGCCCGGGGTATTTAAGACAGGGGAGCCCTAAGGTCTAAAATTGCCCAGAAGTACATACCCCCTTGTCCCTCCTTAATCCAGCTCTGGGTATGGCGACCTCCACTATAGAAAGATCGACGTGGCACTCTCCAGTCTGGTATAGAATATCTATCTATCTATCTATCTAAATATATATATGTGTGTGTGTGTGTGTGTGTGTGTGTGTGTGTGTGTGTGTGTGTGTGTGTGTGTGTGTGTGTGTGTATGTATGTATGTATGTAAAGTCCATTGAAAAAGTTGCACTCACAATATTTATCCATAGGCACCAGCTGGGGTGCATTAGTTTCCAGAGATCAATGTAATTGAAACAAAGTCTCAATAATATTCAGCATGCTTAGCAGGAAGCACTCACCAGTCTTGCTAGTAGAAAAGTTGCTTTTAATATAGACTCACATAGTCACAGGTAGAGGTCGACGTTTCAGTCCTGGCGTGGACCTTTTTCAAGACCAAGTCATACAGTCACTGAGATCATACACAAATCAGAGCTATCCCTCTGGCACTACAAATACCAGAGGAAGGCTACTCCCACTCCAATTACCCAATCAGCTCAGGTGCATGTTAAGGTGCATGATGATTGATTGGATACCTCCACTGGTGAGGGGAGGTGATCGAAGGACTTTCCTCTCAAACGCTAGACCTACTGGATACATTATTTGGACACTATGTTACCGAAGGGACTCAACGAACAGAACTAGTTAAGTATTTTTCTATAAAAATATTTAGGATTTTCATTTTTTTGGGGTGTCTACCTAAAGCTTGTTCACCATATCCACCTGATGACCGCCTGTTTGTGCATCTTTTTGCACATTTTCTATACATTATGTGCATTTTTCCTGCATTAGTGTGTATTTTTAGCTTATTTGTATAACTTTGGTTTGTGCCAGCCTCTATGGTTGGGCATCGAGTGGTATTATTTATTTTTTGTATATGTTATTATTTTTTGTACAGTATATGTACATTGTGGAGCTTTATCCCTGTGGCGCTACATATGAGGGGCTTACTTAATTGGGGTGCTGTGGCTATTTGTTTAATGTTATGTCTTTTAACGAATGGATAATTTATTCAATTGATAATTATACATTGATTGTCATGTAGTCCCTGCACGATGCTTTGTACTAGGTGTTGGGCCTAATAACATATACAATAGCATTCCATGTGCCCCTTACTATTGTCCTATGTTTGCTTTAGCTTCACTTGCTACCTGGCCACGGATGCTGTTTGCACTGGATATACCCTTTGATACTGGTTTGAATTAACTAAGGCCCTGTGGTGTTTTATATAGATCTATATGGCTATCTGACTGGGCTGCATATGTCAGCATTGGCTGGCGGTAGCGCTTGATGCGTTGTCCGGCGCCATGGTTACCGATGGAGACGCACTTCCGCATTGCGTTCCACGAAGTGACCGCTTCCGGCCACGTGCGCTCCATTTCCCGGACGTGCCAGGAGGAACAGCGCGGCGGCGTTCTGTGTAAGCTTTGCAGTATTTTTCAGTGTTGGTCCCTAAGTTTATATGGGAGATTGGCCCGTTGTAACGCCAGTGCTTTTCTACTATAGTTATACTATGATGGATTTTCGTGATGGTGGTTATAGCTTCATTGGTTGCTCTGTGAGCTGATTGGGTAATTGGAGTGGGAGTAGCCTTCCTCTGGTATTTGTAGTGCCACAGGGATAGCTCTGATTTGTGTATGATCTCAGTGACTGTATGACTTGGTCTTGAAAAAGGTCCACGCCAGGACCAAGAATAAAATTGAAATATATAAATTTTTGCTGGCAGGCAGTACTGTACAACTGGAGACCGAGAGCTGGGTTCTCTCGGTCTCTCCTCCAAGGTAGCAAACAGCCACAGCCTCCGGGGCTCCACTCGTCGCTCCCTCCTCCTTATTCTAAAGCTGTAGTCAGGACAGCGTCCAATTGCTGTCCGGTTCAGCAAGCATGCGGCTCAGTCACTGGCGCGCCGCAGGCTGCACTGAAGATGGAGAAGGGACAGGGCAGCGGGGAGCTTGACAGGGCAGCGGGGAGCCGGACTCGTGAGTGTAGCACCACAGATCGGATTGAAGAGAGAGCCGATCTGCGGCGGGGGGCCCTTTTAGATAAGTACCTTGGGGCCCCCTAACCCCAGGGCCCCCCTCTTAATCCGGCTCTGCCTGGCACCATTTCCTGCACTCTCAGCGCTGCAGCAGGACAGCCAGCTCCTCCAGAGGATCCTCCACAGCCAGACACTGGTACAGGGGTGTAGTTAAGGGGGAGAGCCAGCTGTGGGAATCTTGTATTAGGCTCCTCACGCACTATACATCAAATTGCCTCTCTTCTAACTTCTGAATTGTTAGTTTCAGACTGAGCGCTGGTCCCTGCTCTCTGAGTCTCTCCACACATACTGGGCTGGGCAGGCTTGCTTGTACCTATGTCTCTGTGTATGTGTGTGTGAATGTAAATGTTCCCTGTCAGCATGGTGAAAAAAAATCTGTGTGTAATATCTGTCACACCAGGTTTTCCCCTTCCGCTGCAGATACTCTCATGTGTGAGCAATGCAGTCAGCCTTCACAGGATAGTGGAGATTCTGGGGGTGATTTACAGGAACCAGCTTGGCTGAGTTCTATTAAAACTATCATGGATGACATGTCCAATGAGTCAACTACTGCTAGACAGGAATGGCATCAGTTCCAACAGTCTATGGCTGCTCTGACTAAAGATAGGACAGAGGGCAGACGTGTAACCCCCCCTATCACATTCATTACCCCAAAAACGGGGGTTACCTGTGATCCTCTCGGAATCTGAGAAGGGGGTACCAGATGTGGAAGGGGGGGGAGAGGATGGGGAGAGAGCTAGAATCTACTACTGAGGAGGATGATTCCTCTCCAGCGCAGGGCGTAGAGTCACTTATTCTTGCTATAAGGGATGTTTTGCATATTCCTGGGGATGAAGCGGATGTACAGCAATCCTTTTTCTCTGCACAGAAAAAAGTGCTGGTCACCTTTCCTGATTCAAAAGAACTGGATTATCTTTTCAGGGAGCCATGGACTACTCCTGACAAGAAATTCCAGGTGACATAGAAATTGGTTGCTGCTTTTCCTTTTGCTCATGAGGGGTGGAAGATCTGGGAGACTCCCCCTGCTGTAAATGCTTCAGTATCACACCTGTTGAAAAAGACAGTGCCTTAAAGGAACCTGCAAACAGAATAATAGAAACCACTTTGAAATCTATTTATGTTGCAGCTGGAGCTTCCCAAAGGCCTGTTATTGCGGGCTGTTGGGTGACTCATGTCATTCATACCTGGGCAGGTAACCTTCAGGAGGGCCTGACTGGGGATAAGTCCCTGGCTGAAATGGATACGCCGATTCAGCATATCCAGAAATCTGCCCGTCTCCTCTGTGAAACTATAAAAGGCATTGGCATTATAAATGCTCATACATCTACCATGGCGGTGTCTGCACGCAGGGTGTTGTGGCTATGTCAGTGGGTGGCGGACGCAGAGTCAAAAAAGAGTGTGGAGGCCTTACCCTTCACAGGAGATTGACTCTTTGGAGGCGAGTTAGACACTTGGATTTCGAAGGCTACCGCTTGAAAATCCATGTACTACTCCATGTCCATGTCTGCTACTCTACCAGTTAGACGTTCTTACACAGGGACTTCACTGCAGTCCTTTCAGTCTGCAAGGTTTAAGGGTAAAGTCAGAGGTGCCTCAAATGCGGCAAGAGGCTCCAGAGGTACAATTCACGTAAGCCTGCCACCAAAGGATCTCAGGACCAGGGCGTCTGCTCTGTCTCCTCAAAACCCTCAGCATGACGGTGTCCCTCCGCCCACGGGGGATCTCTGGGTGGGAGCTTATATGAGATTCTTCAGCCTCATTTGGAGAAGCTCCTGCGAGGATGCTTGGGTAAAAGACCTGATCTCCCAGGGCTACAAACTGGAGTTCGAAAGTTCCCCGCCTCACAGGTTCTTCAAGTCAGGCTTACCAGCTTCAGAGGACATGTGCCTTACGCTACCAGAGACAAATTCAAAAATTGGTTCGGACCCAATTCATTGTTCCAGTGCTGCTTCAACAACAGGGCAAGGGTTATTATTCCAGCCTTTTTGTGGTACCGAAACCGGACGGTTCAGTGAGGCCCATTTTGAACTTCAAATCGTTAAACCCATATCTGCGGGTTTTCCGGATAAAAATGGAGTCTCTGCAAGCAGTGATCTCAGGTCTGGAGGAGGGGGAGTTCTTAGTCTCTCTAGACATCAAAGACGCATACCTCCATATTCCAATATGGCCACCTCATCAAGCCTACCTCAGGTTGGCTCTGCTAGACGAACACTACCAGTTCCAGGCGCTACCCTTCGGCCTATCCACGGCTCTAAGTGTGTTCACAAAAAGTGATGGCAGAAATTATGTTCCAACTCAGGATTCAGGGCGTGAGTGGACGATCTGTTGATAAAGGCGAGATCAAGGGAACAACTGGACAGCATCTGCCGCACAACAACTCTGTTGTCACACCATAGTTGGATTTTAAACTTCCAAAAATCCCACCTCAAACCGACCCAGTGTCTCCCGTCCTCGGGATGATCTTGGACACGGTGGCTCAGAAGGTCTTCCTTCCTGTGGAGAAGGCAAGGACGTTTCAGGAGTTAGTTTGAGCAGTTCTGTAGCCAAACCGGGTCTCGGTACATCTCTGCACCCGCCTGTTGGGAAAAAGGGCGGCCTCCTTCGAGGCCATTCAATTCGGCAGATTCCATGCGAGGACATTCCAACTGGATCTCCTGAAGAAATCTGCAGATGCACCATGTTATACGGTTCTCACTGTAGGCCAGGATTTCTCTGTGGTGGTTGCAGACCTCCAACCTCTTGGAGGGTCAGAGCTTCGGGATCCAGGATTGGATTCTCTTGACCACGGACGCGAGCCTTCGAGGTTGGGGAGCAGTCACCCAAGGGGCACAGTTCCAGGGCAGGTGGTCAAGCCACGAAGCCGCTCTTTCAATAAACATACTGGAACTCAGGGCGATCTACAATGCTCTGCTACAGGCGTCTCACCTGGTTCAAGGTCAAGCCATTCAGGTTCAATCGGACAACACCACGGTTGTGGTGTATGTCAATCGGCAGGGAGGGACAAAGAGCAGGGCCTGCATGTGGGAGGTATCCCAAATACTCCTCTAGGTAGAAAAGGAAAGCAAGGGCAGTATCGGCCATATTCATTTCGGGAGCGGACAACTGGGAGGCGGACTTCCTAAGTCTTTACGACCTACACCCAGGAGAGTGGGGTCTCCATCCGCAGGTATTTCGACTAATAACGGATCAGTGGGGCTGTCCGAAGATCGATCTAATAGCCTCTCGACTCGACAACAAGCTTTGGTGCGATTGTTCCAGGACAAAGGACCCTCTGCTGGCAGCAGTGGACGCGCTGACAATGGCGTGGGTTAACCGGCTGGTGTACCTGTTTCCTCCGATTCAGTTACACCCCAGGGTTCTAAAAAGAATCAGAAGGGAGGAAGTTCAGGCAATTCTCATTGTCCCCGATTGGCCTCGAAGAGTTTGGTATGCGGCTCTTCTGGCCATGGCAATAGAAGACCCCTGGCCTCTGCCACTGTGGGAGGATCTTCTTCAGCAAGGGCCGTTTGTCTACCCGGACTTAAGTCGGCCTTGTTTAATGGCATGGTGGTTGAGCGGAACCGTCTAGCTGAGAAAGGCATTCCGGCTAAGGTTATTGCAACCATGATTCAGGCCAGAAAAGCTGTCACGTCAAAGCAGTACCACTATATCTGTAAACTGTACATCTCCTGGTGTGAGGGCCGAAGATATCCGGCTGCGGATTTAAACCTGGGGCGCTTTTTGGGTTTCTTGCAGGCTGGCGTGGATATGGGCCTAAGGTTGGGCTCCATAAAAGTTCAGATCTTGGCCTTGTCCATTTTCTTTCAGAAGAAATTGGATGCTTTACCTGAAGTCCAGACGTTCCTACAGGGTGTTCTTCGCATCCAGCCTCCCTTTGTGCTGCCCATGGCTCCTTGGGATCTCAACGTGGTTTTGACCTTTCTGCAATCCTCTTGGTTTGAACCACAGGTGTCGGTTAAGGACAAGTACCTTACATGGAAGACGGTTATGCTATTGGCATTAGCTTCTGCTAGGCGCGTTTCAGAACTTGGAGCTTTGTCCTGCATGAGTCCCTACTTGATCTTTCATGAGGACAGAGCAGAGCTCAGGACTCGTCAGCAGTTCCTGCCTAAGGTGGTTTCTGCATTCCAGCTGAATCAGCCTATCGTGGTTCCTCTACTTCCCTGAGTCCTTGGATGTCGTTCGAGCCTGAAGATTTATGTCAAGACGACAGCTGCTGTCCAGAAATCGGATTCCCTCTTTGTGCTGTATGATGCTCACAAGAAGGGATGTCCTGCTTCAAAGCAGTCGTTGGATTAGGCTTTCCATTCAACAGGCCTACGCTTCGGCAGCCTTGCCGGTTCCTCGGTCTATCAAGGACCACTCTACTAGGTCAGTGGGTTCTTCCTGGGCGGCTGCCCGTGGTGTCTCGGCTTTGAAACTATGTCGGGCCGCTACCTGGTCAAGGACAAACACGTTTGTCAAGTTCAACAGGTTTGATACCCTGGCTAAAGAGGATGTCCAATTCTGACATACGGTGTTGCAGACGTCACAGCACGTTCCCACCCGTTCTGGGAGCTTTGGGAAGTCTCCATCGTACTAAGTGACCCTAGTATCCCTTATGGATGATAGAGTAAATAGGATTTTAATTACCTACCAGTAAATACTTTTCTTGTAGTTTTTGTAGTCCATAAGGGATACTGGGTGCCCGCCTCTGTGCTTCGACCTTTCTGCAAGTTGTTCTTGTTGAAGTTGTTTGACTCAGCTGTTGCTATTTCTGTTTCACTGGCTGTTGCTAGTTTGTTCTGCTGTGTGCTGGTTCGTTAATCTCACCACTAGCTGTCTTGTCATGTTTGTCATGTGTCCATCTCCTTCGGGCACAGTTTTCCTATACTGGGCTGTGGGGGAGGGCTAAGAGGGGAGGAGACCCCATCTATACACATCGTACAAAGTGACGCCAGTATCCCTTATGGACTACAAGAAAAGGATTTACCGGTAGGTAATTAAAATCCTATTTTTTTGAAAGGTATTGCATGAACCTTACATTGACAAATATTATAATGAATTGTATCATGTAATAATCCAACAAATATTCATAAATTGTATATATGAGGTTACCTGGATAACCTGCCATGGATGTCTGTGGCGGGTATGGGTCGTTGTGTCGACTCAACTTAGGTCGACAGTCATTAGGTCGACATGCACTAGGTCGACAGGGGCAAAAGGTCGACATGGTCATTAGGTTGACATGTACTATATACTCTATGAGGAAGCTCCAGTGACGAGCGAAACTAGTCAGAGGAAAGAAGGGACATCTGATGACAAATATCATTCATTGCGGTTATCACCTAAGAATCACTGCACCACGCCGGACGCCAGCGAAATTACATCAGCGGCTTCATTTGGGACTGCAGCGGCATTTCATACGTTGGGGGCCGGAGACGTCCGGAGCTCCCTAGCCGCACCTGACCGGCAGTGCAGTGTATCTAGAGCTGGATCCGTCTACGTGCAAGACGGAGGGTGAGAGTTTTTACCATTTAGCCAGCCTGATTAGGCAATCAGGAACTGTTACTATTATCTATGCAAAAGGAATTGCTTGAGACTTTGTAACAACGAGTGTTCAGTGTAATAACACAAGGAGCCGTTTTGAGACTTTGTAACAACAAGCGGTGATTACTTTACTACATCTGATTATTCAGTTTCTCTACAAGCAGTTAGTGGACAATCTGAGAATACTGATTTGCACATCAATTAATAAGTATATCCCCTATTGCACATATTGTGGTTATTATATACGCATGAGAGCTGATCCATATTTTATTTTAGGTGCATATAGAAACCGGCTTTTGAAAATAAGAATTAATTAGAGTTGTTAAATTTATATATGGCTCCATCTACTAATTAGAGATTTATGTGATTAATCTAATCCAGAAAAAAAAGGTGTTTTTATTGTCAAAGTCAGAAAAATATCACGCTGCACGTTGCCATATATGCACCTCATGCGCGTGCCTGCTGCACGTGCACATTCTCTCCCGTGCGTGCGGATACACGCAGCCGCGTGATGACGCCTCGGCCATGCGCTCGAGCGCGTGGTATGTGCATTTACGGTAGACTTTGTGTGCGTCTAGCGGGCGACTCAATCGTTTAATAATAGAACCAAATAGCTCGTTTTATAGATAATGTTCCCCTAAATGATAACTGTAAGTTTGGTTAATGTGACTTGTTCACGGACTTGGGAATCCCTCTTTACGTGGTACAAAGGGTCTGATTAAGGTTGAACAGCTGTGTCTGGTACCTAACTGAAGAGTATTTTAATAGCAATAATCCGGTGTTGGTTAGGTAAAGATTAATAGCTCCTGCGTGTAGTTATGACCATTAGTAGTTTCTGGACATATTCTATATTTGCAGTTCATTATCCATGCGGCGGGAATCCGGAGATTCCCACCCACCTGAGCTGTTTAAAATAGTCACAGCCCACCTGTTCAAACTAACCTATGACCTTTTGATATGATGCGAGGAGACATTCCTGTGTCCAATGAACAATGAGATTGTAGGTCCCTTTGTAGTATACTGTACCCAGTGTATATAAGATCAGCCAGCCTTAACAGCTCCCCCACTCTCTCCACAAACGGTTTTCATATTGACAAACTCGGGGCTGGTACCAGGCTGCGCTGCGATCGTTCCCAGTGTGTGTGTAAGTAATTCTCTGTGATTATCTCGCTCTTTGTTTGTATTGGCCACATTCTCTCTCTCTCTCTCTCTGTTTAGTTTAAGATTGTAACGTTATTGTATATTTATGTCTAGATATTCTGTTAGAATTATATGTTAGTATGTAGTGTATAACTTGTAACTGTTTTACCTCTTTTCGATATAACTATAAGCTTGTTAGTAAAGGTGTTGGATCCTTAGCACAGTATCGTGTGTTCATTTCATTGCAGAGAGTAATAGGAGCGTCTCGATCGCTCAAACAGCTTTAGTGTTAACAAGGTTAAGCAGCGTTATATCGCTACAGTGTTTCAGTACAAGGTTTACAGTATAAGAATATCCTTTCTGTGTGTTACATTCAAGGTTTACTGATTGTCATCTTGTGAGCGTCTGCGCTGCTCGTGATCTCCTCGTGGTCTCGAGCGTCCGCTACGCTGATAGCGTAGCATTACGGTTGTCGCTCGCCTATAGCGTGCTCGACACCACGCATTAAGCTGTGAGCGAGCGTGCCGCATGTGCGTCTCGATCACGGCCTAGCGTATGCTACGCTAAATACGTACCCTTACGGTACCCCATACGCCAATTGCGTACTGTGTCTCTTACCCATTATTGTGAAGGTTATAAGGTAATCTAAATCAGCATTATCATTATGTATACATGTGAATTCACTTTATTTGGAGTCTGGAAGGTTCTCAAATAGCGCAGAGTGTTCTTTTCTTATATTGACATGTACTAGGTCAAAAGGTCGACATGGGTTTTTGGACTTTTTTTGGTGTCGTTTTCTTCGTAAAGTGACGGGGAACCCCAGTTAGTGCACCGTGTCCCCATTTGACAAGCTGTTCTCTTTACGTATACCTTCAAAACCCTCACAACATCCAAAGACTTTGAAGTAGCGGAAGTGTCGGTGATAACCGGAACCACAATAGGTTGGTTGGTGTGAAACGCAGACACCACTTTCGGGAGAAATTGCTGTTGAGTTCTGAGTTCAGCTCTGTCCTCATGGAAAATTAAATAGGGGCTTTGTGAGACAAAGCCCCCTGCTCCGACACACGTCTTGCTGAAGCCAAGGCCAACAGTGTGACTGTCTTCCACGTAAGATATTTTCCGTCCACCTCCTGTAATGGTTCAAACCAGTCTGATTGGAGGAACTGCAGCACCAAATTGAGATCCCAAGGTGCCGTGGGAGGCACAAAGGGAGGTTGTATGCGCAGAACACCTTTCAAAAACGTCTGGATCTCAGCCAATTGTTTTTGAAAGAAAATGGACAA
The DNA here is from genome assembly GCF_028390025.1 of Pseudophryne corroboree. NCBI lineage: Eukaryota > Metazoa > Chordata > Amphibia > Anura > Myobatrachidae > Pseudophryne > Pseudophryne corroboree. Next base: position 104,215,622 of record NC_086450.1, on the reverse strand, counting down.
GGCCGAAATCTGGACTTTATGGAGTCCAGACGTAGGCCCACATCCATACCTGACTGCAGAAAAAGCAGGAAACGTCCCAGGTGAAATTCCACAGCAGAATAAGTTCTGCTCTCACACCAAGAGACGTATTTCTTCCAAATACGGTGGTAATGTTTAGACGTTACCCCCTTCCTGGCTTGGATCATAGTTGGGATAACTTTATTAGGGATCCCTCTTCTGGCTAGAATCAGCCGTTCAACTTCCATGCCGTCAAACGTAGCCACGGTAAGTCCTGATAGACGAACGGGCCCTGCTGCAGAAGATCCTCGCGAAGAGGTAGAGGCCACGGATCCTCGAGAAGCATCTCTAGAAGGTCCGCGTACCAGGCCCTTCTTGGCCAGTCTGGAGAAATAAGGATTGCTTGAACCTTTTCCCTTTTTATTCTTTTCAGAATTCTCGGGATCAGGGGAAGTGGAGGAAACACGTACACCATCTGATAGACACATGGAGTCGTCAGAGCGTCTACCGCCACTGCCTGTAGGTCTCTCTAACTGAAACAATACCTCTTGAGCTTCTTGTTGAGACGAGAGGCCATCATGTCGATTTGTGCATATCCCCACCGACATGTCAAGCACCTGAACACTTCCGGGTGAAGGCCCCACTCCCCGGGTCCAGGTCGTGTCTGCTGAGGAAGTCTGCTTCCCAGTTGTCTACTCTCAAAATGAAGGTGGTCATTCCGAGTTGATCGCTAGCTGCTTTCTTTCGGAGCACAGCGATCAGGTCAAAAAACTGCAATTCTGCGCATGCGTATGGGGCGCACTTCGCACGCACGTCGTACTTTCACAACAGCCTATGCAGTTTCACACAAGGTCTAGCGACGCTTTTCAGTCGCACTGCTGATCGTTGAGTGATTGACAGGAAGTGGGTGTTTCTGGGTGGTAACTGACCGTTTTCGGGGAGTGTGTGTAAAAACGCAGGAGTGGCTGGGGAAACGGGGGAATGGCTGGCCGAACGCAGGGCGTGTTTGTGATGTCCAAACAGGAACTAAATAGTCTGAAGTGATCGCAAGGTAGGAGTAGGTCTGCACAATTTTTTTTTTGTAGCAATGCTGCGATCCTTTCGTTCGCACTTCTGCTAAGCTAAGATACACTCCCAGAGGGCGGCGGCTTAGTGTTTGCACTGCTGCTAAAAGCAGCTAGCGAGCGAACAACTCGGAATGAGGGCCGAAGACCGCTGACATTGCCACAGCATTTTTCTCTGCCCAGAGGAGAATTCTTGACACCTCTGACATTGCTGCTCTGCTTTTCGTTCCGCCCTGTCGGTTAAGTACGTCACTGCCATTAAATTGTTCGACTGGACTTGAATGGCCCGATCCTGAAGAAGATAAGATGTCTGCAGAAGGGCTTTGTATATGGGCCTGAGTTCCAGAATGTTGACTGGAAGGACAACTTCCTGACTTGACCATCTTCCTTGAAACTGCACCCCCTGGGTGACTGCTCCCCAACCTCGGAGGCTTGCGTCTGTGGTTAACAGGATCCAGTCCTGAATTCCGAACCTCCGACCCTCAACGAGGTGAGAGGACTGAAGCCACCACAGAAGGGAGATCCTGGCTTTTGGCGACAGACGAATCCTCTGGTGCATGTGAAGATGCGATCCGGACCATTTGTCCAACATATCGAGCTGGAAGGGTCTTGCGTGAAACCTTCCGTATTGAAGCGCCTCGTAAGAGGCCACCATTTTCCACAGAAGGCGAATGCATAGATGCACCGATATTCGGGATGGCTTCAGGACATCCTGAACTATCGACTGGATTACCAATGCCTTTTCCAACGGAAGGAACACTTTCTGCGACTCCGTGTCCAGTATCATTCCCAGGAATGGCAAGCCTCCGTGTTGGCTCTAGATGAGATTTCGGAAAGGTTCAGAATCCACCCGTGATCCTGGAGAAGTTTGGTTGAGAGGCCAATGCTGTCCAGCAACCTCTCCCTGGACGGCGCCTTTATCAGAAGATTGTCCAGGTGCAGAAATAAGAATTTACTTACCGATAATTCTATTTCTCATAGTCCGTAGTGGATGCTGGGGACTCCGAAAGGACCATGGGGAATAGCGGCTCCGCAGGAGACTGGGCACAAAAGTAAAAAGCTTTAGGACTACCTGGTGTGCACTGGCTCCTCCCCCTATGACCCTCCTCCAAGCCTCAGTTAGGATACTGTGCCCGGACGAGCGTACACAATAAGGAAGGATTTTGAATCCCGGGTAAGACTCATACCAGCCACACCAATCACACCGTACAACTTGTGATCTGAACCCAGTTAACAGCATGATAACAGAAGGAGCCTCTGAAAAGATGGCTCACAACAACAATAACCCGATTTTGTAACAATAACTATGTACAAGTAATGCAGACAAACCGCACTTGGGATGGGCGCCCAGCATCCACTACGGACTATGAGAAATAGAATTATCGGTAAGTAAATTCTTATTTTCTCTAACGTCCTAGTGGATGCTGGGGACTCCGAAAGGACCATGGGGATTATACCAAAGCTCCCAAACGGGTGGGAGAGTGCGGATGACTCTGCAGCACCGAATGAGAGAACTCCAGGTCCTCCTCAGCCAGGGTATCAAATTTGTAGAATTTAGCAAACGTGTTTGCCCCTGACCAAGTAGCTGCTCGGCAAAGTTGTAAAGCCGAGACCCCTCGGGCAGCCACCCAAGATGAGCCCACTTTCCGTGTGGAATGGGCTTTAACAGATTTTGGCTGTGGCAGGCCTGCCACAGAATGTGCAAGCTGAATTGTACTACAAATCCAACGAGCAATCGTCTGCTTAGAAGCAGGAGCACCCAGCTTATTGGGTGCATACAGGATAAACAGCGAATCAGATTTTCTGACTCCAGCCGTCCTGGAAACATACATTTTCAGGGCCCTGACTACGTCCAGCAACTTGGAATCCTCCAAGTCCCTAGTAGCCGCAGGCACCACAATAGGCTGGTTCAAGTGAAAATAAGAATTTACTTACCGATAATTCTATTTCTCGGAGTCCGTAGTGGATGCTGGGGTTCCTGAAAGGACCATGGGGAATAGCGGCTCCGCAGGAGACAGGGCACAAAAGTAAAGCTTTCCGATCAGGTGGTGTGCACTGGCTCCTCCCCCTATGACCCTCCTCCAAGCCAGTTAGGTACTGTGCCCGGACGAGCGTACACAATAAGGGAGGAATTTTGAATCCCGGGTAAGACTCATACCAGCCACACCAATCACACCGTACAACTTGTGATCTAAACCCAGTTAACAGTATGATAACAGCGGAGCCTCTGAAAAGATGGCTCACAACAATAATAACCCGATTTTTGTAACTATGTACAAGTATTGCAGATAATCCGCACTTGGGATGGGCGCCCAGCATCCACTACGGACTCCGAGAAATAGAATTATCGGTAAGTAAATTCTTATTTTCTCTATCGTCCTAGTGGATGCTGGGGTTCCTGAAAGGACCATGGGGATTATACCAAAGCTCCCAAACGGGCGGGAGAGTGCGGATGACTCTGCAGCACCGAATGAGAGAACTCCAGGTCCTCCTTAGCCAGGGTATCAAATTTGTAGAATTTAGCAAACGTGTTTGCCCCTGACCAAGTAGCTGCTCGGCAAAGTTGTAAAGCCGAGACCCCTCGGGCAGCCGCCCAAGATGAGCCCACCTTCCTTGTGGAATGGGCATTTACATATTTTGGCTGTGGCAGGCCTGCCACAGAATGTGCAAGCTGAATTGTATTACACATCCAACTAGCAATAGTCTGCTTAGAAGCAAGAGCACCCAGTTTGTTGGGTGCATACAGGATAACAGCAAGTCAGTTTTCCTGACTCCAGCCGTCCTGGAACATATTTTCAGGGCCCTGACAACATCTAGCAACTTGGAGTCCTCCAAGTCCCTAGTAGGTGCAAGGCACCACAATAAGCTGGTTCAGGTGAAGCACTGACACCACCTTAGGGAGAGAACTGGGGACGAGTCCGCAGCTCTGCCCTGTCCGAATGGACAAACAGATATGGGCTTTTTTGAGAAAAAACCACCAATTTGACACTCGCCTGGTCCAGGCCAGGGCCAAGAGCATGGTCACTTTTCATGTGAGATGCTTCAAATCCACAGATTTGACTGGTTTTAAACCAATGTGATTTGAGGAATCCCAGAACTACGTTGAGATCCCACAGTGCCACTGGAGGCACAAAAGGGGGTTGTATATGCAATACTCCCTTGACAAACTTCTGGACTTCAGGAACTGAAGCCAATTCTTTCTGGAAGAAAATCGACAGGGCCGAAATTTGAACCTTAATGGACCCCAATTTGAGGCCCATAGACACTCCTGTTTGCAGGAAATGCAGGAAACGACCGAGTTGAAATTTCTTTGTGGGGCCTTCCTGGCCTCACACCACGCAACATATTTTCGCCACATGTGGTGATAATGTTGTGCGGTCACCTCCTTTCTGGCTTTGACCAGGGTAGGAATGACCTCTTCCGGAATGCCTTTTTCCCTTAGGATCCGGCTTTCCACCGCCATGCCGACAAACGCAGCTGCGGTAAGTCTTGGAACAGACATGGTACTTGCTGAAGCAAGTCCCTTCTTAGCGGTAGAGGCCATAAGACCTCTGTAAGCATCTCTTGAAGTTCCGGGTACCAAGTCCTTCTTGGCCAATCCGGAGCCATGAGTATAGTTCTTACTCCTCTACGTCTTATAATTCTCAGCACCTTAGGTATGAGAAGCAGAGGAGGGAACACATACACCGACTGGTACACCCACGGTGTTACCAGAACGTCCACAGCTATTGCCTGAGGGTCTCTTGACCTGGCGCAATACCTGTCCCGTTTTTTTTGTTCAGACGGGACGCCATCATGTCCACCTTTGGTATTTCCCAACGGTTTACAATCATGTGGAAAAAACTTCCCGATGAAGTTTCCACTCTCCCGGGTGGAGGTCGTGCCTGCTGAGGAAGTCTGCTTCCCAGTTTCCATTCCCGGGATGAAACACTGCTGACAGTGCTATCACATGATTTTCCGCCCAGCGAAAAGTCCTTGCAGTTTTTGCCATTGCCCTCCTGCTTCTTGTGTCGCCCTGTCTGTTTACGTGGGCGACTGCCGTGATGTTTTTCCCACTGGATCAATACCGGCTGACCTTGAAGCAGAGGTCTTGCTAAGCTTAGAGCATTATAAATTTACCCTTAGCTCCAGTATATTTATGTGGAGAAAAGTCTCCAGACTTGATCACACTCCCTGGAAATTTTTTCCTTGTGTGACTGCTCCCCAGCCTCTCGGGCTGGGCTCCGTGGTCACCAGCATCCAATCCTGAATGCCGAATCTGCGGCCCTCTAGAAGATGAGCACTCTATAACCACCACAGGAGAGACACCCTTGTCCTTGGATATAGGGTTATCCGCTGATGCATCTGAAGATGCGATCCGGACCATTTGTCCAGCAGATCCCACTGAAAAGTTCTTGCGTGAAATCTGCCGAATGGAATTGCTTCGTAGGAAGCCACCATTTTTACCAGGACCCTTGTGCAATGATGCACTGTTTTTAGGAGGTTCCTGACTAGCTCGGATAACTCCCTGGCTTTCTCTTCCGGGAGAAACACCTTTTTCTGGAATGTGTCCAGAATCATCCCTAGGCACAGCAGACGTGTCGTCGGGATCAGCTGCGATTTTGGAATATTTAGAATCCACCCGTGCTGTTGTAGCAGTATCCGAGATAGTGCTACTCCGACCTCCAACTGTTCCCTGGACTATGCCCTTATCAGGAGATCGTCCAAGTAAGGGATAATTAAGACGCCTTTTCTTCGAAGAAGAATCATCATTTCGGCCATTACCTTGGTAAAGACCCGGGGTGCCGTGGACAATCCAAACGGCAGCGTCTGAAACTGATAGTGACAGTTCTGCACCACGAACCTGAGGTACCCTTAGTGAGAAGGGCAAATTTGGGACATAGAGGTAAGCATCCCTGATGTCCCGGGACACTATATAGTCCCCTTCTTCCTGGTTCGTTATCACTGCTCTGAGTGACTCCATCTTGATTTGAACCTTTGTAAGTGTTCAAAAATTTTTTTAGAATAAGTCTCACCTAGCCTTCTGGCTTCAGTACCACAATATAGTGTGGAATAATACCCCTTTTCTTGTAGTAGGAGGGGTAATTTAATTATCACCTGCTGGGAATACAGCTTGTGAATTTTTTCCCATACTGCCTCCTTGTCGGAGGGAGACCTTGGTAAAGCAGACTTCAGGAGCCTGCGAAGGGGAAACGTCTCGACATTCCAATCTGTACCCCTGGGATACTACTTGTAGGATCCAGGGGTCCTGTACGGTCTCAGCGCCATGCTGAGAACTTGTCAGAAGCGGTGGAACGCTTCTGTTCCTGGGAATGGGCTGCCTGCTGCAGTCTTCTTCCCTTTCCTCTATCCCTGGGCAGATATGATCTTATAGGGACGAAAGGACTGAGGCTGAAAAGACGGTGTCTTTTTCTGCAGAGATGTGACTTAGGGTAAAAACGGCGGATTTTCCAGCAGTTGCCGTGGCCACCAGGTCCGATGGACCGACCCCAAATAACTCCTCTTCCTTTATACGGCAATACACCTTTGTGCCGTTTGGAATCTGCATCACCTGACCACTGTCGTGTCCATAACATCTTCTGGCAGATATGGACATCGCATTTACTCTTGATGCCAGAGTGCAAATATCCCTCTGTGCATCTCGCATATATAGAAATGCATCCTTTAAATGCTCTATAGTCAATAAAATACTGTCCCTGTCCAGGGTATCAATATTTTTAGTCAGGGAATCCGACCAAGCCACCCCAGCTCTGCACATCCAGGCTGAGGCGATCGCTGGTCGCAGTATAACACCAGTATGTGTGTATATACTTTTTATGATATTTTCCAGCCTCCTGTCAGCTGGTCCTTGAGGACGGCCCTATCTATAGACGGTACCGCCACTTGTTTTGATAAGCGTGTGAGCGCCTTATCCACCCTAAGGGGTGTTTCCCAACGCGCCCTAACTTCTGGCGGGAAAGGGTATACCGCCCATAATTTTCTATCGGGGGGAACCCACGCATCATCACACACTTTATTTAATTTATCTGATTCAGGAAAAACTACGGTAGTTTTTTCACATCCCACATAATACCCTCTTTTGTGGTACTTGTAGTATCAGAAATATGTAACACCTCCTTTATTGCCTTTAACGTGTGGCCCTAATAAGGAATACGTTTGTTTATTCACCGTCGACACTGGATTCAGTGTCCCTGTCTGTGTCTGTGTCGACCGACTAAAGTAAACGGGCGTTTTAAAACCCCTGACGGTGTTTTTGAGACGTCTGGACCGGTACTAATGGTTTGTCGGCCGTCTCATGTCGTCAACCGACCTTGGCGCGTGTTGACATTATCACGTAATTCCCTAAATAAGCCATCCATTCCGGTGTCGACTCCCTAGAGAGTGACATCACCATTACAGGCAATTGCTCCGCCTCCTCACCAACATCGTCCTCATACATGTCGACACACACGTACCGACACACAGCACACACACAGGGAATGCTCTGATAGAGGACAGGACCCACTAGCCCTTTGGAGAGACAGAGGGAGAGTTTACCAGCACACACCAAAAACGCTATAATTATATAGGGACAACCTTATATAAGTGTTTTCCCTTATAGCATCTTTTTTATATATTTCTAACGCCAAATTAGTGCCCCCCCTCTCTGTTTTAACCCTGTTTCTGTAGTGCAGTGCAGGGGAGAGCCTGGGAGCCTTCCCTCCAGCCTTTCTGTGAGGGAAAATGGCGCTGTGTGCTGAGGAGATAGGCCCCGCCCCTTTTTCGGCGGCCTCGTCTCCCGCTCTTAACGGATTCTGGCAGGGGTTAAATATCTCCATATAGCCTCCGGAGGCTATATGTGAGGTATTTTTAGCCAAAATAGGTATTCATTTGCCTCCCAGGGCGCCCCCCTCCCAGCGCCCTGCACCCTCAGTGACTGCCGTGTGAAGTGTGCTGAGAGGAAAATGGCGCACAGCTGCAGTGCTGTGCGCTACCTTTAGAAGACTGAGGAGTCTTCTGCCGCCGATTCTGGACCTCTTCTTACTTAAGCATCTGCAAGGGGGCCGGCGGCAAGGCTCCGGTGACCATCCAGGCTGTACCTGTGATCGTCCCTCTGGAGCTGATGTCCAGTAGCCAAGAAGCCAATCCATCCTGCACGCAGGTGAGTTCACTTCTTCTCCCCTAAGTCCCTCGTTGCAGTGATCCTGTTGCCAGCAGGACTCACTGTAAAATAAAAAACCTAAGCTAAACTTTTCTAAGCAGCTCTTTAGGAGAGCCACCTAGATTGCACCCTTCTCGGCCGGGCACAAAAATCTAACTGGCTTGGAGGAGGGTCATAGGGGGAGGAGCCAGTGCACACCACCTGATCGGAAAGCTTTACTTTTGTGCCCTGTCTCCTGCGGAGCCGCTATTCCCCATGGTCCTTTCAGGAACCCCAGCATCCACTAGGACGATAGAGAAAAGATGAAACCACCTTAGGGAGAAATTGAGGACGAGTCCTCAATTCTGCCCTGTCCGTATGAAAAATTAGGTAAGGGCTTTTATAGGATAAAGCCGCCAATTCTGAGACACGCCTGGCTGAAGCCAGGGCTAACAGCATTACCACTCTCCATGTGAGATATTTTAAGTCCACAGTGGTGAGTGGTTCAAACCAATGTGATTTTAGGAATCTCAAAACTACATTGAGATCCCAAGGTGCCACTGGAGGCACAAAAGGAGGCTGTATATGCAGTACTCCCTTGACAAACGTCTGAACTTCAGGAACAGAAGCCAGTTCTTTTTGGAAGAAAATTGACAGGGCCGAAATTTGAACCTTAATGGACCCTAATTTGAGGCCCATAGACAGTCCTGTTTGCAGGAAATGCAGGAAACGACCCAGTTGAAATTCCTCTGTAGGGGCCTTCCTGGCCTCGCACCACGCAACATATTTACGCCAAATACGGTGATGTTGTACGGTTACATCCTTCCTGGCTTTGATCAGGGTAGGGATGACTTCATCCGGAATGCCTTTTTCCTTCAGGATCCGGCGTTCAACCGCCATGCCGTCAAACGCAGCCGCGGTAAGTCTTGGAATAGACATGGTCCCTGCTGGAGCAGGTCCTTTCTTAGAGGTAGAGGCCACGGGTCTTCCGTGAGCATCTCTTGAATTTCCGGGTACCAAGTCCTTCTTGGCCAATCCGGAGCCACGAGTATAGTCTTTACTCCTCTCCTTCTTATGATTCTCAGTACTTTTGGTATGAGAGGAAGAGGAGGGAACACATACACTGACTGGTACACCCACGGTGTTACCAGAGCGCCCACAGCTATTGCCTGAGGGTCCCTTGACCTGGCGCAATATCTGTCCAGTTTTTTGTTGAGGCGGGACGCCATCATGTCCACCTTTGGTTTTTCCCAACGGTTCACAATCATGTGGAAGACTTCTGGGTGAAGTCCCCACTCTCCCGGGTGAAGATCGTGTCTGCTGAGGAAGTCTGCTTCCCAGTTGTCCACTCCCGGAATGAACACTGCTGACAGTGCTATCACATGATTCTCCGCCCAGCGAAGAATCCTTGCCACTTCCATCATTGCCCTCCTGCTTCTTGTGCCGCCCTGTCTGTTTACGTGGGCGACTGCCGTGATGTTGTCCGACTGGATCAACACCGGTTGACCCTGAAGCAGAGGTCTTGCCTGACTTAGGGCATTGTAAATGGCCCTTAGTTCCAGGATATTTATGTGAAGTGACGTTTCCATGCTTGACCACAAGCCTTGGAAATTTCTTCCCTGTGTGACTGCTCCCCAGCCTCTCAGGCTGGCATCCGTGGTCACCAGGACCCAATCCTGAATGCCGAATCTGCGGCCCTCTAGGAGATGAGCACTCTGTAACCACCACAGGAGAGACACCCTTGTCCTTGGAGACAGGGTTATCCGCTGATGCATTTGAAGATGCGATCCGGACCATTTGTCCAGCAGATCCCACTGAAAAGTTCTTGCGTGGAATCTGCCGAATGGAATCGCTTCGTAAGAAGCCACCATCTTTCCCAGGACCCTTGTGCATTGGTGTACTGACACTTGGCCTGGTCTTAGGAGGTTCCTGACTAGGTCGGATAACTCCTTGGCTTTCTCCTCCGGGAGAAACACCTTTTTCTGTACTGTGTCCAGAATCATCCCTAGGAACAGCAGACGTGTCGTCGGAATCAGCTGCGATTTTGGAATATTTAGAATCCATCCGTGCTGTCGTAGTACTACTTGAGATAGGCTGAGGCGATTGCTGGTCGCAGTATAATACCAGTATGTGTGTATATACTTTTAAGGATATTTTCCAGCTTTCTATCAGCTGGTTCCTTGAGGGCGGCCGTATCTGGGGACGGTAACGCCACTTGTTTTGATAAGCGCGTGAGCGCCTTATCTACGCTAGGGGGTGTTTCCCAATGCGCCCTAACCTCTGGCGGGAAAGGGTATAATGCCAATAACTTTTTAGAAATTAGCAGTTTTTTATCGGGGGAAACCCACGCTTCATCACACACCTCATTTAATTCATCTGATTCGGGAAAAACTACGGGTAGTTTTTTCACACCCCACATAATACCCTTTTTTGTGGTACTTGTAGTATCAGAAATGTTCAAAACCTCCTTCATTGCCGTGATCATGTAACGTGTGGCCCTACTGGAAAATACGTTTGTTTCCTCACTGTCGACACTGGAGTCAGTGTCCGTGTCTGGGTCTGTGTCGACCACCTGAGGTAACGGGCGCTTTAGAGCCCCTGACGGTGTTTGAGACGCCTGTACAGGTATTAACCGATTTGCCGGCTGTCTCATGTCGTCAACAGTCTTTTGTAAAGTGCTGACACTATCACGTAATTCTTTCCATAAGACCATCCAGTCAGGTGTCGACTCCCTAGGGGGTGACATCACTAACACAGGCAATTGCTCCGCCTCCACATCATTTTCCTCCTCATACATGTCGACACAACGTACCGACACACAGCACACACACAGGGAATGCTCCGATAGAGGACAGGACCCCACTAGCCCTTTGGGGAGACAGAGGGAGAGTTTGCCAGCACACACCAGAGCGCTATATATATACAGGGATAACCTTATATAAGTGTGTTTTCCCTAATATAGCTGCTGTATATATTTAGATGCCAATTTAGTGCCCCCCCTCTCTTGTTTTACCCTGTTTCTGTAGTGCAGGACTGCAGGGGAGAGTCAGGGAGCCTTCCTCCAACGGAGCTGTGAGGAAAAAATGGCGCCAGTGTGCTGAGGAGATAGGCTCCGCCCCTTTTTCGGCTGCCTTTCTCCCGCTTTTTTATGTAAAAATAGGCAGGGGTTAAATACATCCATATAGCCCAGGAGCTATATGTGATGTATTTTTTGCCAAAAAAGGTGTTTTTATTGCGTCTCAGGGCGCCCCCCCCCAGCGCCCTGCACCCTCAGTGACCGGAGTGTGAAGTGTGCTGAGAGCAATGGCGCACAGCTGCGGTGCTGTGCGCTACCTTAGTGAAGACAGGACGTCTTCTGCCGCCGATTTTCCGGACCTCTTCAGTCTTCTGGCTCTGTAAGGGGGACGGCGGCGCGGCTCCGGGACCCATCCATGGCTGGGCCTGTGATCGTCCCTCTGGAGCTAATGTCCAGTAGCCTAAGAAGCCCAATCCACTCTGCACGCAGGTGAGTTCGCTTCTTCTCCCCTTAGTCCCTCGATGCAGTGAGCCTGTTGCCAGCAGGTCTCACTGAAAATAAAAAAAAACCTATTTAAACTTTTACTCTAAGCAGCTCAGGAGAGCCACCTAGATTGCACCCTTCTCGTTCGGGCACAAAATCTTAACTGAGGCTTGGAGGAGGGTCATAGGGGGAGGAGCCAGTGCACACCAGGTAGTCCTAAAGCTTTTTACTTTTGTGCCCAGTCTCCTGCGGAGCCACTATTCCCCATGGTCCTTTCGGAGTCCCCAGCATCCACTAGGACGTTAGAGAAATTATGTTTATACTCCGCAAGCAGGGAGTGAACATCATCTCTGCCATCACTTTGGTGAACACACTCGGTGCCGTGGAGAGACCAAATGTCAGGGCCTGGAACTGGTAGTGACAGTCCTGTAGTGCAAACCGTAGATAGGCATGGTGAGGCGGCCAGATCGGAATGTGAAGGTATGCATCCTTGATATCCCTTCCTAAATACAATTTTACGTGACAGCCAAGAGACTAATGCGTCCACTATCGGTGGATTTTCCCATTTTTTCCTATCCTCTAGAGGAAAAGGAAAAGATGAGAGCAACCTTTTAGGGATTTAAAATTTCTTATCAGGATTAACCCACGGTTCTTCAAACAGGGTATTCAATTCAATGTAACAAAGGTTTGCTAGATTTCAGTGCGCTGCCCATAGCCGCTATTCGGGTATCACTAACGAGGTTCCTCCACCCTCAAATCACACCAACAATCACAAACATATAGGATACCACTGAGTCAGCACTGTATGGAGGTCAAGATCGATCGTATTCTTATAATCTCATTCTCTTAGTCCAACAGACCGAAAAAGGAAAGAGAAATGTGGAACAAAGGGGTCTATTTACTAAGCCTTAGATGGAGATAAAGTCGCTGGAGATAAAGCACCAGCCAATCGGCTCCTAACTGTCATTTTTCAAACCCAGCCTGTTGCATGACAGTTAGGAGCTGATTGGCTGGTGCTTTATCTCCAGCGACTTTATCTCCATCCAAGGCTTAGTAAATAGACCCCATAGTGCAGTACCTTAAGGTTAAAAGATTTTTAATCACACAAATTACACCACACAAAACATTAAAATATCTTGGATAACACCACTTTTTATCAATAGAATATACAGCCTATGCTGTTGGGCATTCTTTGGTGGACTCAATCTGACATAGATACAGGCAATGGGTAATTACCAGAAAAAGGTAGAAACTGGCAAAATACAGTTCCACAGGCGTGCAGACGTCAGGCCTTTCTAGCTGCAGCAGGAGAGTTCTCTGATGTCAATTCAGCCTTCTTAATCTGGCATAGATGGTACCACGTCCTCCTCTGGTCAGTTAAGTCCACTGGGGCACCCACGCGTTCCGACCCTGCCTGGGTCTTTCTCAAGGTCAGCTCACAGAGGGAGACCCGGGCGACAATAGGGGGCGTGGCTTCGTACAGGGGGCGTGGTCATTTACGCCCCCTGTACAGCCTGAAATGATGTGCGGTGCGCGATGACGTCATCGTGCACCGCACAGTAAAGGACCTCTCCACGAAGGGAAACGACGCGTACGCGTCTAGTTTCCCTTCACAGCGGCAGCGGGGGGCAAGCGGGCAGCGGGGGGCACAGCAGCAGCGGATCTTGCTCTGGTGGGGCGCCCTCCGGATGGCGCCCTGCGCCCTCCGGAAGGCGGCGCCCCGGGCAAAAGTCCTGCTTGCCCGTGGCAAGATCCGCTACTGGGTGCCAGCCCTGACTGAAAATAACAAACATAGAAAATAAATGCAGAAAACTCTTCAGGAGCTACCATAAGTGTGACCGGCTCCTCTGGGCACATTTTCTAAACGGAGTCTGTTAGGAGGGGTATAGAGGGAGGAGCAAGCCCACACTATCAAATTTTTAAAGTGCCAATGGCTCCTAGTCGACCCGTCTACACCCCATGGTACTTAATGGAACCCCAGTGTCCTCTAGGACGTAAGAAAAGGGAAACCAACTATGATATGTGTGTGTATATGCAGCAGGTGTGTTGCAGAGCTCCATTAGAAAAGCAGCGGTCACACTTGGATCCTCCTGTGAACCATACAGGTGCTGCTGTACATACAGGTGCCCCTTCAGGGCTTGGAGCCTGGAGGAAGGCGTCTCCATTGCCTCTGGGAGTTACGCCCCTGGTATATTACAGGGGAACTGAAAGAACAATTAGCTCAATTGCACCTGTGTACAACACCATCACAGAAACTGTAAAACCATTATGGGGGAAGAGATAATACTAAACAGTAAAGCCTTACGTACTGCTTCAGAAGATCTTGTGCATTTTTCTTCCTCTCTGTATGTTTCTGCAGCGCCCTCTGCTGCTCGTTATACATGCTTTCATGTAGCTCTCGCTGCATGTCGGATACAGCGTCTTTGTCTTGCTTATTACTCATATTCAGCAGTTTATTTTTTAGCTCCATCTGTGCATCTCGTTCCCTCAGGACTTCAGTAAGCAGATACCCACTCTGTAATTTATATAGGTGATACATAAACAGGAGGACATATGTTTATACAGGTTGAGTATCCCTTATCCAAAATGCTTGGGACCAGAGGTATTTTGGATATCGGATTTTTCCGTATTTTGGAATAATTGCATACCATAATGAGATCATGGTGATGGGACCTAAATCTAAGCACAGAATGCATTTATGTTACATATACACCTTATACACACAGCCTGAAGGTAATTTTAGCCAATATTTTTTATAACTTTGTGCATTAAACAAAGTGTGTGTACATTCACACAATTCATTTATGTTTCATATACACCTTATACACACAGCCTGAAGGTCATTTAATACAATATTTTTAATAACTTTGTGTATTAAACAAAGTTTGTGTACATTGAGCCATCAAAAAACAAAGGTTTCACTATCTCACTCAAAAAAGTCCGTATTTCAGAATATTCCGTATTTCGGAATATTTGGATATGTGATACTCAACCTGTATAAAGATGTTTTATTGGAAGCATTTTGAGGTCTTATTTATGCCTCAATAGTTAAATTAGCACAAGTTAAATCTCGGCACATGTATGAGGAGTATAAATTATAATTACTGTTAAACACATTGCGGTCTCCTAAAATAAAATGACATCTTTACTAGGTCTTGTAGTTTTATGCTAATACAGTGATTGGTTATAATGTATATCCTAATTATATAACCCAAACATGCACATAAACAAAAATAAAGTAAGGTGGTGCATTTCAATACTGTATAACATGCAATTTAGACTAATGTACAGTACTTTATTTTACATACTGTTTAATCAAGAAAGTTGGCTTCATCACCAAGGAGAAAAGAAGTTGACAAGCTTGGTGAAAATGGAGGGGAATCTTAATATTGTTAGTTTTCCATTGCTACAGGATGTCTATTTTATACTCATTAGTAATGGGGTCCCTGAGTGTACAGTAGGTGCAGCACAGGCAAAGGACAACTATTTGGGGCAGATACCTGTGGTTGTACAAATTCCATAAGTAGCATTATTATAGACAGGTAGGGTATAGCTGACGGTGCTGGGGATCACTGCGGTCAGCATATCGACCGTGGGATCCCGGCAGACGAATACCAGCGGTGGGGGTGGGGAAGGCAGCGCAACGAAGCCCCTTCCGGGCTCGGTGGTGAGCTGCACTCACCACATGTTCTGTTCCCACTCTATGGGTGTCATGGACACCCACGAGTGGGAATAGTCCCTGCTAGTTGGCAAGCCAACTGTCAGAATTTAGAGGGGTCGGGATATAGCCGTCGGTATTGTGACCGGCGATCTCCTGACCGCCGGTCACATAACTACATCCCTAACAGACTTGTATGATTTGTTGCTGCTTTCGCAAGTTCACCCTAGTTTAAATAAGATTTTACTCACCGGTAAATCTATTTCTCGTAGTCCGTAGTGGATGCTGGGAACTCCGTAAGGACCATGGGGAATAGCGGCTCCGCAGGAGACTGGGCACAACTAAACAAAGCTTTAGGACTACCTGGTGTGCACTGGCTCCTCCCACTATGACCCTCCTCCAGACCTCAGTTAGGATACTGTGCCCGGAAGAGCTGACACAATAAGGAAGGATTTTGAATCCCGGGTAAGACTCATACCAGCCACACCAATCACACCGTATAACTCGTGATACTATACCCAGTTAACAGTATGAACAACAATTGAGCCTCTCAACAGATGGCTCATAACAATAACCCTTTAGTTAGGCAATAACTATATACAAGTATTGCAGACAATCCGCACTTGGGATGGGCGCCCAGCATCCACTACGGACTACGAGAAATAGATTTACCGGTGAGTAAAATCTTATTTTCTCTGACGTCCTAGTGGATGCTGGGAACTCCGTAAGGACCATGGGGATTATACCAAAGCTCCCAAACGGGCGGGAGAGTGCGGATGACTCTGCAGCACTGAATGAGAGAACTCAAGGTCCTCCTCAGCCAGGGTATCAAATTTGTAGAATTTTGCAAACGTGCTTGACCCTGACCAAGTAGCAGCTCGGCAAAGTTGTAAAGCCGAGACCCCTCGGGCAGCCGCCCAAGAAGAGCCCACCTTCCTCGTGGAATGGGCTTTTACAGATTTAGGATGCGGCAGTCCAGCCGCAGAATGCGCAAGCTGAATTGTGCTACAAATCCAGCGAGCAATCGTCTGCTTCGAAGCAGGAGCACCCAGCTTGTTGGGTGCATACAGGATAAAAAGCGAGTCAGTTTTCCTGACTCCAGCCGTCCTGGAAACCTTAAATTTTCAAGGCCCTGACTACGTCCAGTAACTTGGAATCCTCCAAGTCCCTAGTAACCGCAGGCACTACGATAGGTTGGTTCAAGTGAAACGCTGATACCACCTTAGGGAGAAACTGGGGACGAGTCCTCAATTCTGCCCTATCCATATGGAAAATCAGATAAGGGCTTTTACATGACAAAGCCGCCAATTCTGACACACGCCTGGCCGAAGCCAAGGCCAAAAGCATGACCACTTTCCTCGTGAGATATTTTAGATCCGCGGTTTTAAGTGGCTCGAACCAATGTGACTTTAGGAAACTCAACACCACGTTGAGATCCCAAGGTGCCACTGGAGACACAAAAAGAGGCTGAATATGCAGCACTCCCTTAACAAAAGTCTGAACTTCAGGCAGTGAAGCCAGTTCTTTTTGGAAGAAAATGTACAGAGCCGAAATCTGGACCTTAATGGAAGCCAATTTTAGGCCCATAGTCACTCCTGACTGTAGGAAGTGCAGAAATCGACCCAGTTGAAATTCTTCTGTTGGGGCCTTCCTGGCCTCACACCAAGCAACATATTTTCGCCATATGCGGTGATAATGGTTTGCGGTCACATCTTTCCTAGCCGTAATCAGCGTAGAAATGACTTCCTCCGGAATGCCTTTTTCCTTTAGGATCCGGTGTTCAACCGCCATGCCGTCAAAAGCAGCCGCGGTAAGTCTTGGAACAGACAGGGCCCCTGCTGCAGCAGGTCCTGTCTGAGCGGCAGAGGCCATGGGTCCTCTGAGATCATTTCTTGAAGTTCTGGGTACCAAGCTCTTCTTGGCCAATCCGGAACCACGGGTATAGTTCTTACTCCTCTCCTTCTTATTCTCAGTACCTTGGGTATGAGAGGCAGAGGAGGGAACACATACACCGACTGGTACACCCACGGTGTTACCAGAGCGTCCACAGCTATCGCCTGAGGGTCCCTTGACCTGGCGCAATATCTTTTTAGCTTTTTGTTGAGACGGGACGCCATCATGTCCACCTGTGGCCTTTCCCAATGGTGTACAATCATTTGGAAGACTTCTGGATGAAGTCCCCACTCTCCCGGGTGGAGGTCGTGTCTGCTGAGAAAATCTGCTTCCCAGTTGTCCACTCCGGGAATGAACACTGCTGACAGTGCTAACACATGATTTTCCGCCCATCGGAGAATCCTTGTGGCTTCTGCCATCGCCATCCTGCTTCTTGTGCCGCCCTGTTGGTTTACATGGTCGACCGCCGTGATGTTGTCTGACTGAATCAGTACCGGCTGGTTTCGAAGCAGGGGTCTTGCTTGACTTAGGGCATTGTAAATGGCCCTCAGTTCCAGAATGTTTATGTGGAGGGAAATCTCCTGATTTGACCATAGTCCCTGGAAGTTTTTTCCCTGTGTGACTGCCCCCCAGCCTCGAAGGCTGGCATCCGTGGTCACCAGAACCCAGTCCAGTATGCCGAATCTGCGGCCCTCTCGAAGATGAGCACCCTGCAGTCACCATGGCAGAGATACCCTGATCCTTGGAGACAGGGTTATCAGCCGATGCATCTGAAGATGCGATCCGGACCACTTGTCCAACAGGTCCCACTGAAAAGCTCTTGCATGGAACCTGCCGAATGGCATTGCTTCGTAGGAAGCTACAATTTTTCCCAGGACTCGCGTGCAGTGATGCACCGACACCTGTTTTGGTTTCAGGAGGCCTCTGACTAGAGATGACAGCTCCTCAGCTTTCTCCTCCGGGAGAAACACTTTTTTCTGGTCTGTGTCCAGAACCATCCCCAGGAACAGTAGACGTGTCGTAGGAACCAGCTGTGCTGTTGTAGCACTTCCCGAGATAGTGCTACCCCGACCAATAACTGCTCCTTGGACCTTGCCTTTATCAGGAGATCGTCCAAGTACGGGATAATTAAAAACTCCCTTTTTTCGAAGGAGTATCATCCTTTCGGCCATTACCTTGGTAAATACTCTCGGTGCCGTGGACAGACCGAACGGCAACGTCTGGAATTGGTAATGACAAACCTGTACCACAAAACTGAGGTACTCCTGGTGAGGATGGTAAATGGGGACATGCAGGTAAGCATCCTTGATGTCCAGAGATACCATGTAATCTCCCTCGTCCAGGCTTGCAATAACCGCCCTGAGCGATTTCATTTTTAACTTGAACCTTCGTATATAAGTGTTCAAGGATTTCAATTTTAGAATGGGTTTTACCGAACCGTCTGGTTTCGGTACCACAACATTGTGGAATAGTAACCCCGGCCTTGTTGAAGGAGGGGTACCTTGATTTTCACCTGCTGGAAGTACAGCTTGCTGATTTGAGGTAACGGCGAGAGGGAGTCGCCTCGAACTCCAGCTTGTATCCCTGTGATACTACATGCAGAACCCAGGGATCCACCTGTGAGCGAGCCCACTGTACGCTGAAGTTCTCGAGATGCGCCCCCACCGCACCTGGCTACACCTGTGGAGCCCCCGCGTCATGCGGTGGACTCAGAGGAAGCGGGGGAAGAATTTTGATCCTGGGAACTGGCTGACCGGTGCAGCTTTTTCCCTCTTCCCTTGTCTCTGTGCAGAAAGGAAGCGCCTTTGACCCGCTTGCTTTTCTGAAGCCGAAAGGACTGTACCTGATAATACAGTGCTTTCTTAGGCTGTGAGGAAACCTGAGGTAAAAAAAATTTCTTCCCAGCTGTTGCTGTGGATATGAGGTCCCAGAGACCATCCCCAAACAATTCCTCACCCTTATAAGGCAGAATCTCTATGTGCCTTTTAAAGTCAGCATCACCTGTCCAGTGCCGGGTCTCTAATACCCTCCTGGCAGAATGGACATTGCATTAATTCTGGATGCCAGCCGGCCAAATATCCCTCTGTGCATCCCTCATATATAAGACGACGTCTTTAATATGCTCTTATGTTAGCAAAATAGTATCCCTGTCTGATAGGGTCACAGACCACGCTGCAGCAGCACTATCCATGCTGAGGCAATTGCAGGTCTCAGTCTAGTACCTGAGTGTGTAAATACAGACTTCAGGATAGCCTCCTGCTTTTTATCAACAGGTACCTTCAAAGTGGCCGTATCCTAAGACGGCAGTTTTTGACAAACGTGTGAGCGCCTTATCCACCCTAGGGGATATCTCCCAGCGTAACCTATCCTCTGGCGGGAAAGGGTACGCCATCCGTAACTTTTTATAAATTACCAGTTTCTTATCGGGGGAACCCACGCTTTTTCACACACTTCATTCACTCATCTGATGGGGGAACAAAACACTGCCTGCTTTTTCTCCCCAAACATAAAACCCTTTTTTAGTGGTACTTGGGTTAATGTCAGAAATGTGTAACACATTTTTTATTGCCGGGATCATGCAACAGATGTTCCTAGTGGATTGTGTATATGTCTCAACCTCGTCGACACTGGAGTCAGACTCCGTGTCGACATCTGTGTCTGCCATCTGAGGGAGCGGGCGTTTTTGAGCCCCTGATGGCCTTTGAGACGCTTGGGCAGGCGCGGGCTGAGAAGCCGGCTGTCCCACAGCTGTTACGTCATCCAGCCTTTTATGTAAGGAGTTGACACTGTCGGTTAATACCTTCCACCTATCCATCCACTCTGGTGTCGGCCCCACAGGGGGCGACATCACATTTATCGGCATCTGCTCCGCCTCCACATAAGCCTCCTCATCAAACATGTCGACACAGCCGTACCGACACACCGCACACACACAGGGAATGCTCTGACTGAGGACAGGATCCCACAAAGCCCTTTGGGGAGACAGAGAGAGAGTATGCCAGCACACACCAGAGCGCTATATAATGTAGGGATTAACACTATAACTGAGTGAATTTTCCCCAATAGCTGCTTGTATAAACAATATTGCGCCTATATTTAGTGCCCCCCCTCTCTTTTTAACCCTTTGAGCCTGAAAACTACAGGGGAGAGCCTGGGGAGCTGTCTTCCAGCTGCACTGTGAAGAGAAAATGGCGCCAGTGTGCTGAGGGAGATAGCCCCGCCCCTTTTTCGGCGGACTTTTCTCCCGCTTTTTTATGGATTCTGGCAGGGGTATTTATCACATATATAGCCTCTGGGACTATATATTGTGATTATTTTGCCAGCCAAGGTCTTAATATTGCTGCTCAGGGCGCCCCCCCCCCTCCCCCCAGCGCCCTGCACCCATCAGTGACCGGAGTGTGAGGTGTGCATGAGGAGCAATGGCGCACAGCTGCAGTGCTGTGCGCTACCTTGGTGAAGAATGAAGTCTTCTGCCGCCGATTTTCCAGAACACTTCTTGCTTCTGGCTCTGTAAGGGGGCCGGCGGCGCGGCTCCGGGACCGAACATCAAGGCCGGTTCCTGCGGTCGATCCCTCTGGAGCTAATGGTGTCCAGTAGCCTAAGAAACCCAAGCTACCACCAGTTAGGTAGGTTCGCTTCTTCTCCCCTTAGTCCCTCGCTGCAGTGAGTCTGTTGCCAGCAGATCTCACTGTAAAATAAAAAACCTAAATATACTTTCTTTCTAGGAGCTCAGGAGAGCCCCTAGTGTGCATCCAGCTCAGCCGGGCACAAGATTCTAACTGAGGTCTGGAGGAGGGTCATAGTGGGAGGAGCCAGTGCACACCAGGTAGTCCTAAAGCTTTCTTTAGTTGTGCCCAGTCTCCTGCGGAGCCGCTATTCCCCATGGTCCTTACGGAGTTCCCAGCATCCACTAGGACGTCAGAGAAAATAAAATGGAAATGTAATCAGAAAGATGACCTACGTGGAACGCCCTGACTTTGTCATTCTGGTAGTAAAGCTTGGTCTTGGCTTTTTCTATTGCCTCTCTCCTCTTTTCAGCCTGGTACTGGGCTTCCTCTAAGTCAATCCGCTCCTTTTCCGCTTCTTCTTTTTCCTCTCGAAGTTGCTTTGATTTCAGTCTCTTTTGTCTCAAACCCTGCACAGAAAATGATAATATGTGGAAGAGAATTCTGGGAATTATATTTAAATGGAGGTGCAACGTACACGGAGACCGTTCTGTGGGCTTAACCAAAAGTCATGATGCCTGCATGCCTCAGTAACAAAATAGGTTCCTTGTAAATGGACAGGCTGCTTTGTCGTATGCATACAGATGCCCACTATTTATTTGCCCATTTGTGTGAGCAGCAGTGCTCAGCCCCGGGTAGGATTACCCCAGGTGTACACAAAAAAATCTGCATTTAACACGCAGGAAAACCCATAGATTCCAGCACATTGGGGGTCATTCCGAGTTGTTCGCTCGCTAGCAGTTTTTAGCAGCCGTGCAAACGCTATGCCGCCTCCCACTGGGAGTGTATTTTAGTTCAGCAGAAGTGCGAACGAAAGGATCGCAGAGCGGCTACAAAGTTTTTTTGTGCAGTTTCAGAGCAGCTCAAAACCTACTCAGCGCTTATGATCACTTCAGACCATTCAGTTCCTGTTTTGACGTCACAAACACGCACTGCGTTCGCCCAGCTACTCCTGCGTTTTTCCTGGTACGCCTGCGTCTTTTCTGGTACGCCTGCATTTTTCCGAACACTCCCTGAAAACGGTCAGTTGACACCCAGAAACGCCCACTTCATGTCAATCACTCTGCGGCAGCCAGTGCGACTGAAAAGCGTCGCTAGACCTTGTGTGAAACTACAATGTTTGTTGTAACAGTACGTCGCACGTGCGCATTGCGCCACATATGCATGCGCAAAAGTGCAGTTTTTTGGCCTCATCGCTGCACAGCGAACGAATGCAGCTAGCGATCGACTCGGAATGACCCCCATTGTGCAGAATCTATGGTTTAGCACGCGTTACCCTTGGGTTTTCTGTGCGGGAATTATGCAGAATAGTTGTGTAACTCCAGACAGTAACTCAAAACTTTTCCCCATGCCTGATTGAATAAACCCCCTAATATCAGAACTTGCTACTGATATCAGCCTGTGACATTGCATGGTAATATGTTTTACTGGCTTCTGGATTATTTAAAATATTAAAGTTGTACAGATAAATGTAAAAAAAAAAAAAAAAAATGAAAAAGCCTAGCCCTGTTATTAGTAATACTAAAGAAAGCAGATGCAGAATAGTTTTATCGTCATTTTTTTTATTGTACTGTATTATGTGAGAAATATATATGTACAATTTATTTTATTCTTGTACCATTTTTAAAAAAAAGCATCTTCTCTACAGCACATTTATTGCTTTTATAATATATAGAGGCACCTAAATATTATGGGGGAATTCAATTACAGGCGAATGATTTTGCCCGGCCGAATCAGCACAGCAGCTGCACTTTACTACAGCCCAATCTCACACAAACCTGTTCGTTACCCCATCGGGTAGCAAGCACTTTTGAGTGAATTTGGAATTCAGCCAGGTGGGCAACGGATGTGAGATGCGGTGCCGTTGCTGGCATTTGGATGCTGTGGCAATGGCAACTCTCACCCTTCCCCCTTTATCTAAAAGCAATTATATAGATAACAAATATTTTGCTTTGCAACTGTTGAGAGAACAAAAATGCAATTAGCTGCAAGAGGGTACCCAGGTGAAAAATGATTGATAATCTTTGGTGTAGGCGATGGTAACAATATAAAGGCATGTTCACTGGAGATACCAGGAGAGAAAATCATTGGGGTAAACAGAGGAATATATACATTTCTTGATCTCTATTTTGAGCCACGTATTGTCCACACAAACATCAATATGATACGTGGCTCTGTGACTGCCAGAACAGAACTGTCTCTGTAGCATCTGCTTGTGATCCCCACTCAGATGTATACTTTTTATTTTAGTTATGTCTTCATTTATTTATTTTCATCAAACAAATAACCGTGGGAGGGAACATAAGAATAAACAAACACGCATAAGAAACTGCAAAGTAGGGCTAAATTTACTACAGTTCGAGTTTCCAAAGTGGAGATGTAGCCTGTAGCAATACAAAACTAGCTATTACCTTCTGGAAGGTGCTAGATAAATGGTAAGAAGAGTCTGATTGGTTACTATGGCAACATCTCCACTTTTGAAAACCCGCACTTCAGTAAATAAACCCCCAGTGTCAATAGCATTCCAATACGCCATCATTATACACCATACATGCATTTACAAAAGTGGAGCAATTTCACTGTTTATGAACAATGGTCCTCATTCATGTCTGTGCACAAATGCCTGCGCAGGAGCGTTTTTCTAGGCTGCGGAGACACCCACCAGAACCATTGCAAAGTCCACAGCAATCATGTACTCATACGCAGCACCTACACAATGAGGAACATCGTCTGCTACATAGAATGGCCACGGCAGTAGCGGCACTGGTGCCATGTTTCTCTATGCACCGCAGCTGAAGGCAGATACATGCCTCGAAAATGGCCATGGCGCGCCTGTGTTTTTGCCGCCACTCCCACGTTAATTCCCTCAAACGGTCTCTTCCTGTCAATCACTCTGCATATAGCATGACATATAGCATGTCAGTGCGAGTGTGATCTCAAAGGTACCTTGGCGCATGTGCAGTGCGATTGCAACACATGAGCAGTGATGATACTTCTGGAAGGGCAAAACCATAGTACAACATGAAAAGCTTTGGGGAAACTATATGATGATCCATAGCGATCCATAAAACATTAGATGAGAAACAATAAGCACACAGTATGTAACTATTCGGATATAGGGGCAAATTCAGTATGAATCGCAAGTAGCGACTCGTACAGAACTTTTGCTGAGGGGCCGCAGGCGCATGAGCAGCAGGCCCTACTGCGCATGAGCCCGCAATTTCTGCGGGAGGGGGCCGCAGAAATTCCGATCACCTCTGCCTGTCAATCAGGCAGAGGCGGTCGCGGGGCGGCAATGCTCCGTTTTCTGGGTGGAAACGGAGAGTTGCGGGGGCGCGCCAGCCCAAATGGTGGGCTGGTACGCGCGAACGGGGGCGTGTCGGGGGTGCGACCGCAGCGGCTACGTGACGTCACACGCAGCCGCTGCGACAACAAAAATGGCGCCACGACTCCTGTGGCCGCAGCTAAACTGCGCCGGCAGGAGTCATCCTTAATTTCTGCTAACAAGCAGAAATTGCGTGCTGTTCGCAATTTCTGCTTGAAGCAGGGGGGGAGGCGCCGGTCAGCATGCTTGCTAATGGTTAGCAAATTCTGCTGTTTAGCAGAATTTGCTAACCCTACTGAATTGGCCCCATAATCTAGTGTAATTTGAGTGTAAATACCATATGAGATGTTTGTGGGTATAATATTAGAAACATGGCAGAAATAATATAGTAGTGAGTCAGTCAGTCACTCACATGTTACAGAATTAACTTCACATGTAAATATCTGGGAACTATTCACGAAGCAGTGAAAAGAGTGGAGAAAAGAACCAGTGGAGAAGTTGCCTATTGCAACCAATCAGCTTTGTAGGAAACCTTTATCAAGTACATTCTATAAAATGTAAGGGAGATGCTGATTGGTTGTATGGGCAACTTCTCGACTGGTCTGTTTCTCCACTCTTTTCACTGCTTCATGAATAGACGCCTGAATCATATAACAGTTCAGTTTCCGCAATTGTAACACCTGTTTCACGCAAGACATATCTGTAATTGGACGGATCAATCTTTTTGCACCTTTGAGGGTATAGTCAATACCTGTCGGATCCTTTCCGACAGGTCAGTATTCAGTACCGCGGCCAAACCCGATAGCAGAGGCGTAGCCAGAACTTTGTGGGCCCCATAGCAACATATTGAAGGGGCTCCCGTCCCAATGCTTCTAGAGAGACACTTCTCTGCAGCAGATGTTAATTTTATGCCCTATAATATTGTCCTACAGTGCTGTAGTTCATTTTCTGAACCATAGCAGAGCCTTATTTAATGTTATGCCCCACAGTAGTGCCGTAGTTTCTTTTATGAATCGTAGTAGTGAATAAGTTCACCCTACAGTACTCTACTGTATGTCACATTTCAGAGCTGCCAGTACACATTATGCCACACAGTACCCCCAATTCACATTATACTGTATATAGTGCTCCCCATTCATATTGTGCCTCATTACAGAGCCCCAGTTCATATTACAGTATATAACATTTAAAATACCCTCCAGTTCATTTAATACCACACTACAATGAGCAGGTCCAGGAACATACCTAGATACAGTATATTGCAGGCCCCAAGGAAAAAGTTTGAAAGGACCCCTACGTTCCACCCAATGGCAAAAAATGTATATACAGTAACACATGTAACTTTGACAGGAAAGATGGGCCCCTCTCAGCTCTGGGCCTCATAGCAGCTGCACTGCCTCTACCTATGGTAGCTAAGCCATTGCCCGACAGGTTTGGCCCGTTCCAATACTGACAATCCGACTTTTTAAAAAGTCGGATTGACATTGTCGGAAACGGGGCTAAAACCTGTCGGGTTTGGCCGCGCTTCCGACAATACACACGGCTCGGCGGCTGAAGCCGCCAATCCGCGTGTATTCTGACAGCTTTCCTTGTCGGAAAACACGCCCCCCTATTGATTAGGTCGGAACCCCTTCCAACCTAAATCTTTCGGAAGCTGCCGTCTTTCTGACAAGACGATAGCTTTCAACACTTACTGAAAATAACCCTTAATCTCCATCCATGTGTATAGGAATGGCACCTACCGGCACATGTCAGCAAGATCACTTGGCTCAGA
Source organism: Pseudophryne corroboree (assembly GCF_028390025.1). Classification (NCBI taxonomy): domain Eukaryota; kingdom Metazoa; phylum Chordata; class Amphibia; order Anura; family Myobatrachidae; genus Pseudophryne; species Pseudophryne corroboree. The sequence continues at coordinate 104,189,567 of NC_086450.1, read as the reverse complement.
ATATATAAAGTTGCAGAGATTTATGAAGATAAACGCATGGATGTAAGGTGTTGTAATCAGGGCTGCCAAGAGAAATCCTGGGCCCTGGTACAACAACTTTCTCCCTCCCCCCCTGGATTGGTTGTGACCACAGCATGCGGGGGGCATGGCCACACCTCTTTGGGAGTGTGTCTAGCACATGAGAAGCAACCACTCAGGAACATGGCATGCCTCCCAGCTAGTGCAGTAGAGAGTCTGGCTGTGTCCAGGTACTTTTTAGGGGGCATGGCCTAATCAAAGGAGGCATGGTTTTGGGCCCCCACTGGACCCCTTCATCAGACCTGGGCCCAGGTAATTTGTACCCTCTTTCCCCCTCTCTCGGCGCCACTGGCTGTAACCCAGAAGGCCGTGTGCAAGTAAATCTAAGTGGGGGTAGAGCACCTTTTTCTGCACATTAGTTTGCACCCCTAGTGTATAATAATTGTATTTATTTTGCGTAAAACATACAGTAAAGCATGTTACAGGCAGAGACAGGCTCGAGAAGGAAGCCTGAGTATCCTGGAGATAGTACTGTGCCATATCTACTCACCGATATAGTGTTGGGCCAGCCTTTTACCACCTCCTTAGAACGTAAATGCAAGGCTTCTCTTTCTTTCAGCTCTTCATAACGTGTCCTGGCTTCATTCTCTAAGGCGTTGCTATTTTTCACAATACGCTCCCACTCTGCTTTTGGCAGAACAGTAACTTGCCGGAGGTCTACATGCCTCATTTCTACATCTGCAGTGCTGTCTGGTATCCCTTTCACTACAACTGTAATAATAAAAATGATATAAACAGGTATGTTATGTCATAATTTATACTATGTCCAGTAATCAAGCAACACGCTATCAAAATGCTACATTTTCACCCAAAGTCCCTAACCAATCGTCCCCTCCCTACATCTCGAACATAAGGCCTGATTCATGTTTATAAAACAAAAAAAGCAAGCAACTGTTGCACTGCAGATGGGGCAGATGTATCATCCCGTGCTTTTCTGCCTTACTTCCGAATCAGGCACACCCTTTCCGTTCCTTCTCTGACCAACGCCTCTTCTCCACCCTGTTCACTTCACATCAAGCTTGTCTCTAAAATTTTGTTCACGGTGCCCCCATCCACTGGCGATCATTTCCTCATACAGCAAGACTCTTTACCAGGTTTCCCAGGTTTAAAGGTTCCCTTGAAACTTACCTTTTTATAAAAGCAAACTATCACCCCTCATAACTTCTTCATCGCTCCACCACCGTCTATCCTTCCTAGCTCACCCTCCAACTGTTCACTCTTCCCTTTAGCATGTTCTTCCCAATCACACTCCAAGTCACCAGTGCTCCGCTCCCAGTACTCCTAATACATAGTTGTTTAACATTTTGCATGGAGATGTTTTTGAACTTCTACTCTTTGATAGATTAGTTTGAGAGATGTGCAGTAACACAACTCAATAGATAACTTCAGCTGAATTGCCTTCACCTCATGCGTCATGGCCTACACCCAATAGTTTATAGCAGTGAAGAGCAACCTGCAAAGGCTTCATGTACAAACATTCAAAAGGGCTCGGAATTACCTTTGATTATAGTAACAGAAATATAGCCACACCGCCCCTCCACATCACTCATCCAAAACAATGCCACTATACTGTATGTACCACAGTTACTGAACAACTTTACCACACACCACTCAGTCACCCTCTTGCCACTATATGTACCCATATATCCATATACTACATCTTGCTACGAACTTCACCCCCATTCCATATACTTATAGACCACATACAAATATTAATAAGATTGGTGTGTCAATAGTTATGTCACAACTTAAGTTATATATATGAACTTCATACAAAAGGAGCATTTGACACAACTGTATTCCTCTATCATTTTTATAAGAGCCTCACCACAGTAATCTGTGCTGTTGGGGACCCTGATCCTTTCAATATTTAACTATTTATGTGGTTTCCCGATTACCTCCATTTTTCTCCAGCGCAATCACAGTGCCCCATCACTCTCACATGGAGCCTGCCCATGTCTGAATAGTAACATATATGGACAAGTCACTACCACCCACAAGATCAGCACATACATCTTCAGAAACACTTTGGGTGCTATTAAAATGATATATCACGCCCAATCTCCTTTCTAAAGTGATCCCCGTTATCGTGCATATCACGCCCATAGTAATCAGGTTTAGCTACGTAAAGGGTTGGGCCCCTCTCTGCCCTGGTGGTAGCGAGTTGAATTGATAATACCACGCCCATCAGCAGAAACAGAACGGGTGTGGAAGGGGGATGAAATAATTGAATACCGCCCTTTGTGTTCCTGTGAGCAATCTGATGATCTGATTAGCTATAGGCACATACTTCAAAACTGGTGACACACAGAATAGCAGGAGATGAAGACTGAAAATAATAAAGTTCTGACTCTAGTCAACCTTAAAAAACATACAGCTCACAACTGTCCAGTTTTATGCAGAAGAGTCCCAAGTCCAGATAGTCGTCACATCTGCCCCAACTGCTCATGAACTGAATGCCACACACACCTGTCACAGATGCTTGTGGTAATTAAACGCTGTTTAATTACCACAAGTTTAATTAAACCCCACAAGCTCGCTGCCTAAGTGTCATTCTTGACTCTGAACTGTCCTTTGTGCCCCTACATCTAAGAAACATATCCAAAACATGATCATATCTTACACAAGACACAGCAAAAACTCTAATCCATGCTCTCATTATCTCCCGCATTGATTATTGTAATAGTCTCCTGACTGGACTTCCCAAACATAGGCTCTCACCACTACAATCCATTTTGAATGTAGCTGCGAGGCTAATCTTCCTCGCTAGACGTTCAACGTCTGCAGATACGCTCTGTCAGTCTCTCCATTGGTTACCGGTATTCTACCGTATTAAATATAAAATAATTTTATTTACATACAAGGCTATTAACCAACATACATCTCTTCATTCATCTCAAAATATCTCCCTACCTGACCTCCTCGCTCTGCACAAGATCTGCGTCTCTCATCCACACGCATTACTTGTTCACACTCAAAATTACAGGACTTTATCCGGGCTTCACCCACTCTGTGGAATGCCCTCCCATGCACAATAAGACTCACCTCTAGTCTCCAAACCTTTAAACGTTCCCTGAAAACTCACCTCTTCAGACAAGCCTATTAAATTCCAGACCCACCTACATAACCTTCAGTGCTTCCCTATCTAATTACATCCTCTCTGTACAGTACACATAACATCACATATATTGTCTTTCTTTACTCTCACACCCTCCTGACACTTGGCCAACATTGCTG